>NC_088713.1:28227879-28583713 GCF_963576615.1 Watersipora subatra
AGTGTATTTATATATGGTAGACCAGTGTCTCTATATATGGTAGACTAGTGTATCTATATATGGTAGACTAGTGTATCTATATATGGTAGACCAGTGTATCTATATATGGTAGATCAGTGTATCTATATATGGTAGACTAGTGTATCTATATATGGTAGACCAGTGTATTTATATATGGTAGACTAGTGTATCTATATATGGTAGACCAGTGTATTTATATATGGTAGACCAGTGTATCTATATATGGTAGATCAGTGTATCTATATATGGAAGACCAGTGTATCTATATATGGTAGACCAGTGTATCTATATATGTTAGACTAGTGTATCTATATATGGTAGACTAGTGTATCTATATATGGTAGATCAGTGTATCTATATATGGAAGACCAGTGTATCTATATATGGTAGACCAGTGTATCTATATATGTTAGACTAGTGTATCTATATATGGTAGACTAGTGTATCTATATATGATAGACCAGTGTATCTATATATGGTAGACTAGTGTATCTATATATGGTAGACTAGTGTATCTATATATGATAGACCAGTGTATCTATATATGGTAGACCAGTGTATCTATATATGGTAGACCAGTGTATTTATATATGGTAGACCAGTGTATCTACCTATATATGGTAGACTAGTGTATCTATATATGTTAGACTAGTGTATCTATATATGATAGACCAGTGTATCTATATATGGAAGACTAGTGTATCTATATATGGTAGACCAGTGTATCTATATGTGGTAGACCAGTGTATCTATATATGGTAGACTAGTGTATCTATATATGGTAGACCAGTGTATCTATATATGGTAGACCAGTGTATCTCTATATAGTAGACCATGTATCTATATATGTTAGACTAGTGTATCTATATATGGTAGACCAGTGTATCTATATAAGGTAGACCAGTGTATCTATATATAGTAGACCAGTGTATCTATATATGTTAGACTAGTGTATCTATATATGATAGACCAGTGTATCTATATATGGTAGACCAGTGTATCTATATATGATAGACTAGTGTATCTATATATGGTAGACTAGTGTATCTATATATGATAGACCAGTGTATCTATATATGGTAGACTAATGTATCTATATATGGTAGACTAGTGTATCTATATATGGTAGACCAGTGTATCTATATATGATAGACCAGTGTATCTATATATGGTAGACCAGTGTATCTATATATGGTAGACCAGTGTATCTATATATGGTAGATCAGTGTATCTATATATGGTAGACCAGTGTCTCTATATATGGTAGACCAGTGTATCTATATATGGTAGACCAGTGTATCTATATATGGTATACCAGTGTATCTATATATGGTAGACCAGTGTATCTATATATGGTAGACCAGTGTATCTATATATGATAGACCAGTGTATCTATAAATGGTAGACCAGTGTATCTATATATGGTACACCGGTGTATATATATATGGTAGACCAGTGTATTTATATATGGTAGACCAGTGTATCTATATATGGTAGACCAGTGTATCTATATATAGTAGACTAGTGTATCTATATATGGTAGACTAGTGTATCTATATATGTTATACCAGTGTATCTATATATGGTAGACCAGTGTATTTATATAAGATAGACCAGTGTATCTATATATATTGCACCAGTGTATCTATATATGGTAGACCAGTGTATCCATATATGGTAGACTAGTGTATCTATATGTGGAAGACCAGTGTATCTATATATGGTAGACTAGTGTATCTATATATGGTAGACCAGTGTATCTATATATGGTAGACCAGTGTATCTACCTATATATGTTAGACTAGTGTATCTATATGTGGAATACCAGTGTATCTATATATGATAGACCAGTGTATCTATATATGGTAGACTAGTGTATTTATATGTGGAAGACCAGTGTATCTATATATGGTAGACTAGTGTATCTATATATGGTAGACCAGTGTATCTATATATGGTAGACCAGTGTATCTACCTATATATGTGAGACTAGTGTATCTATATGTGGAAGACCAGTGTATCTATATATGATAGACCAGTGTATCTATATATGTTAGACCAGTGTATCTATATATGTTAGACCAGTGTATCTATATATGTTAGACCAGTGTATCTATATATGATAGACTAGTGTATCTATATATGTTAGACTAGTGTATCTATATATGTTAGACTAGTGTATCTATATATGGTAGACCAGTGTATCTATATATGTTAGACTAGTGTATCTATATATGGTAGACCAGTGTATCTATATGTGGTAGACCAGTGTATCTATATATGGTAGACCAGTGTATTTATATATGGTAGACCAGTGTATCTATATATGTTAGACTAGTGTATCTATATATGTTAGACTAGTGTATCTATATATGGTAGACCAGTGTATCTATATGTGGTATACCAGTGTATCTATATATGTTAGATCAGTGTATCTATATATGGTAGACCAGTGTATCTATATATGGTAGACCAGTGTATCTATATATGGTAGACCAGTGTATCTATATATGGTAGACCAGTGTATTTATATATGGTAGACCAGTGTATCTACCTATATATGGTAGACTAGTGTATCTATATATGTTAGACTAGTGTATCTATATATGGTAGACCAGTGTATCTATATATGGTAGTCCAGTGTATCTATATATGGTAGACCAGTGTCTCTATATATGGTAGACCAGTGTATCTATATATGGTAGACCAGTGTATCTACCTATATATGTTAGACCAGTGTATCTATATATGGTAGACCAGTGTATCTATATATGGTAGACCAGTGTCTCTATATATGGTAGACCAGTGTATCTATATATGGTAGACCAGTGTATCTACCTATATATGTTAGACCAGTGTATCTATATATAGTAGACCAGTGTATCTATATATGTTAGACTAGTGTATCTATATATGATAGACCAGTGTATCTATATATGGTAGACCAGTGTATCTATATATGATAGACTAGTGTATCTATATATGGTAGACTAGTGTATCTATATATGATAGACCAGTGTATCTATATATGGTAGACTAATGTATCTATATATGGTAGACTACTGTATCTATATATGGTAGACCAGTGTATCTATATATGATAGACCAGTGTATTTATATATGGTAGACCAGTGTATCTACCTATATATGTTAGACTAGTGTATCTATATGTGGAATACCAGTGTATCTATATATGATAGACCAGTGTATCTATATATGGTAGACTAGTGTATTTATATGTGGAAGACCAGTGTATCTATATATGGTAGACTAGTGTATCTATATATGGTAGACCAGTGTATCTATATATGGTAGACCAGTGTATCTACCTATATATGTGAGACTAGTGTATCTATATGTGGAAGACCAGTGTATCTATATATGATAGACCAGTGTATCTATATATGTTAGACCAGTGTATCTATATATGTTAGACCAGTGTATCTATATATGTTAGACCAGTGTATCTATATATGGTAGACCAGTGTATCTATATATGGTAGACCAGTGTATCTACCTATATATGTTAGACTAGTGTATCTATATGTGGAATACCAGTGTATTTATATAAGATAGACCAGTGTATCTATATATATTGTACCAGTGTATCTATATATGGTAGACCAGTGTATCTATATATGGTAGACCAGTGTCTCTGTATATGGTAGACCAGTGTATCTATATATGGTAGACCAGTGTATCTACCTATATATGTTAGACCAGTGTGTATATATATGGTAGACCAGTGTCTCTATATATGGTAGACCAGTGTATCTATATATGGTAGACCAGTGTATCTACCTATATATGTTAAACCAGTGTGTATATATATGGTAGACTAGTGTATCTATATATGGTTGACTAGTGTATCTATATAGGGTATACCAGTGTATCTATATATGATAGACCAGTGTATCTATATATGGTAGACCAGTGTATCTATATATGGTAGACCAGTGTCTCTATATATGGTAGACCAGTGTATCTATATATGGTAGACCAGTGTATCTATATATGGTAGACCAGTGCATCTATATATGGTATACCAGTGTATCTATATATGGTAGACCAGTGTATCTATATATGGTAGACCAGTGTATCTATATATGGTAGACCAGTGTCTCTATATATGGTAGACCAGTGTATCTATATATGGTAGACCAGTGTATCTACCTATATATGTTAGACCAGTGTATCTATATATGGTAGACCAGTGTATCTATATATGGTAGACCAGGGTATCTATATATGGTAGACTAGTGTATCTATATATGGTAGACCAGTGTATTTATATATGGTAGACCAGTGTCTCTATATATGGTAGACTAGTGTATCTATATATGGTAGACTAGTGTATCTATATATGGTAGACCAGTGTATCTATATATGGTAGATCAGTGTATCTATATATGGTAGACTAGTGTATCTATATATGGTAGACCAGTGTATTTATATATGGTAGACTAGTGTATCTATATATGGTAGACCAGTGTATTTATATATGGTAGACCAGTGTATCTATATATGGTAGATCAGTGTATCTATATATGGAAGACCAGTGTATCTATATATGGTAGACCAGTGTATCTATATATGTTAGACTAGTGTATCTATATATGGTAGACTAGTGTATCTATATATGGTAGATCAGTGTATCTATATATGGAAGACCAGTGTATCTATATATGGTAGACCAGTGTATCTATATATGTTAGACTAGTGTATCTATATATGGTAGACTAGTGTATCTATATATGATAGACCAGTGTATCTATATATGGTAGACTAGTGTATCTATATATGATAGACCAGTGTATCTATATATGATAGACCAGTGTATCTATATATGGTAGACTAGTGTATCTATATATGATAGACTAGTGTATCTATATATGTTAGACTAGTGTATCTATATATGATAGACCAGTGTATCTATATATGGTAGACTAGTGTATCTATATATGATAGACTAGTGTATCTATATAAGTTAGACTAGTGTATCTATATATGATAGACCAGTGTATCTATATATGGTAGACCAGTGTATCTATATATGGTAGACCAGTGTATTTATATATGGTAGACCAGTGTATCTACCTATATATGGTAGACTAGTGTATCTATATATGTTAGACTAGTGTATCTATATATGATAGACCAGTGTATCTATATATGGTAGACTAGTGTATCTATATATGGTAGACCAGTGTATCTATATGTGGTAGACCAGTGTATCTATATATGGTAGACTAGTGTATCTATATATGGTAGACCAGTGTATCTATATATGGTAGACCAGTGTATCTCTATATAGTAGACCAGTGTATCTATATATGTTAGACTAGTGTATCTATATATGGTAGACCAGTGTATCTATATATGGTAGACTAGTGTATCTATATATGGTAGACCAGTGTATCTATATATGGTAGACCAGTGTATCTCTATATAGTAGACCAGTGTATCTATATATGTTAGACTAGTGTATCTATATATGGTAGACCAGTGTATCTATATATGGTAGACCAGTGTATCTATATATAGTAGACCAGTGTATCTATATATGTTAGACTAGTGTATCTATATATGATAGACCAGTGTATCTATATATGGTAGACCAGTGTATCTATATATGATAGACTAGTGTATCTATATATGGTAGACTAGTGTATCTATATATGATAGACCAGTGTATCTATATATGGTAGACTAATGTATCTATATATGGTAGACTAGTGTATCTATATATGGTAGACCAGTGTATCTATATATGATAGACCAGTGTATTTATATATGGTAGACCAGTGTATCTATATATGGTAGACCAGTGTCTCTATATATGGTAGACCAGTGTATCTATATATGGTAGACCAGTGTATCTATATATGGTAGACCAGTGTATCTATATATGGTAGACCAGCGTATCTATATATGGTAGATCAGTGTATCTATATATGGTAGACCAGTGTATCTATATATGGTAGACCAGTGTATCTATATATGGTAGACTAGTGTATCTATATATGTTAGACTAGTGTATCTATATATGATAGACCAGTGTATCTATATATGGTAGACTAGTGTATCTATATATGGTAGACCAGTGTATCTATATATGGTAGACCAGTGTCTCTATATATGTTAGACCAGTGTATCTATATATGGTAGACCAATGTATCTATATATGGTATACCAGTGTATCTATATATGGTAGACCAGTGTATCTATATATGGTAGACCAGTGTATCTATATATGATAGACCAGTGTATCTATAAATGGTAGACCAGTGTATCTATATATGGTACACCGGTGTATATATATATGGTAGACCAGTGTATTTATATATGGTAGACCAGTGTATCTATATATGGTAGACCAGTGTATCTATATATAGTAGACTAGTGTATCTATATATGGTAGACTAGTGTATCTATATATGTTAGACCAGTGTATCTATATATGGTAGACCAGTGTATTTATATAAGATAGACCAGTGTATCTATATATATTGTACCAGTGTATCTATATATGGTAGACCAGTGTATCCATATATGGTAGACTAGTGTATCTATATGTGGAAGACCAGTGTATCTATATATGGTAGACTAGTGTATCTATATATGGTAGACCAGTGTATCTATATATGGTAGACCAGTGTATCTACCTATATATGGTAGACCAGTGTATTTATATATGGTAGACCAGTGTATCTATATATGTTAGACTAGTGTATCTATATATGTTAGACTAGTGTATCTATATATGGTAGACCAGTGTATCTATATGTGGTATACCAGTGTATCTATATATGTTAGATCAGTGTATCTATATATGGTAGACCAGTGTATCTATATATGGTAGACCAGTGTATCTATATATGGTAGACCAGTGTATCTATATATGGTAGACCAGTGTATTTATATATGGTAGACCAGTGTATCTACCTATATATGGTAGACTAGTGTATCTATATATGTTAGACTAGTGTATCTATATATGGTAGACCAGTGTATCTATATATGGTAGACCAGTGTATCTATATATGGTAGACCAGTGTCTCTATATATGGTAGACCAGTGTATCTATATATGGTAGACCAGTGTATCTACCTATATATGTTAGACCAGTGTATCTATATATGGTAGACCAGTGTATCTATATATGGTAGACCAGTGTCTCTATATATGGTAGACCAGTGTATCTATATATGGTAGACCAGTGTATCTACCTATATATGTTAGACCAGTGTATCTATATATAGTAGACCAGTGTATCTATATATTTTAGACTAGTGTATCTATATATGATAGACCAGTGTATCTATATATGGTAGACCAGTGTATCTATATATGATAGACTAGTGTATCTTTATATGGTAGACTAGTGTATCTATATATGATAGACCAGTGTATCTATATATGGTAGACTAATGTATCTATATATGGTAGACTAGTGTATCTATATATGGTAGACCAGTGTATCTATATATGATAGACCAGTGTATTTATATATGGTAGACCCATAGAGTTATCTCCCCCTAGAGTG
Source organism: Watersipora subatra (assembly GCF_963576615.1). Classification (NCBI taxonomy): domain Eukaryota; kingdom Metazoa; phylum Bryozoa; class Gymnolaemata; order Cheilostomatida; family Watersiporidae; genus Watersipora; species Watersipora subatra. Next base: position 28,235,447 of record NC_088713.1, read on the forward strand.
ATAACTACACGAGCGTTTCCGGTGCCAACAAGGAGCGTTTAGGCCACGCCTCTTTTTTGTGCTAGTCAGTCGTAGTGATTGACTAGATCAATAACATCAGCCATGAGAAGGGTTAAACAAGGATCATGAATTCCAGCTGAGATAGTAATTAATGCTCATATTAAAGAAATGATGATTATAGTTTATCACTTTAATACATGCTTATTATTTAAAGCAATTCAATACCTACCAGGGATTGCTAAACATATTATGGAAATGTTTACTTTTTCATTTCCATAAACATAAATATTTCCATAATTTTAGGGAAATGGATATGGAAATTTTATTTTACAAGTATGGAAATAGTATGAAAATGGAAATAATATAGAAATGAATTATGGAAATCCTATGGAAATGGAAATAATATGGAAATTAATTATGGAAATGGAATTAATATGGAAATGAATTATGAACTTTTATGGAAATGGAAATAATATGGAAATGGAAATAATATGGATTTGGAAATACTATGGGAATGAAGTAGGGAAATGGAATTAATATGGAAATGAATTATGGAAATGGAAATAATATGGAAATGGAAATAATATGGAAATGAATTATGGAAATGGAATTAATATGGAAATGAATTATGGAAATGGAAATAATATGGAAATGGAAATAATATGGAAATGAATTATGGAAATGAAATTAATATGGAAATGAATTATGAAAATGGAAATAATATGGAAATGGAAATAATATGGAAATGAATTATGGAAATGGAATTAATATGGAAATGAATTATGGAAATGGAACTTTTATGGAAATGGAAATAATATGGAAATGAATTATGGAAATGGAAATTGTGACATGCACATAATCCCTGATACCTACATGACTTGCCAAGGCACTGAATAGATAGTGAGTGAAAGTGAAGGTAATGCAAGCAGTTACTCATAGATAACATACATAGTTATACTGGGGTTGTATTACATTGGTGTGATGGGAAGCTAATCAACTGCCATCAACTATGAGCTGTACTACCCGGTGTTGCCCGAGTAATAAAAAAGTATTTGGACAGAAAACTTATTTTTATATAACATTTACTATTCTAACTTTTAAACTTCATATCATGAGAAAATATTTTTAAGCAGTTTAAATGAATTAAGATGAAAAAGAAAACAACTCTAAAGGTTTGCAAGCTTTTTCAAACAACTACAACTTTTAAATTTCATATCATGAAAGAAGTGTTTTGTTGAAATAAATTAGGAAAAAAATAAAACTGTAAATGTGTTTAAATGTAAAATAATTAGCAAGTAATGGCTAAATATAATCTGTTTAGCTATGATTACAATGGAAAATTATTTAATAAATAAGGTAATAAAAAGTCTATTTTATTTCTATATAATTATAGTTAGTAGAATTAAGTATCATTTATTTTTATTTAACATATAACAACATTTACCACTTTAACTTTCAAACTACATATTATGAAAAGTGTTTTGTGTAATTGAAATAAATGAAGAGAAGAGAGAAAATAAAAACAACTGTAAATGTTTTCAAGCTTTTTCAAACAACTACAACTTTTAAATTTCATATCATGAAAGAAGTGTTTTGTTGAAATAAATTAGGAAAAAAATAAAACTGTAAATGTGTTTAAATGTAAAATAATTAGCAAGTAATGCTAAATATAATCTGTTTAGCTATGATTACAATAAAAAATTATTGTAATCATAGCTAATTTTTATTACTTTATTTAATAAATAAAGTAATTCACAACTACTTTTTTATTACTTTATTTAATAAATAAAGTAATAAAAAGTCTATTTTATTTTTAAATAATTATAATTTAGTATAATTAAGTATAATTTATTTTTATCTAACATATAACAACATTTGCCACTCTAACTTTCAAACTTTTTGCTTGCTTACATCAAGCAAAGATGTCCACTAACTAGTGGACATCTTTGCTTCAAGCTAGTCTATGTATTTGATTGATATGTATTGAAATCTAATATTACATGCAAGGGCTGTTTGTGAACTGAGGTGACAATGAATCACTCTATCACCATACAATGTCAACACTTTCAGTTGATGGCAGTCGATTAGCTTCCCATCACACCAATGTAATACAACCCCAGTATGACTATCTATCTTATCTATGAATAACCAATGATATACAGCCCCTCATGTGTGGGGCTGTATATCATTGGAGTAACTGATTGCATTAACTCACCTACTTAACACCGTCTATTCAGTGTCTTTGCAAGTCATGTAAGTATTGAATTGCTTTAAATAATAAGCATATATTAGAGTAATAAACTATAATCATCATCTCTTTAATATGAGCAATAATTACTGTGCAAATTAATGATCATTCTCACGGCTGATGTTATTGTTCTGTCAATCACTACGAGTGACTAGCACAAAAAAGGGGCGTGGCCTAAACGCTCCTTGATGGCACCGGAAACGCTCGTGTTGTTGAATGCACAGTTATCACTCTAGGGGGAGATAACTCTATGGGTAGACCAGTGTATCTATATATGGTAGACCAGTGTCTCTATATATGGTAGACCAGTGTATCTATATATGGTAGACCAGTGTATCTATATATGGTAGACCAGTGTATCTATATATGGTAGACCAGTGTATCTATATATGGTAGATCAGTGTATCTATATATGGTAGACCAGTGTATCTATATATGGTAGACCAGTGTATCTATATATGGTAGACTAGTGTATCTATATATGTTAGACTAGTGTATCTATATATGATAGACCAGTGTATCTATATATGGTAGACTAGTGTATCTATATATGGTAGACCAGTGTATCTATATATGGTAGACCAGTGTCTCTATATATGTTAGACCAGTGTATCTATATATGGTAGACCAGTGTATCTATATATGGTATACCAGTGTATCTATATATGGTAGACCAGTGTATCTATATATGGTAGACCAGTGTATCTATATATGATAGACCAGTGTATCTATAAATGGTAGACCAGTGTATCTATATATGGTACACCGGTGTATATATATATGGTAGACCAGTGTATTTATATATGGTAGACCAGTGTATCTATATATGGTAGACCAGTGTATCTATATATAGTAGACTAGTGTATCTATATATGGTAGACTAGTGTATCTATATATGTTAGACCAGTGCATCTATATATGGTAGACCAGTGTATTTATATAAGATAGACCAGTGTATCTATATATATTGTACCAGTGTATCTATATATGGTAGACCAGTGTATCCATATATGGTAGACTAGTGTATCTATATGTGGAAGACCAGTGTATCTATATATGGTAGACTAGTGTATCTATATATGGTAGACCAGTGTATCTATATATGGTAGACCAGTGTATCTACCTATATATGTTAGACTAGTGTATCTATATGTGGAATACCAGTGTATCTATATATGATAGACCAGTGTATCTATATATGGTAGACTAGTGTATTTATATGTGGAAGACCAGTGTATCTATATATGGTAGACTAGTGTATCTATATATGGTAGACCAGTGTATCTATATATGGTAGACCAGTGTATCTACCTATATATGTGAGACTAGTGTATCTATATGTGGAAGACCAGTGTATCTATATATGATAGACCAGCGTATCTATATATGTTAGACCAGTGTATCTATATATGTTAGACCAGTGTATCTATATATGTTAGACCAGTGTATCTATATATGATAGACTAGTGTATCTATATATGTTAGACTAGTGTATCTATATATGTTAGACTAGTGTATCTATATATGGTAGACCAGTGTATCTATACATGTTAGACTAGTGTATCTATATATGGTAGACCAGTGTATCTATATGTGGTAGACCAGTGTATCTATATATGGTAGACCAGTGTATTTATATATGGTAGACCAGTGTATCTATATATGTTAGACTAGTGTATCTATATATGTTAGACTAGTGTATCTATATATGGTAGACCAGTGTATCTATATGTGGTATACCAGTGTATCTATATATGTTAGATCAGTGTATCTATATATGGTAGACCAGTGTATCTATATATGGTAGACCAGTGTATCTATATATGGTAGACCAGTGTATCTATATATGGTAGACCAGTGTATCTATATATGGTAGACCAGTGTATCTATATATGGTAGACCAGTGTATCTATATATGGTAGACCAGTGTATCTATAGATGGTAGACCAGTGTATCTATATGTGGTAGAATAGTGTATCTATATATGTTAGACTAGTGTATCTATATATGATAGACCAGTGTATCTATATATGGTAGACTAGTGTATCTATATATGGTAGACCAGTGTATCTATATATGGTAGACCAGTGTCTCTATATATGTTAGACCAGTGTATCTATATATGGTAGACCAGTGTATCTATATATGGTATACCAGTGTATCTATATATGGTAGACCAGTGTATCTATATATGGTAGACCAGTGTATCTATATATGATAGACCAGTGTATCTATAAATGGTAGACCAGTGTATCTATATATGGTACACCGGTGTATATATATATGGTAGACCAGTGTATTTATATATGGTAGACCAGTGTATCTATATATGGTAGACCAGTGTATCTATATATAGTGGACTAGTGTATCTATATATGGTAGACTAGTGTATCTATATATGTTAGACCAGTGTATCTATATATGGTAGACCAGTGTATTTATATAAGATAGACCAGTGTATCTATATATATTGTACCAGTGTATCTATATATGGTAGACCAGTGTATCCATATATGGTAGACTAGTGTATCTATATGTGGAAGACCAGTGTATCTATATATGGTAGACTAGTGTATCTATATATGGTAGACCAGTGTATCTATATATGGTAGACCAGTGTATCTACCTATATATGTTAGACTAGTGTATCTATATGTGGAAGACCAGTGTATCTATATATGATAGACCAGTGTATCTATATATGGTAGACTAGTGTATTTATATGTGGAAGACCAGTGTATCTATATATGGTAGACTAGTGTATCTATATATGGTAGACCAATGTATCTATATATGGTAGACCAGTGTATCTACCTATATATGTTAGACTAGTGTATCTATATGTGGAAGACCAGTGTATCTATATATGATAGACCAGTGTATCTATATATGTTAGACCAGTGTATCTATATATGTTAGACCAGTGTATGTATATATATTAGACCAGTGTATCTATATATGATAGACTAGTGTATCTATATATGTTAGACTAGTGTATCTATATATGTTAGACTAGTGTATCGATATATGGTAGACCAGTGTATCTATATATGTTAGACTAGTGTATCTATATATGGTAGACCAGTGTATCTACCTATATACGTTAGACTAGTGTATCTATATGTGGAATACCAGTGTATCTATATATGATAGACCAGTGTATCTATATATGGTAGACTAGTGTATTTATATGTGGAAGACCAGTGTATCTATATATGGTAGACTAGTGTATCTATATATGGTAGACCAGTGTATTTATATATGGTAGACCAGTGTATCTATATATGTTAGACTAGTGTATCTATATATGTTAGACTAGTGTATCTATATATGGTAGACCAGTGTATCTATATGTGGTATACCAGTGTATCTATATATGTTAGATCAGTGTATCTATATATGGTAGACCAGTGTATCTATATATGGTAGACCAGTGTATCTATATATGGTAGACCAGTGTATCTATATATGGTAGACCAGTGTATCTATATATGGTAGACCAGTGTATCTATATATGGTAGACCAGTGTATCTATATATGGTAGACCAGTGTATCTATATATGGTAGACCAGTGTATCTATAGATGGTAGACCAGTGTATCTATATGTGGTAGAATAGTGTATCTATATATGTTAGACTAGTGTATCTATATATGATAGACCAGTGAATCTATATATGGTAGACTAGTGTATCTATATATGGTAGACCAGTGTATCTATATATGGTAGACCAGTGTCTCTATATATGTTAGACCAGTGTATCTATATATGGTAGACCAGTGTATCTATATATGGTATACCAGTGTATCTATATATGGTAGACCAGTGTATCTATATATGGTAGATCAGTGTATCTATATATGATAGACCAGTGTATCTATAAATGGTAGACCAGTGTATCTATATATGGTACACCGGTGTATATATATATGGTAGACCAGTGTATTTATATATGGTAGACCAGTGTATCTATATATGGTAGACCAGTGTATCTATATATAGTAGACTAGTGTATCTATATATGGTAGAGTAGTGTATCTATATATGTTAGACCAGTGTATCTATATATGGTAGACCAGTGTATTTATATAAGATAGACCAGTGTATCTATATATATTGTACCAGTGTATCTATATATGGTAGACCAGTGTATCCATATATGGTAGACTAGTGTATCTATATGTGGAAGACCAGTGTATCTATATATGGTAGACTAGTGTATCTATATATGGTAGACCAGTGTATCTATATATGGTAGACCAGTGTATCTACCTATATATGTTAGACTAGTGTATCTATATGTGGAAGACCAGTGTATCTATATATGATAGACCAGGGTATCTATATATGGTAGACTAGTGTATTTATATGTGGAAGACCAGTGTATCTATATATGGTAGACTAGTGTATCTATATATGGTAGACCAATGTATCTATATATGGTAGACCAGTGTATCTATATGTTGAAGACCAGTGTATCTATATATGGTAGACTAGTGTATCTATATATGGTAGACCAGTGTATCTATATATGGTAGACCAGTGTATCTACCTATATATGTTAGACTAGTGTATCTATATGTGGAAGACCAGTGTATCTATATATGATAGACCAGGGTATCTATATATGGTAGACTAGTGTATTTATATGTGGAAGACCAGTGTATCTATATATGGTAGACTAGTGTATCTATATATGGTAGACCAATGTATCTATATATGTTAGACTAGTGTATCTATATGTTGAAGACCAGTGTATCTATATATGATAGACCAGTGTATCTATATATGTTAGACCAGTGTATCTATATATGTTAGACCAGTGTATCTATATATATTAGACCAGTGTATCTATATATGATAGACTAGTGTATCTATATGTGTTAGACTAGTGTATCTATATACGTTAGACTAGTGTATCGATATATGGTAGACCAGTGTATCTATATATGTTAGACTAGTGTATCTATATATGGTAGACCAGTGTATCTATATGTGGTAGACCAGTGTATCTATATATGGTAGACCAGTGTATCGACCTATATATGTTAGACCAGTGTGTATATATATGGTAGACTAGTGTGTCTATATATGGTAGACCAGTGTATCTATATATGATAGACCAGTGTATCTATATATGTCATACCAGTGTTTTTATATACTATAGACCAGTGTATTTATATATGGTAGATCAGTGTATCTATATATGGTAGACCAATGTATCTATATATGGTAGAATAGTGTATCTATATATGTTAGACTAGTGTATCTATATATGTTAGACTAGTGTATCTATATATGGTAGACAAGTGTATCTATATGTGGTATACCAGTGTATCTATATATGTTAGATCAGTGTATCTATATATGGTAGACCAGTGTATCTATATATGGTAGACCAGTGTATCTATATATGGTAGACCAGTGTATCTATATATGGTAGACCAGTGTATCTATATATGGTAGACCAGTGTCTCTATATATGGTAGACCAGTGTATCTATACATGGTAGACCAGTGTATCTACCTATATATGTTAGACCAGTGTGTATATATATGGTAGACTAGTGTATCTATATATGGTAGACCAGTGTATCTATATATGTGAGACTAGTGTGTCTATATATGGTAGACCAGTGTATCTATATATGATAGACCAGTGTATCTATATATGTCATACCAGTGTTTTTATATACTATAGACCAGTGTATTTATATATGGTAGATCAGTGTATCTATATATGGTAGACCAGTGTATCTATATATGGTAGACCAGTGTATCTATATATGGTAGACCAGTGTATCTATATATGGTAGATCAGTGTATCTATATATGGCAGACCAGTGTATCTATATATGGTAGATCAGTGTATCTATATATGGCAGACCAGTGTATCTATATATGGTTGACCAGTGTATCTGTATATGTTAGATCAGTGTATCTATATATGGTAGACCAGTGTATCTATATATGGTAGACCAGTGTATCTATATATGGTAGACCAGTGTACCTATATATGGTAGACCAGTGTATCTATATATGGTAGACCAGTGTATCTATATGTGGTATACCAGTGTATCTATATATGTTAGATCAGTGTATCTATATATGGTAGACCAATGTATCTATATATGGTAGACCAGTGTATCTACCTATATATGTTAGACTAGTGTATCTATATGTGGAAGACCAGTGTATCTATATATGATAGACCAGTGTATCTATATATGTTAGACCAGTGTATCTATATATGTTAGACCAGTGTATCTATATATATTAGACCAGTGTATCTATATATGATAGACTAGTGTATCTATATATGTTAGACTAGTGTATCTATATATGTTAGACTAGTGTATCGATATATGGTAGACCAGTGTATCTATATATGTTAGACTAGTGTATCTATATATGGTAGACCAGTGTATCTACCTATATATGTTAGACTAGTGTATCTATATGTGGAATACCAGTGTATCTATATATGATAGACCAGTGTATCTATATATGGTAGACTAGTGTATTTATATGTGGAAGACCAGTGTATCTATATATGGTAGACCAATGTATCTATATATGGTATACCAGTGTATCTATATATGGTAGACCAGTGTATCTATATATGGTAGACCAGTGTATCTATATATGATAGACTAGTGTATCTATATATGTTAGACTAGTGTATCTATATATGTTAGACTAGTGTATCTATATATGGTAGACCAGTGTATCTATACATGTTAGACTAGTGTATCTATATATGGTAGACCAGTGTATCTATATGTGGTAGACCAGTGTATCTATATATGGTAGACCAGTGTATTTATATATGGTAGACCAGTGTATCTATATATGTTAGACTAGTGTATCTATATATGTTAGACTAGTGTATCTATATATGGTAGACCAGTGTATCTATATGTGGTATACCAGTGTATCTATATATGTTAGATCAGTGTATCTATATATGGTAGACCAGTGTATCTATATATGGTAGACCAGTGTATCTATATATGGTAGACCAGTGTATCTATATATGGTAGACCAGTGTATCTATATATGGTAGACCAGTGTCTCTATATATGGTAGACCAGTGTATCTATATATGTTAGACTAGTGTATCTATATGTGGAAGACCAGTGTATCTATATATGATAGACCAGTGTATCTATATATGTTAGACCAGTGTATCTATATATGTTAGACCAGTGTATCTATATATATTAGACCAGTGTATCTATATATGATAGACTAGTGTATCTATATATGTTAGACTAGTGTATCTATATATGTTAGACTAGTGTATCGATATATGGTAGACCAGTGTATCTATATATGTTAGACTAGTGTATCTATATATGGTAGACCAGTGTATCTACCTATATATGTTAGACTAGTGTATCTATATGTGGAATACCAGTGTATCTATATATGATAGACCAGTGTATCTATATATGGTAGACTAGTGTATTTATATGTGGAAGACCAGTGTATCTATATATGGTAGACTAGTGTATCTATATATGGTAGACCAGTGTATTTATATATGGTAGACCAGTGTATCTATATATGTTAGACTAGTGTATCTATATATGTTAGACTAGTGTATCTATATATGGTAGACCAGTGTATCTATATGTGGTATACCAGTGTATCTATATATGTTAGATCAGTGTATCTATATATGGTAGACCAGTGTATCTATATATGGTAGACCAGTGTATCTATATATGGTAGACCAGTGTATCTATATATGGTAGACCAGTGTCTCTATATATGGTAGACCAGTGTATCTATATATGGTAGACCAGTGTATCTATATATGGTAGACCAGTGTATCTATATATGGTAGACCAGTGTATCTATATATGGTAGACCAGTGTATCTATATATGGTAGACCAGTGTATCTATAGATGGTAGACCAGTGTATCTATATGTGGTAGAATAGTGTATCTATATATGTTAGACTAGTGTATCTATATATGATAGACCAGTGAATCTATATATGGTAGACTAGTGTATCTATATATGGTAGACCAGTGTATCTATATATGGTAGACCAGTGTCTCTATATATGTTAGACCAGTGTATCTATATATGGTAGACCAGTGTATCTATATATGGTATACCAGTGTATCTATATATGGTAGACCAGTGTATCTATATATGGTAGATCAGTGTATCTATATATGATAGACCAGTGTATCTATAAATGGTAGACCAGTGTATCTATATATGGTACACCGGTGTATATATATATGGTAGACCAGTGTATTTATATATGGTAGACCAGTGTATCTATATATGGTAGACCAGTGTATCTATATATAGTAGACTAGTGTATCTATATATGGTAGACTAGTGTATCTATATATGTTAGACCAGTGTATCTATATATGGTAGACCAGTGTATTTATATAAGATAGACCAGTGTATCTATATATATTGTACCAGTGTATCTATATATGGTAGACCAGTGTATCCATATATGGTAGACTAGTGTATCTATATGTGGAAGACCAGTGTATCTATATATGGTAGACTAGTGTATCTATATATGGTAGACCAGTGTATCTATATATGGTAGACCAGTGTATCTACCTATATATGTTAGACTAGTGTATCTATATGTGGAAGACCAGTGTATCTATATATGATAGACCAGTGTATCTATATATGGTAGACTAGTGTATTTATATGTGGAAGACCAGTGTATCTATATATGGTAGACTAGTGTATCTATATATGGTAGACCAATGTATCTATATATGGTAGACCAGTGTATCTACCTATATATGTTAGACTAGTGTATCTATATGTGGAAGACCAGTGTATCTATATATGATAGACCAGTGTATCTATATATGTTAGACCAGTGTATCTATATATGTTAGACCAGTGTATCTATATATATTAGACCAGTGTATCTATATATGATAGACTAGTGTATCTATATATGTTAGACTAGTGTATCTATATACGTTAGACTAGTGTATCGATATATGGTAGACCAGTGTATCTATATATGTTAGACTAGTGTATCTATATATGGTAGACCAGTGTATCTATATGTGGTAGACCAGTGTATCTATATATGGTAGACCAGTGTATCTACCTATATATGTTAGACCAGTGTGTATATATATGGTAGACTAGTGTGTCTATATATGGTAGACCAGTGTATCTATATATGATGGACCAGTGTATCTATATATGTCATACCAGTGTTTTTATATACTATAGACCAGTGTATTTATATATGGTAGATCAGTGTATCTATATATGGTAGACCAATGTATCTATATATGGTAGAATAGTGTATCTATATATGTTAGACTAGTGTATCTATATATGTTAGACTAGTGTATCTATATATGGTAGACAAGTGTATCTATATGTGGTATACCAGTGTATCTATATATGTTAGATCAGTGTATCTATATATGGTAGACCAGTGTATCTATATATGGTAGACCAGTGTATCTATATATGGTAGACCAGTGTATCTATATATGGTAGACCAGTGTATCTATATATGGTAGACCAGTGTCTCTATATATGGTAGACCAGTGTATCTATACATGGTAGACCAGTGTATCTACCTATATATGTTAGACCAGTGTGTATATATATGGTAGACTAGTGTATCTATATATGGTAGACCAGTGTATCTATATATGTTAGACTAGTGTATCTATATATGGTAGACAAGTGTATCTATATGTGGTATACCAGTGTATCTATATATGTTAGACCAGTGTATCTATATATGATAGACCAGTGTATCTATATATGTCATACCAGTGTTTTTATATACTATAGACCAGTGTATTTATATATGGTAGATCAGTGTATCTATATATGGTAGACCAGTGTATCTATATATGGTAGACCAGTGTATCTATATATGGTAGACCAGTGTATCTATATATGGTAGATCAGTGTATCTATATATGGCAGACCAGTGTATCTATATATGGTAGATCAGTGTATCTATATATGGCAGACCAGTGTATCTATATATGGTTGACCAGTGTATCTGTATATGTTAGATCAGTGTATCTATATATGGTAGACCAGTGTATCTATATATGGTAGACCAGTGTATCTATATATGGTAGACCAGTGTACCTATATATGGTAGACCAGTGTATCTATATATGGTAGACCAGTGTATCTATATGTGGTATACCAGTGTATCTATATATGTTAGATCAGTGTATCTATATATGGTAGACCAGTGTATCTATATATGGTAGACCAGTGTATCTATATATGGTAGACCAGTGTATCTATATATGGTAGACCAGTGTATCTATATATGGTAGACCAGTGTCTCTATATATGGTAGACCAGTGTATCTATATATGGTAGACCAGTGTATCTACCTATATATGTTAGACCAGTGTGTATATATATGGTAGACTAGTGTATCTATATATGGTAGACCAGTGTATCTATATATGTTAGACTAGTGTGTCTATATATGGTAGACCAGTGTATCTATATATGATAGACCAGTGTATCTATATATGTTATACCAGTGTTTTTATATATGATAGACCAGTGTATTTATATATGGTAGATCAGTGTATCTATATATGGTAGACCAGTGTATCTATATATGGTAGACCAGTGTATCTATATATGGTAGACCAGTGTATCTATATATGGTAGATCAGTGTATCTATATATGGCAGACCAGTGTATCTATATATGGTAGATCAGTGTATCTATATATGGTAGACCAGTGTATCTATATATGGTTGACCAGTGTATCTGTATATGGTAGACCAGTGTATCTATATATGGTAGACCAGTGTATCTATATATGGTAAATCAGTGTATTTATATATGGTAGATCAGTGTATCTATATGTGGTAGACCAGTGTATCTATATATGGTAGACCAGTGGATCTGTATATGGTAGACCAGTGTATCTATATATGGTAGACTAGTGTATCTTTATGTGTTAGACTAGTGTATATATATATGGTAGACCAGTGTATCTATATATGGTAGACTAGTGTATCTATATATAGTAGACCAGTGTATCTATTTATGGTAGACCAGTGTATCTATATATGTTAGACTAGTGTATCTTTATATGAGAGACCAGTGTATCTATATATGGTAGACTAGAGTATCTATATATGGTAGACTAGTGTATCTATATATGGTAGACCAGTGTATCTATATATGGTAGACCAGTGTATCTATATATAGTAGACTAGTGTATCTATATATGGTAGACCAGTGTATCTATATATGGTAGACCAGTGTATCTATTTATAGTAGACTAGTGTATCTATATATGGTAGACCAGTGTATCTATATATGATAGACCAGTGTATCTATATATGGTAGACCAGTGTATCTATATATGGTAGACCAGTGTCTCTATATATGGTAGACCAGTGTATCTATATATGGTAGACTAGTGTATCTATATATGGTAGACCAGTGTATCTATATATGATAGACCAGTGTATCTATATATGGTAGACCAGTGTATCTATATATGGTAGACCAGTGTCTCTATATATGGTAGACCAGTGTATCTATATATGGTAGACCAGTGTATCTATATATGGTAGACCAGTGTATCTATATATGGTAGACCAGTGTATCTATATATGGTAGACCAGTGTATCTATATATGGTAGACTAGTGTATCTATATATGGTAGACCAGTGTATTTATATATGGTAGACCAGTGTTTCTATATATGGTAGATCAGTGTATCTATATATGGAAGACCAGTGTATCTATATATGTTAGACTAGTGTATCTATATATGATAGACCAGTGTATCTATATATGGTAGACTAGTGTATCTATATATGGTAGACTAGTGTATCTATATATGGTAGACCAGTGTATCTATATATGATAGACCAGTGTATCTATATATGGTAGACCAGTGTATCTATATATGGTAGACCAGTGTATCTATATATGTTAGACTAGTGTATCTATATATGATAGACCAGTGTATCTATATATGGTAGACCAGTGTATCTATATATGGTAGACCAGTGTATCTATATATGGTAGACTAGTGTATCTATATATGGTAGACCAGTGTGTTTATATATGGTAGACCAGTGTATCTATATTTGGTAGACCAGTGTATCTATATATGGTAGACCAGTGTATCTATATATGATAGACCAGTGTATCTATATATGGTAGACCAGTGTATCTATATATGGTAGACCAGTGTATCTAAATATGTTAGACTAGTGTATCTATATATGATAGACCAGTGTATCTATATATGGTAGACCAGTGTATCTATATATGGTAGACCAGTGTATCTATATATGGTAGACTAGTGTATCTATATATGGTAGACCAGTGTATTTATATAAGGTAGACCAGTGTATCTATATTTGGTATACCAGTGTATCTATATATGGTAGACCAGTGTATCTATATATGTTAGACTAGTGTATCTATATATGATAGACCAGTGTATCTATATATGGTAGACCAGTGTATCTATATATGGTAGACCAGTGTATCTATATATGTTAGACTAGTGTATCTATATATGATAGACCAGTGTATCTATATATGGTAGACCAGTGTATCTATATATGGTAGACCAGTGTATCTATATATGGTAGACGAGTGTATCTATATATGGTAGACTAGTGTATCTATATATGGTAGACCAGTGTATTTATATATGGTAGACCAGTGTATCTATATTTGGTAGACCAGTGTATCTATATATGGTAGACCAGTGTATCTATATATGGTAGACCAGTGTATCTATATATAGTAGACCAGTGTATCTATATATGTTAGACTAGTGTATCTATATATGATAGACCAGTGTATCTATATATGGTAGACTAGTGTATCTATATATGGTACGCTAGTGTATCTATATATGGTAGACCAGTGTATCTATATATGATAGACCAGTGTATCTATATATGGTAGACCAGTGTATCTATATATGGTAGACCAGTGTCTCTATATATGGTAGACCAGTGTATCTATATATGGTAGACCAGTGTATCTATATATAGTAGACTAGTGTAAATGTATATGGTAGACCAGTGTATCTATTTATGGTAGACCAGTGTATCTATATATGGTAGACCAGAGTATCTATATATGTTAGACTAGTGTATCTATATATGGTAGACCAGTGTATCTATATATGGTAGACCAGTGTATCTATATATGTTAGACTAGTGTATCTATATATGATAGACCAGTGTATCTATATATGGTAGACTAGTGTATCTATATATGGTAGACCAGTGTATCTATATATGGTAGACCAGTGTATCTATATATGGTAGACCAGTGTATCTATATATGATAGACTAGTGTATCTATATATGTTCGACTAGTGTATCTATATATGGTAGACCAGTGTATCTATATATGATAGACTAGTGTATCTATATATATGTTAGACTAGTGTATCTATATATGATAGACCAGTGTATCTATATATGGTAGACTAGTGTATCTATATATGGTAGACCAGTGTATCTATATATGATAGACCAGTGTATCTATATATGGTAGACCAGTGTATCTATATATGGTAGACCAGTGTCTCTATATATGGTAGACCAGTGTATCTATATATGGTAGACCAGTGGATCTATATATGGTAGACCAGTGTATCTATATATGGTAGACCAGTGTATCTATATATGGTAGACCAGGGTATCTATATATGGTAGACTAGTGTATCTATATATGGTAGACCAGTGTATTTATATATGGTAGACCAGTGTATCTATATATGGTAGATCAGTGTATCTATATATGAAAGACCAGTGTATCTATATATGGTAGACTAGTGTATCTATATATGGTAGACCAGTGTATCTATATATGGTAGACCAGTGTATCTATATATGGTAGACTAGTGTATCTATATATGGTAGACCAGTGTATCTATATATATATGTTAGACCAGTGTGTATATATATGGTAGACTAGTGTATCTATATATGGTAGACCAGTGTATCTATATATGTTAGACTAGTGTATCTATATATGGTAGACCAGTGTATTTATATAAGATAGACCAGTGTATCTATATATATTGTACCAGTGTATCTATATATGGTAGACCAGTGTATCCATATATGGTAGACTAGTGTATCTATATGTGGAAGACCAGTGTATCTATATATGGTATACCAGTGTATCTATATATGGTAGACCAGTGTCTCTATATATGGTAGACCAGTGTATCTATATATGGTATACCAGTGTATCTATATATGGTAGACCAGTGTATCTACCTATATATGTTAGACCAGTGTGTATATATATGGTAGACTAGTGTATCTATATATGGTAGACCAGTGTATCTATATATGGTAGACTAGTGTATCTATATATGATAGACTAGTGTATCTATATATGTTGGACTAGTGTATCTATATATGATAGACCAGTGTATCTATATATGGTAGACTAGTGTATCTATATATGGTAGACCAGTGTATTTATATATGGTATACCAGTGTATCTATATATGGTAGATCAGTGTATCTATATATGGAAGACCAGTGTATCTATATATGGTAGACCAGTGTATCTATATATGTTAGACTAGTGTATCTATATATGGTAGACTAGTGTATCTATATATGGTAGACTAGTGTATCTATATATGGTAGACTAGTGTATCTATATATGGTAGACCAGTGTATCTATATATGATAGACCAGTGTATCTATATATGGTAGACCAGTGTATCTATATATGGTAGACTAGTGTATCTATATATGGTAGACCAGTGTATCTATATATGGTAGACCAGTGTATCTATATATGGTAGACCAGTGTATCTATATATAGTAGACTAGTGTATCTATATATAGTAGACTAGTGTATCTATATATGGTAGACCAGTGTATCTATTTATGGTAGACCAGTGTATCTATATATGGTAGACCAGTGTATCTATATATGGTAGACTAGTGTATCTATATATGTTAGACTAGTATATCTATATATGATACACCAGTGTATCTATATATGGTAGACTAGTGTATCTATATATGGTAGACCAGTGTATCTATATATGGTAGACCGGTGTATCTATATATGTTAGACTAGTGTATCTATATATGGTAGACCAGTGTATCTATATATGTTAGACTAGTGTATCTATATGTGGTAGACCAGTGTATCTATATATGGTAGACCAGTGTATCTATATATGGTAGACCAGTGTATCTACCTATATATGTTAGACTAGTGTATCTATATGTGGAAGACCAGTGTATATATATATGATAGACCAGTGTATCTATATATGGTAGACTAGTGTATTTATATGTGGAAGACCAGTGTATCTATATATGGTGGACTAGTGTATCTATATATGGTAGACCAGTGTATCTATATATGGTAGACCAGTGTATCTACCTATATATGTTAGACTAGTGTATCTATATGTGGAAGACCAGTGTATCTATATATGATAGACCAGTGTATCTATATATGTTAGACCAGTGTATCTATATATGTTAGACCAGTGTATCTATATATGTTAGACCAGTGTATCTATATATGATAGACTAGTGTATCTATATATGTTAGACTAGTGTATCTATATATGTTAGACTAGTGTATCTATATATGGTAGACCAGTGTATCTATATATGTTAGACTAGTGTATCTTTATATGGTAGACCAGTGTATCTATATGTGGTAGACCAGTGTATCTATATATGGTAGACCAGTGTATTTATATATGGTAGACCAGTGTATCTATATATGTTAGACTAGTGTATCTATATATGTTAGACTAGTGTATCTATATATGGTAGACCAGTGTATCTATATGTGGTATACCAGTGTATCTATATATGTTAGATCAGTGTATCTATATATGGTAGACCAGTGTATCTATATATGGTAGACCAGTGTATCTATATATGGTAGACCAGTGTATCTATATATGGTAGACCAGTGTATCTATATATGGTAGACCAGTGTCTCTATATATGGTAGACCAGTGTATCTATATATGGTAGACCAGTGTATCTACCTATATATGTTAGACCAGTGTGTATATATATGGTAGACTAGTGTATCTATATATGGTAGAACAGTGTATCTATATATGTTAGACTAGTGTGTCTATATATGGTAGACCAGTGTATCTATATATGATAGACCAGTGTATCTATATATGTCATACCAGTGTTTTTATATACTATAGACCAGTGTATTTATATATGGTAGATCAGTGTTTCTATATATGGTAGACCAGTGTATCTATATATGGTAGACCAGTGTATCTATATATGGTAGACCAGTGTATCTATATATGGCAGACCAGTGTATCTATATATGGTAGATCAGTGTATCTATATATGGCAGACCAGTGTATCTATATATGGTATACCAGTGTATCTGTATATGTTAGATCAGTGTATCTATATATGGTAGACCAGTGTATCTATATATGGTAGACCAGTGTATCTATATATGGAAGACCAGTGTATCTATATATGGTAGACCAGTGTATCTATATATGGTAGACCAGTGTATCTATATGTGGTATACCAGTGTATCTATATATGTTAGATCAGTGTATCTATATATGGTAGACCAGTGTATCTATATATGGTAGACCAGTGTTTCATATATGGTAGACCAGTGTATCTATATATGGTAGACCAGTGTATCTATATATGGTAGACCAGTGTCTCTATATATGGTAGACCAGTGTATCTATATATGGTAGACTAGTGTATCTATATATGGTAGATCAGTGTATCTATATATGGCAGACCAGTGTATCTATATATGGTAGATCAGTGTATCTGTATATGGTAGACCAGTGTATCTACCTATATATGTTAGACCAGTGTGTATATATATGGTAGACTAGTGTATCTATATATGGTAGACCAGTGTATCTATATATGTTAGACTAGTGTGTCTATATATGGTAGACCAGTGTATCTATATATGATAGACCAGTGTATCTATATATGTTATACCAGTGTTTTTATATATGATAGACCAGTGTATTTATATATGGTAGATCAGTGTATCTATATATGGTAGACCAGTGTATCTATATATGGTAGACCAGTGTATCTATATATGGTAGACCAGTGTATCTATATATGGTAGATCAGTGTATCTATATATGGCAGACCAGTGTATCTATATATGGTAGATCAGTGTATCTGTATATGGTAGGCCAGTGTATCTATATGTGGTTGACCAGTGTATCTGTATATGGTAGACCAGTGTATCTATATATGGTAGACCAGTGTATCTATATATGGTAGACCAGTGTATTTATATTTGGTAGATCAGTGTATCTATATGTGGTAGACCAGTGTATCTATATATGGTAGACCAGTGTATCTGTATATGGTAGACCAGTGTATCTATATATGGTAGACTAGTGTATCTATATATGTTCGACTAGTGTATCTATATATGGTAGACCAGTGTATCTATATATGGTAGACTAGTGTATTTATATATAGTAGACCAGTGTATCTATTTATGGTAGACCAGTGTATCTATATATGTTAGACTAGTGTATCTATATATGATAGACCAGTGTATCTATATATGGTAGACTAGAGTATCTATATATGGTAGACTAGTGTATCTATATATGGTAGACCAGTGTATCTATATATGGTAGACCAGTGTATCTATATATAGTAGACTAGTGTATCTATATATGGTAGACCAGTGTATCTATATATGGTAGACCAGTGTATCTATATATAGTAGACCAGTGTATCCATATATGGTAGACCAGTGTATATATATATGGTAGACCAGTGTATCTATATATAGTAGACCAGTGTATCTATATATGGTAGACCAGTGTATCTATATATGGTAGACCAGTGTATCTATATATGGTAGACTAGTGTATCTATATATGGTAGATCAGTGTTTTTATATACTATAGACCAGTGTATTTATATATGGTAGATCAGTGTTTCTATATATGGTAGACCAGTGTATCTATATATGGTAGACCAGTGTATCTATATATGGTAGACCAGTGTATCTATATATGGCAGACCAGTGTATCTATATATGGTAGATCAGTGTATCTATATATGGCAGACCAGTGTATCTATATATGGTATACCAGTGTATCTGTATATGTTAGATCAGTGTATCTATATATGGTAGACCAGTGTATCTATATATGGTAGACCAGTGTATCTATATATGGTAGACCAGTGTATCTATATATGGTAGATCAGTGTATCTATATATGGCAGACCAGTGTATCTATATATGGTAGATCAGTGTATCTGTATATGGTAGACCAGTGTATCTATATGTGGTTGACCAGTGTATCTGTATATGGTAGACCAGTGTATCTATATATGGTAGACCAGTGTATCTATATATGGTAGACCAGTGTATTTATATTTGGTAGATCAGTGTATCTATATGTGGTAGACCAGTGTCTCTATATATGGTAGACCAGTGTATCTATATGTGGTATACCAGTGTATCTATATATGTTAGATCAGTGTATCTATATATGGTAGACCAGTGTATCTATATATGGTAGACCAGTGTATCTATATATGGTAGACCAGTGTATCTATATATGGTAGACCAGTGTATCTATATATGGTAGACCAGTGTCTCTATATATGGTAGACCAGTGTATCTATATATGGTAGACCAGTGTATCTACCTATATATGTTAGACCAGTGTGTATATATATGGTAGACTAGTGTATTTTTATATGGTAGACCAGTGTATCTATATATGTTAGACTAGTGTGTCTATATATGGTAGACCAGTGTATCTATATATGATAGACCAGTGTATCTATATATGTCATACCAGTGTTTTTATATACTATAGACCAGTGTATTTATATATGGTAGATCAGTGTTTCTATATATGGTAGACCAGTGTATCTATATATGGTAGACCAGTGTATCTATATATGATAGACCAGTGTATCTATATATGGTAGACCAGTGTATCTATATATGGTAGTCCAGTGTATCTATATATGTTAGACTAGTGTATCTATATATGATAGACCAGTGTATCTATATATGGTAGACCAGTGTCTCTATATATGGTAGACCAGTGTATCTATATATGGTAGACCAGTGTATCTATATATAGTAGACTAGTGTATTTATATGTGGAAGACCAGTGTATCTATATTTGGTAGACCAGTGTATCTATATATGGTAGACCAGTGTATCTATAAATGTTAGACCAGTGTATCTATATATGGTAGACTAGTGTATCTATATATGGTAAGCTAGTGTATCTATATATGGTAGACCAGTGTATCTATATATGATAGACCAGTGTATCTATATATGGTAGACCAGTGTATCTATATATGGTAGACCAGTGTCTCTATATATGGTAGACCAGTGTATCTATATATGGTAGACCAGTGTATCTATATATAGTAGACTAGTGTAAATATATATGGTAGACCAGTGTATCTATTTATGGTAGACCAGTGTATCTATATATGGTAGACCAGAGTATCTATATATGTTAGACTAGTGTATCTATAGATGGTAGACCAGTGTATCTATATATGGTAGACCAGTGTATCTATATATGTTAGACTAGTGTATCTATATATGATAGACCAGTGTATCTATATATGGTAGACTAGTGTATCTATATATGGTAGACCAGTGTATCTATATATGGTAGACCAGTGTATCTATATATGGTAGACCAGTGTATCTATATATGATAGACTAGTGTATCTATATATGTTCGACTAGTGTATCTATATATGGTAGACCAGTGTATCTATATATGATAGACTAGTGTATCTATATATATGTTAGACTAGTGTATCTATATATGATAGACCAGTGTATCTATATATGGTAGACTAGTGTATCTATATATGGTAGACCAGTGTATCTATATATGATAGACCAGTGTATCTATATATGGTAGACCAGTGTATCTATATATGGTAGACCAGTGTCTCTATATATGGTAGACCAGTGTATCTATATATGGTAGACCAGTGGATCTATATATGGTAGACCAGTGTATCTATATATGGTAGACCAGTGTATCTATATATGGTAGACCAGGGTATCTATATATGGTAGACTAGTGTATCTATATATGGTAGACCAGTGTATTTATATATGGTAGACCAGTGTATCTATATATGGTAGATCAGTGTATCTATATATGGAAGACCAGTGTATCTATATATGGTAGACTAGTGTATCTATATATGGTAGACCAGTGTATCTATATATGGTAGACCAGTGTATCTATATATGGTAGACTAGTGTATCTATATATGGTAGACCAGTGTATCTATATATATATGTTAGACCAGTGTGTATATATATGGTAGACTAGTGTATCTATATATGGTAGACCAGTGTATCTATATATGTTAGACTAGTGTATCTATATATGGTAGACCAGTGTATTTATATAAGATAGACCAGTGTATCTATATATATTGTACCAGTGTATCTATATATGGTAGACCAGTGTATCCATATATGGTAGACTAGTGTATCTATATGTGGAAGACCAGTGTATCTATATATGGTATACCAGTGTATCTATATATGGTATACCAGTGTATCTATATATGGTAGACCAGTGTATCTACCTATATATGTTAGACCAGTGTGTATATATATGGTAGACTAGTGTATCTATATATGGTAGACCAGTGTATCTATATATGGTAGACTAGTGTATCTATATATGATAGACTAGTGTATCTATATATGTTAGACTAGTGTATCTATATATGATAGACCAGTGTATCTATATATTGTAGACTAGTGTATCTATATATGGTAGACCAGTGTATTTATATATGGTATACCAGTGTATCTATATATGGTAGATCAGTGTATCTATATATGGAAGACCAGTGTATCTATATATGGTAGACCAGTGTATCTATATATGTTAGACTAGTGTATCTATATATGGTAGACTAGTGTATCTATATATGGTAGACTAGTGTATCTATATATGGTAGACTAGTGTATCTATATATGGTAGACCAGTGTATCTATATATGATAGACCAGTGTATCTATATATGGTAGACCAGTGTATCTATATATGGTAGACTAGTGTATCTATATATGGTAGACCAGTGTATCTATATATGGTAGACCAGTGTATCTATATATGGTAGACCAGTGTATCTATATATAGTAGACTAGTGTATCTATATATAGTAGACTAGTGTATCTATATATGGTAGACCAGTGTATCTATTTATGGTAGACCAGTGTATCTATATATGGTAGACCAGTGTATCTATATATGGTAGACTAGTGTATCTATATATGTTAGACTAGTATATCTATATATGATAGACCAGTGTATCTATATATGGTAGACTAGTGTATCTATATATGGTAGACCAGTGTATCTATATATGGTAGACCGGTGTATCTATATATGTTAGACTAGTGTATCTATATATGGTAGACCAGTGTATCTATATATGTTAGACTAGTGTATCTATATGTGGTAGACCAGTGTATCTATATATGGTAGACCAGTGTATCTATATATGGTAGACCAGTGTATCTACCTATATATGTTAGACTAGTGTATCTATATGTGGAAGACCAGTGTATATATATATGATAGACCAGTGTATCTATATATGGTAGACTAGTGTATTTATATGTGGAAGACCAGTGTATCTATATATGGTAGACTCGTGTATCTATATATGGTAGACCAGTGTATCTATATATGGTAGACCAGTGTATCTACCTATATATGTTAGACTAGTGTATCTATATGTGGAAGACCAGTGTATCTATATATGATAGACCAGTGTATCTATATATGTTAGACCAGTGTATCTATATATGTTAGACCAGTGTATCTATATATGTTAGACCAGTGTATCTATATATGATAGACTAGTGTATCTATATATGTTAGACTAGTGTATCTATATATGTTAGACTAGTGTATCTATATATGGTAGACCAGTGTATCTATATATCTTAGACTAGTGTATCTTTATATGGTAGACCAGTGTATCTATATGTGGTAGACCAGTGTATCTATATATGGTAGACCAGTGTATTTATATATGGTAGACCAGTGTATCTATATATGTTAGACTAGTGTATCTATATATGTTAGACTAGTGTATCTATATATGGTAGACCAGTGTATCTATATGTGGTATACCAGTGTATCTATATATGTTAGATCAGTGTATCTATATATGGTAGACCAGTGTATCTATATATGGTAGACCAGTGTATCTATATATGGTAGACCAGTGTATCTATATATGGTAGACCAGTGTATCTATATATGGTAGACCAGTGTCTCTATATATGGTAGACCAGTGTATCTATATATGGTAGACCAGTGTATCTACCTATATATGTTAGACCAGTGTGTATATATATGGTAGACTAGTGTATCTATATATGGTAGACCAGTGTATCTATATATGTTAGACTAGTGTGTCTATATATGGTAGACCAGTGTATCTATATATGATAGACCAGTGTATCTATATATGTCATACCAGTGTTTTTATATACTATAGACCAGTGTATTTATATATGGTAGATCAGTGTTTCTATATATGGTAGACCAGTGTATCTATATATGGTAGACCAGTGTATCTATATATGGTAGACCAGTGTATCTATATATGGCAGACCAGTGTATCTATATATGGTAGATCAGTATATCTATATATGGCAGACCAGTGTATCTATATATGGTATACCAGTGTATCTGTATATGTTAGATCAGTGTATCTATATATGGTAGACCAGTGTATCTATATATGGTAGACCAGTGTATCTATATATGGAAGACCAGTGTATCTATATATGGTAGACCAGTGTATCTATATATGGTAGACCAGTGTATCTATATGTGGTATACCAGTGTATCTATATATGTTAGATCAGTGTATCTATATATGGTAGACCAGTGTATCTATATATGGTAGACCAGTGTATCTATATATGGTAGACCAGTGTATCTATATATGGTAGACCAGTGTATCTATATATGGTAGACCAGTGTCTCTATATATGGTAGACCAGTGTATCTATATATGGTAGACCAGTGTATCTACCTATATATGTTAGACCAGTGTGTATATATATGGTAGACTAGTGTATCTATATATGGTAGACCAGTGTATCTATATATGTTAGACTAGTGTGTCTATATATGGTAGACCAGTGTATCTATATATGATAGACCAGTGTATCTATATATGTTATACCAGTGTTTTTATATATGATAGACCAGTGTATTTATATATGGTAGATCAGTGTATCTATATATGGTAGACCAGTGTATCTATATATGGTAGACCAGTGTATCTATATATGGTAGACCAGTGTATCTATATATGGTAGATCAGTGTATCTATATATGGCAGACCAGTGTATCTATATATGGTAGATCAGTGTATCTGTATATGGTAGACCAGTGTATCTATATGTGGTTGACCAGTGTATCTGTATATGGTAGACCAGTGTATCTATATATGGTAGACCAGTGTATCTATATATGGTAGACCAGTGTATTTATATATGGTAGATCAGTGTATCTATATGTGGTAGACCAGTGTATCTATATATGGTAGACCAGTGTATCTGTATATGGTAGACCAGTGTATCTATATATGGTAGACTAGTGTATCTATATATGTTCGACTAGTGTATCTATATATGGTAGACCAGTGTATCTATATATGGTAGACTAGTGTATCTATATATAGTAGACCAGTGTATCTATTTATGGTAGACCAGTGTATCTATATATGTTAGACTAGTGTATCTATATATGATAGACCAGTGTATCTATATATGGTAGACTAGAGTATCTATATATGGTAGACTAGTGTATCTATATATGGTAGACCAGTGTATCTATATATGGTAGACCAGTGTATCTATATATAGTAGACTAGTGTATCTATATATGGTAGACCAGTGTATCTATATATGGTAGACCAGTGTATCTATATATAGTAGACCAGTGTATCCATATATGGTAGACCAGTGTATCTATATATGGTAGACCAGTGTATCTATATATAGTAGACCAGTGTATCTATATATGGTAGACCAGTGTATCTATATATGGTAGACCAGTGTATCTATATATGGTAGACTAGTGTATCTATATATGGTAGACCAGTGTATCTATATATGATAGACCAATGTATCTATATATGGTAGACCAGTGTATCTATATATGGTAGACCAGTGTCTCTATATATGGTAGACCAGTGTATCTATATATGGTAGACCAGTGTATCTATATATGGTAGACCAGTGTATCTATATATGGTAGACCAGTGTATCTATATATGGTAGACCAGTGTATCTATATATGGTAGACTAGTGTATCTATATATGGTAGACCAGTGTATTTATATATGGTAGACCAGTGTATCTATATATGGTAGATCAGTGTATCTATATATGGAAGACCAGTGTATCTATATATGTTAGACTAGTGTATCTATATATGATAGACCAGTGTATCTATATATGGTAGACTAGTGTATCTTTATATGGTAGACTAGTGTATCTATATATGGTAGACCAGTGTATCTATATATGATAGACCAGTGTATCTATATATGGTAGACCAGTGTATCTATATATGGTAGACCAGTGTATCTATATATGTTAGACTAGTGTATCTATATATCATAGACCAGTGTATCTATATATGGTAGACCAGTGTATCTATATATGGTAGACCAGTGTATCTATATATGGTAGACTAGTGTATCTATATATGGTAGACCAGTGTATTTATATATGGTAGACCAGTGTATCTATATTTGGTAGACCAGTGTATCTATATATGGTAGACCAGTGTATCTATATATGTTAGACTAGTGTATCTATATATGATAGACCAGTGTATCTATATATGGTAGACCAGTGTATCTATAAATGGTAGACCAGTGTATCTATATATGTTAGACTAGTGTATCTATATATGATAGACCAGTGTATCTATATATGGTAGACCAGTGTATCTATATATGGTAGACCAGTGTATCTATATATGGTAGACCAGTGTATCTATATATGGTAGACTAGTGTATCTATATATGGTAGACCAGTGTATTTATATATGGTAGACCAGTGTATCTATATTTGGTAGACCAGTGTATCTATATATGGTAGACCAGTGTATCTATATATGGTAGACCAGTGTATCTATATATAGTAGACCAGTGTATCTATATATGTTAGACTAGTGTATCTATATATGATAGACCAGTGTATCTATATATGGTAGACTAGTGTATCTATATATGGTATACTAGTGTATCTATATATGGTAGACCAGTGTATCTATATATGGTAGACCAGTGTATCTATATATGATAGACCAGTGTATCTATATATGGTAGACCAGTGTATCTACATGTATATATGGTAGACCAGTGTCTCTATATATGGTAGACCAGTGTATCTATATATGGTAGACCAGTGTATCTATATATTGTAGACTAGTGTATTTATATATGGTAGACCAGTGTATCTATTTATGGTAGACCAGTGTATCTATATATGGTAGACCAGAGTATCTATATATGTTAGACTAGTGTATCTATATATGGTAGACCAGTGTATTTATATATGGTAGACCAGTGTATCTATATATGTTAGACTAGTGTATCTATATATGATAGACCAGTGTATCTATATATGGTAGACTAGTGTATCTATATATGGTAGACCAGTGTATCTATTTATGGTAGACCAGTGTATCTACATATGGTAGACCAGTGTATCTATATATGATAGACTAGTGTATCTATATATGTACGACTAGTGTATCTATATATGGTAGACCAGTGTATCTATATATGATAGACTAGTGTATCTGTATATATGTTAGACTAGTGTATCTATATATGATAGACCAGTGTATCTATATATGGTAGACTAGTGTATCTATATATGGTAGACCAGTGTATCTATATATGATAGACCAGTGTATCTATATATGGTAGACCAGTGTATCTATATATGGTAGACCAGTGTCTCTATATATGGTAGACCAGTGTATCTATATATGGTAGACCAGTGGATCTATATATGGTAGACCAGTGTATCTATATATGGTAGACCAGTGTATCTATATATGGTAGACCAGGGTATCTATATATGGTAGACTAGTGTATCTATATATGGTAGACCAGTGTATTTATATATGGTAGACCAGTGTATCTATATATGGTAGATCAGTGTATCTATATATGGAAGACCAGTGTATCTATATATGGTAGACTAGTGTATCTATATATGGTAGACCAGTGTATCTATATATGGTAGACCAGTGTATCTATATATGGTAGACTAGTGTATCTATATATGGTAGACCAGTGTATCTATATATATATGTTAGACCAGTGTGTATATATATGGTAGACTAGTGTATCTATATATGGTAGACCAGTGTATCTATATATGTTAGACTAGTGTATCTATATATGGTAGACCAGTGTATTTATATAAGATAGACCAGTGTATCTATATATATTGTACCAGTGTATCTATATATGGTAGACCAGTGTATCCATATATGGTAGACTAGTGTATCTATATGTGGTATACCAGTCTATCTATATATGGTAGACCAGTGTCTCTATATATGGTAGACCAGTGTTTCTATATATGGTATACCAGTGTATCTATATATGGTAGACCAGTGTATCTACCTATATATGTTAGACCAGTGTGTATATATATGGTAGACTAGTGTATCTATATATGGTAGACCAGTGTATCTATATATGGTAGACTAGTGTATCTATATATGATAGACTAGTGTATCTATATATGTTAGACTAGTGTATCTATATATGATAGACCAGTGTATCTATATATGGTAGACTAGTGTATCTATATATGGTAGACCAGTGTATTTATATATGGTATACCAGTGTATCTATATATGGTAGATCAGTGTATCTATATATGGAAGACCAGTGTATCTATATATGGTAGACCAGTGTATCTATATATGTTAGACTAGTGTATCTATATATGGTAGACTAGTGTATCTATATATGGTAGACTAGTGTATCTATATATGGTAGACTAGTGTATCTATATATGGTAGACCAGTGTATCTATATATGATAGACCAGGGTATCTATATATGGTAGACCAGTGTATCTATATATGGTAGACTAGTGTGTCTATATATGGTAGACCAGTGTATCTATTTATGGTAGACCAGTGTATCTATATATGGTAGACCAGTGTATCTATATATAGTAGACTAGTGTATCTATATATAGTAGACTAGTGTATCTATATATGGTAGACCAGTGTATCTATTTATGGTAGACCAGTGTATCTATATATGGTAGACCAGTGTATCTATATATGGTAGACTAGTGTATCTATATATGTTAGACTAGTGTATCTATATATGATAGACCAGTGTATCTATATATGGTAGACTAGTGTATCTATATATGGTAGACCAGTGTATCTATGTATGGTAGACCGGTGTATCTATATATGTTAAACTAGTGTATCTATATATGGTAGACCAGTGTATCTATATATGTTAGATTAGTGTATCTATATATGGTAGACTAGTGTATCTATATATAGTAGACTAGTGTATCTATATATGATAGACCAGTGTATCTATATATGTTAGACTAGTGTATCTATATATGGTAGACCAGTGTATCTATATATGGTAGACTAGTGTATCTATATATGGTAGACCAGTGTCTCTATATATGGTAGACCAGTGTATCTATATATGGTAGACCAGTGTATCTACCTATATATGTTAGACCAGTGTGTATATATATGGTAGACTAGTGTATCTATATATGGTAGACCAGTGTATCTATATATGTTAGACTAGTGTATCTATATATGGTAGACCAGTGTATCTATATATGGTAGACCAGTGTATCTATATATAGTAGACTAGTGTATCTATATATGGTAGACTGGTGTATCTATATATGTTAGACTAGTGTATCTATATATGGTAGACCAGTGTATCTATATATGTTAGACTAGTGTATCTATGTATGGTAGACTAGTGTATCTATGTATAGTAGACTAGTGTATCTATATATAGTAGACTAGTGTATCTATATATGATAGACTAGTGTATCTATATATGGTAGATTAGTGTATCTATATATAGTAGACTAGTGTATCTATATATGATAGACCAGTGTATCTATATATGTTAGACTAGTGTATCTATATATGGTAGACCAGTGTATCTATATATGGTAGACCAGTGTATCTATATATGGTAGACCAGTGTCTCTATATATGGTAGACCAGTGTATCTATATATGGTAGACCAGTGTATATACCTATATATGTTAGACCAGTGTGTATATATATGGTAGACTAGTGTATCTATATATGGTAGACCAGTGTATCTATATATGTTAGACTAGTGTATCTATATATGGTAGACCAGTGTCTCTATATATGGTAGACCAGTGTATCTATATATGGTAGACCAGTGTATCTACCTATATATGTTAGACCAGTGTGTATATATATGGTAGACTAGTGTATCTATATATGGTAGACCAGTGTATCTATATATGTTAGA
Organism: Watersipora subatra; assembly: GCF_963576615.1. Taxonomy (NCBI): domain Eukaryota; kingdom Metazoa; phylum Bryozoa; class Gymnolaemata; order Cheilostomatida; family Watersiporidae; genus Watersipora; species Watersipora subatra. The sequence goes on from NC_088713.1 coordinate 28,266,326, forward strand.
CTAGTGTATCTATATATGGTAGACCAGTGTATCTATATATGGTAGACCAGTGTATCTATATATAGTAGACTAGTGTATCTATATATGGTAGACTGGTGTATCTATATATGTTAGACCAGTGTATCTATATATGGTAGACTAGTGTATCTATATATGTTAGACTAATGTATCTATATATGATAGACCAGTGTATCTATATATGGTAGATTAGTGTATCTATATATGGTAGACCAGTGTATCTATATATAGTAAACTAGTGTATCTATATATGGTAGACTAGTGTATCTATATATGTCAGACTAGTGTATCTATATATAGTAGACCAGTGTCTCTATATATGGTAGACTAGTGTATATATATGTGGTAGACCAGTGTATCTATATATGGCAGACCAGTGTATCTATATATAGTAGACCAGTGTATCTATATATGGTAGATTAGTGTATCTATATATGGTAGACCAGTGTATCTATATATAGTAGACTAGTGTATCTATATATGGTAGACTAGTGTATCTATATATGTTAGACTAGTGTATCTATATATAGTAGACCAGTGTCTCTATATATGGTAGACTAGTGTGTATATATGTGGTAGACCAGTGTACTTATATATGGTATACCAGTGTATCTATATATGGTAGACCAGTGTATTTATATATGATAGACCAGTGTATCTATATATGGTAGACCAGTGTATCTATATATGTTAGACTAGTGTATCCATATATGATAGACCAGTGTATCTATATATGGTAGACCAGTGTATCTATATATGGTAGACCAGTGTATCTATATATGATAGACTAGTGTATCTATATATGTTAGACTAGTGTATCTATATATGGTAGACTAGTGTATCTATATACATGTATGGTAGACCAGTGTATTTATATATGGTAGACCAGTGTATCTATATATGGAAGAACAGTGTATCTATATATGGTAGACTAGTGTATCTATATATGGTAGACCAGTGTATCTATATATGATAGACCAGTGTATCTATATATGGTAGACCAGTGTATCTATATATGGTAGACCAGTGTCTCTATATATGGCAGACCAGTGTATCTATATATGGTAGACCAGTGTATCTATATATGGTAGACCAGTGTATCTATATATGGTAGACCAGTGTATCTATATATGGTAGACCAGGGTATCTATATATGGTAGACTAGTGTATCTATATATGGTAGACCAGTGTATTTATATATGGTTGACCAGTGTATCTATATATGGAAGAACAGTGTATCTATATATGGTAGACTAGTGTATCTATATATGGTAGACCAGTGTATCTATATATGGTAGACCAGTGTATCTATATATGGTAGACCAGTGTATCTATATATGGAAGACCAGTGTATCTATATATGGTAGACCAGTGTATCTATATATGGTAGACCAGTGTATCTATATATGGTAGACTAGTGTATCTATATATGGTAGACCAGTGTATTTATATATGGTAGACTAGTGTATCTATATATGGTAGACCAGTGTATTTATATATGGTAGACCAGTGTATCTATATATGGTAGATCAGTGTATCTATATATGGAAGACCAGTGTATCTATATATGGTAGACCAGTGTATCTATATATGGTAGACCAGTGTCTCTATATATGGTAGACTAGTGTATCTATATATGGTAGACTAGTGTATCTATATATGGTAGACCAGTGTATCTATATATGGTAGATCAGTGTATCTATATATGGTAGACTAATGTATCTATCTATGGTAGACCAGTGTATTTATATATGGTAGACTAGTGTATCTATATATGGTAGACCAGTGTATCTATATATGGTAGACCAGTGTATCTATATATGGTAGATCAGTGTATCTATATATGGTAGACTAATGTATCTATCTATGGTAGACCAGTGTATCTATTTATGGTAGACTAGTGTATCTATATATGGTAGACCAGTGTATCTATATATGGTAGACCAGTGTATCTATATATAGTAGACCAGTGTATCTATATATGTTAGACTAGTGTATCTATATATGGTAGACCAGTGTATCTATATATGGTAGACCAGTGTATATATATATAGTAGACCAGTGTATCTATATATGTTAGAGTAGTGTATCTATATATGATAGACCAGTGTATCTATATATGGTAGACCAGTGTATCTATATATGATAGACTAGTGTATCTATATATGGTAGACTAGTGTATCTATATATGATAGACCAGTGTATCTATATATGGTAGACTAGTGTATCTATATATGGTAGACTAGTGTATCTATATATGATAGACCAGTGTATCTATATATGATAGACCAGTGTATTTATATATGGTAGACCAGTGTATCTATATATGGTAGACCAGTGTCTCTATATATGGTAGACCAGTGTATCTATATACGGTAGACCAGTGTATCTATATATGGTAGACCAGTGTATCTATATATGGTAGACCAATGTATCTATATATGGTAGACCAGTGTATCTATATATTGTAGACCAGTGTATCTATATATGGTAGACCAGTGTATCTATATATGGTAGACTAGTGTATCTATATATGTTAGACTAGTGTATCTATATATGATAGACCAGTGTATCTATATATGGTAGACTAGTGTATCTATATATGGTAGACCAGTGTATCTATATATGGTAGACCAGTGTCTCTATATATGTTAGACCAGTGTATCTATATATGGTAGACCAGTGTATCTATATATGGTAAACCAGTGTATCTATATATGGTAGACCAGTGTGTCTATATATGGTAGACCAGTGTATCTATATATGGTAGACCAGTGTATCTATAAATGGTAGACCAGTGTATCTATATATGGTACACCGGTGTATATATATATGGTACACCAGTGTATTTATATATGGTAGACCAGTGTATCTATATATGGTAGACCAGTGTATCTATATATAGTAGACTAGTGTATCTATATATGGTAGACTAGTGTATCTATATATGTTAGACCAGTGTATCTATATATGGTAGACCAGTGTATTTATATAAGATAGACCAGTGTATCTATATATATTGTACCAGTGTATCTATATATGGTAGACCAGTGTATCCATATATGGTAGACTAGTGTATCTATATGTGGAAGACCAGTGTATCTATATATGGTAGACTAGTGTATCTATATATGGTAGACCAGTGTATCTATATATGGTAGACCAGTGTATCTACCTATATATGTTAGACTAGTGTATCTATATGTGGAAGACCAGTGTATCTATATATGATAGACCAGTGTATCTATATATGGTAGACTAGTGTATTTATATGTGGAAGACCAGTGTATCTATATATGGTAGACTAGTGTATCTATATATGGTAGACCAGTGTATCTATATATGGTAGACCAGTGTATCTACCTATATATGTTAGACTAGTGTATCTATATGTGGAAGACCAGTGTATCTATATATGATAGACCAGTGTATCTATATATGTTAGACCAGTGTATCTATATATGTTAGACCAGTGTATCTATATATGTTAGACCAGTGTATCTATATATGATAGACTAGTGTATCTATATATGTTAGACTAGTGTATCTATATATGTTAGACTAGTGTATCTATATATGGTAGACCAGTGTATCTATATATGTTAGACTAGTGTATCTATATATGGTAGACCAGTGTATCTATATGTGGTAGACCAGTGTATCTATATATGGTAGACCAGTGTATTTATATATGGTAGACCAGTGTATCTATATATGTTAGACTAGTGTATCTATATATGTTAGACTAGTGTATCTATATATGGTAGACCAGTGTATCTATATGTGGTATACCAGTGTATCTATATATGTTAGATCAGTGTATCTATATATGGTAGACCAGTGTATCTATATATGGTAGACCAGTGTATCTATATATGGTAGACCAGTGTATCTATATATGGTAGACCAGCGTATCTATATATGGTAGACCAGTGTCTCTATATATGGTAGACCAGTGTATCTATATATAATAGACCAGTGTATCTACCTATATATGTTAGACCAGTGTGTATATATATGGTAGACTAGTGTATCTATATATGGTAAACCAGTGTATCTATATATGTTAGACTAGTGTGTCTATATATGGTAGACCAGTGTATCTATATATGATAGACCAGTGTATCTATATATGTCATACCAGTGTTTTTATATACTATAGACCAGTGTATTTATATATATGGTAGATCAGTGTATCTATACATGGTAGACCAGTGTATCTATATATGGTAGACCAGTGTATCTATATATGGTAGACCAGTGTATCTATATATGGTAGATCAGTGTATCTATATATGGCAGACCAGTGTATCTATATATGGTAGATCAGTGTATCTATATATGGCAGACCAGTGTATCTATATATGGTTGACCAGTGTATCTGTATATGTTAGATCAGTGTATCTATATATGGTAGACCAGTGTATCTATATATGGTAGACCAGTGTATCTATATATGGTAGACCAGTGTATCTATATATGGTAGACCAGTGTATCTATATATGGTAGACCAGTGTATCTATATGTGGTATACCAGTGTATCTATATATGTTAGATCAGTGTATCTATATATGGTAGACCAGTGTATCTATATATGGTAGACCAGTGTATCTATATATGGTAGACCAGTGTATCTATATATGGTAGACCAGTGTATCTATATATGGTAGACCAGTGTCTCTATATATGGTAGACCAGTGTATCTATATATGGTAGACCAGTGTATCTACCTATATATGTTAGACCAGTGTGTATATATATGGTAGACTAGTGTATCTATATATGGTAGACCAGTGTATCTATATATGTTAGACTAGTGTGTCTATATATGGTAGACCAGTGTATCTATATATGATAGACCAGTGTATCTATATATGTTATACCAGTGTTTTTATATATGATAGACCAGTGTATTTATATATGGTAGATCAGTGTATCTATACATGGTAGACCAGTGTATTTATATATGGTAGACCAGTGTATCTATATATGGTAGACCAGTGTATCTATATATGGTAGATCAGTGTATCTATATATGGCAGACCAGTGTATCTATATATGGTAGATCAGTGTATCTATATATGGTAGACCAGTGTATCTATATATGGTTGACCAGTGTATCTGTATATGGTAGACCAGTGTATCTATATATGGTAGACCAGTGTATCTATATATGGTAGATCAGTGTATTTATATATGGTAGATCAGTGTATCTATATGTGGTAGACCAGTGTATCTATATATGGTAGACCAGTGTATCTGTATATGGTAGACCAGTGTATCTATATATGGTAGACTACTGTATCTATATATGTTAGACTAGTGTATCTATATATGGTAGACCAGTGTATCTATATATGGTAGACTAGTGTATCTATATATAGTAGACCAGTGTATCTATTTATGGTAGACCAGTGTATCTATATATGTTAGACTAGTGTATCTATATATGATAGACCAGTGTATCTATATATGGTAGACTAGAGTATTTATATATGGTAGACTAGTGTATCTATATATGGTAGACCAGTGTATGTATATATGGTAGACCAGTGTATCTATATATAGTAGACTAGTGTATCTATATATGGTAGACCAGTGTATCTATATATGGTAGACCAGTGTATCTATATATAGTAGACCAGTGTATCCATATATGGTAGACCAGTGTATCTATATATGGTAGACCAGTGTATCTATATATAGTAGACCAGTGTATCTATATATGGTAGACCAGTGTATCTATATATGGTAGACCAGTGTATCTATATATGGTAGACTAGTGCATCTATATATGGTAGACCAGTGTATCTATATATGATAGACCAGTGTATCTATATATGGTAGACCAGTGTATCTATATATGGTAGACCAGTGTCTCTATATATGGTAGACCAGTGTATCTATATATGGTAGACCAGTGTATCTATATATGATAGACCAGTGTATCTATATATGGTAGACCAGTGTATCTATATATGATAGACCAGTGTATCTATATATGGTAGACCAGTGTATCTATATATGGTAGACCAGTGTATCTATATATGGTAGACCAGTGTATCTATATATGTTAGACTAGTGTATCTATATATGATAGACCAGTGTATCTATATATGGTAGACCAGTGTATCTATATATGGTAGACCAGTGTATCTATATATGGTAGACCAGTGTATCTATATATGGTAGACTAGTGTATCTATATATGGTAGACCAGTGTATTTATATATGGTAGACCAGTGTATCTATATTTGGTAGACCAGTGTATCTATATATGGTAGACCAGTGTATCTATATATGTTAGACTAGTGTATCTATATATGATAGACCAGTGTATCTATATATGGTAGACCAGTGTATCTATATATGGTAGACCAGTGTATCTATATATGTTAGACTAGTGTATCTATATATGATAGACCAGTGTATCTATATATGGTAGACCAGTGTATCTATATATGGTAGACCAGTGTATCTATATATGGTAGACCAGTGTATCTATATATGGTAGACTAGTGTATCTATATATGGTAGACTAGTGTATCTATATATGGTAGACCAGTGTATTTATATATGGTAGACCAGTGTATCTATATTTGGTGGACCAGTGTATCTATATATGATAGACCAGTGTATGTATATATGGTAGACCAGTGTATCTATATATAGTAGACTAGTGTATCTATATATGGTAGACCAATGTATCTATATATGGTAGACCAGTGTATCTATATATGGTAGACCAGTGTATCTATATATGGTAGACTAGTGTATCTATATATGGTAGACCAGTGTATTTATATATGGTAGACTAGTGTATCTATATATGGTAGACCAGTGTATTTATATATGGTAGACCAGTGTATCTATATATGGTAGATCAGTGTATCTATATATGGAAGACCAGTGTATCTATATATGGGTGACCAGTGTATCTATATATGGTAGACCAGTGTCTCTATATATGGTAGACTAGTGTATCTATATATGGTAGACTAGTGTATCTATATATGGTAGACCAGTGTATCTATATATGGTAGATCAGTGTATCTATATATGGTAGACTAATGTATCTATCTATGGTAGACCAGTGTTTTTATATATGGTAGACTAGTGTATCTATATATGGTAGACCAGTGTATTGATATATGGTAGACCAGTGTATCTATATATGGTAGATCAGTGTATCTATATATGGAAGACCAGTGTATCTATATATGGTAGACCAGTGTATCTATATATGTTAGACTAGTGTATCTATATATGGTAGACTAGTGTATCTATATATGGTAGATCAGTGTATCTATATATGGAAGACCAGTGTATCTATATATGGTAGACCAGTGTATCTATATATGTTAGACTAGTGTATCTATATATGGTAGACTAGTGTATCTATATATGATAGACCAGTGTATCTATATATGGTAGACTAGTGTATCTATATATGATAGACCAGTGTATCTATATATGATAGACCAGTGTATCTATATTTGGTAGACTAGTGTATCTATATATGATAGACTAGTGTATCTATATATGTTAGACTAGTGTATCTATATATGATAGACCAGTGTATCTATATATGGTAGACTAGTGTATCTATATATGATAGACTAGTGTATCTATATAAGTTAGACTAGTGTATCTATATATGATAGACCAGTGTATCTATATATGGTAGACCAGTGTATCTATATATGGTAGACTAGTGTATTTATATATGGTAGACCAGTGTATCTACCTATATATGGTAGACTAGTGTATCTATATATGTTAGACTAGTGTATCTATATATGATAGACCAGTGTATCTATATATGGTAGACTAGTGTATCTATATATGGTAGACCAGTGTATCTATATGTGGTAGACCAGTGTATATATTTATGGTAGACTAGTGTATCTATATATGGTAGACCAGTGTATCTATATATGGTAGACCAGTGTATCTATATATAGTAGACCAGTGTATCTATATATGTTAGACTAGTGTATCTATATATGGTAGACCAGTGTATCTATATATGGTAGACCAGTGTATATATATATAGTAGACCAGTGTATCTATATATGTTAGAGTAGTGTATCTATATATGATAGACCAGTGTATCTATATATGGTAGACCAGTGTATCTATATATGATAGACTAGTGTATCTATATATGGTAGACTAGTGTATCTATATATGATAGACCAGTGTATCTATATATGGTAGACTAGTGTATCTATATATGGTAGACTAGTGTATCTATATATGATAGACCAGTGTATCTATATATGATTGACCAGTGTATTTATATATGGTAGACCAGTGTATCTATATATGGTAGACCAGTGTCTCTATATATGGTAGACCAGTGTATCTATATACGGTAGACCAGTGTATCTATATATGGTAGACCAGTGTATCTATATATGGTAGACCAATGTATCTATATATGGTAGACCAGTGTATCTATATATTGTAGACCAGTGTATCTATATATGGTAGACCAGTGTATCTATATATGGTAGACTAGTGTATCTATATATGTTAGACTAGTGTATCTATATATGATAGACCAGTGTATCTATATATGGTAGACTAGTGTATCTATATATGGTAGACCAGTGTATCTATATATGGTAGACCAGTGTCTCTATATATGTTAGACCAGTGTATCTATATATGGTAGACCAGTGTATCTATATATGGTATACCAGTGTATCTATATATGGTAGACCAGTGTGTCTATATATGGTAGACCAGTGTATCTATATATGATAGACCAGTGTATCTATAAATGGTAGACCAGTGTATCTATATATGGTACACCGGTGTATATATATATGGTACACCAGTGTATTTATATATGGTAGACCAGTGTATCTATATATGGTAGACCAGTGTATCTATTTATAGTAGACTAGTGTATCTATATATGGTAGACTAGTGTATCTATATATGTTAGACCAGTGTATCTATATATGGTAGACCAGTGTATTTATATAAGATAGACCAGTGTATCTATATATATTGTACCAGTGTATCTATATATGGTAGACCAGTGTATCCATATATGGTAGACTAGTGTATCTATATGTGGAAGACCAGTGTATCTATATATGGTAGACTAGTGTATCTATATATGGTAGACCAGTGTATCTATTTATGGTAGACCAGTGTATCTACCTATATATGTTAGACTAGTGTATCTATATGTGGAAGACCAGTGTATCTATATATGATAGACCAGTGTATCTATATATGGTAGACTAGTGTATTTATATGTGGAAGACCAGTGTATCTATATATGGTAGACTAGTGTATCTATATATGGTAGACCAGTGTATCTATATATGGTAGACAAGTGTATCTACCTATATATGTTAGACTAGTGTATCTATATGTGGAAGACCAGTGTATCTATATATGATAGACCAGTGTATCTATATATGTTAGACCAGTGTATCTATATATGTTAGACCAGTGTATCTATATATGTTAGACCAGTGTATCTATATATGATAGACTAGTGTATCTATATATGTTAGACTAGTGTATCTATATATGTTAGACTAGTGTATCTATATATGGTAGACCAGTGTATCTATATATGTTAGACTAGTGTATCTATATATGGTAGACCAGTGTATCTATATGTGGTAGACCAGTGTATCTATATATGGTAGACCAGTGTATTTATATATGGTAGACCAGTGTATCTATATATGTTAGACTAGTGTATCTATATATGTTAGACTAGTGTATCTATATATGGTAGACCAGTGTATCTATATGTGGTACACCAGTGTATCTATATATGTTAGATCAGTGTATCTATATATGGTAGACCAGTGTATCTATATATGGTAGACCAGTGTATCTATATATGGTAGACCAGTGTATCTATATATGGTAGACCAGCGTATCTATATATGGTAGACCAGTGTCTCTATATATGGTAGACCAGTGTATCTATATATAATAGACCAGTGTATCTACCTATATATGTTAGACCAGTGTGTATATATATGGTAGACTAGTGTATCTATATATGGTAAACCAGTGTATCTATATATGTTAGACTAGTGTGTCTATATATGGTAGACCAGTGTATCTATATATGATAGACCAGTGTATCTATATATGTCATACCAGTGTTTTTATATACTATAGACCAGTGTATTTATATATATGGTAGATCAGTGTATCTATACATGGTAGACCAGTGTATCTATATATGGTAGACCAGTGTATCTATATATGGTAGACCAGTGTATCTATATATGGTAGATCAGTGTATCTATATATGGCAGACCAGTGTATCTATATATGGTAGATCAGTGTATCTATATATGGCAGACCAGTGTATCTATATATGGTTGACCAGTGTATCTGTATATGTTAGATCAGTGTATCTATATATGGTAGACCAGTGTATCTATATATGGTAGACCAGTGTATCTATATATGGTAGACCAGTGTATCTATATATGGTAGACCAGTGTATCTATATATGGTAGACCAGTGTATCTATATGTGGTATACCAGTGTATCTATATATGTTAGATCAGTGTATCTATATATGGTAGACCAGTGTATCTATATATGGTAGACCAGTGTATCTATATATGGTAGACCAGTGTATCTATATATGGTAGACCAGTGTATCTATATATGGTAGACCAGTGTCTCTATATATGGTAGACCAGTGTATCTATATATGGTAGACCAGTGTATCTACCTATATATGTTAGACCAGTGTGTATATATATGGTAGACTAGTGTATCTATATATGGTAGACCAGTGTATCTATATATGTTAGACTAGTGTGTCTATATATGGTAGACCAGTGTATCTATATATGATAGACCAGTGTATCTATATATGTTATACCAGTGTTTTTATATATGATAGACCAGTGTATTTATATATGGTAGATCAGTGTATCTATACATGGTAGACCAGTGTATTTATATATGGTAGACCAGTGTATCTATATATGGTAGACCAGTGTATCTATATATGGTAGATCAGTGTATCTATATATGGCAGACCAGTGTATCTATATATGGTAGATCAGTGTATCTATATATGGTAGACCAGTGTATCTATATATGGTTGACCAGTGTATCTGTATATGGTAGACCAGTGTATCTATATATGGTAGACCAGTGTATCTATATATGGTAGATCAGTGTATTTATATATGGTAGATCAGTGTATCTATATGTGGTAGACCAGTGTATCTATATATGGTAGACCAGTGTATCTGTATATGGTAGACCAGTGTATCTATATATGGTAGACTACTGTATCTATATATGTTAGACTAGTGTATCTATATATGGTAGACCAGTGTATCTATTTATGGTAGACCAGTGTATCTATATATGTTAGACTAGTGTATCTATATATGATAGACCAGTGTATCTATATATGGTAGACTAGAGTATCTATATATGGTAGACTAGTGTATCTATATATGGTAGACCAGTGTATGTATATATGGTAGACCAGTGTATCTATATATAGTAGACTAGTGTATCTATATATGGTAGACCAGTGTATCTATATATGGTAGACCAGTGTATCTATATATAGTAGACCAGTGTATCCATATATGGTAGACCAGTGTATCTATATATGGTAGACCAGTGTATCTATATATAGTAGACCAGTGTATCTATATATGGTAGACCAGTGTATCTATATATGGTAGACCAGTGTATCTATATATGGTAGACTACTGTATCTATATATGTTAGACTAGTGTATCTATATATGGTAGACCAGTGTATCTATTTATGGTAGACCAGTGTATCTATATATGTTAGACTAGTGTATCTATATATGATAGACCAGTGTATCTATATATGGTAGACTAGAGTATCTATATATGGTAGACTAGTGTATCTATATATGGTAGACCAGTGTATGTATATATGGTAGACCAGTGTATCTATATATAGTAGACTAGTGTATCTATATATGGTAGACCAGTGTATCTATATATGGTAGACCAGTGTATCTATATATAGTAGACCAGTGTATCCATATATGGTAGACCAGTGTATCTATATATGGTAGACCAGTGTATCTATATATAGTAGACCAGTGTATCTATATATGGTAGACCAGTGTATCTATATATGGTAGACCAGTGTATCTATATATGGTAGACTAGTGCATCTATATATGGTAGACCAGTGTATCTATATATGATAGACCAGTGTATCTATATATGGTAGACCAGTGTATCTATATATGGTAGACCAGTGTCTCTATATATGGTAGACCAGTGTATCTATATATGGTAGACCAGTGTATCTATATATGATAGACCAGTGTATCTATATATGGTAGACCAGTGTATCTATATATGATAGACCAGTGTATCTATATATGGTAGACCAGTGTATCTATATATGGTAGACCAGTGTATCTATATATGGTAGACCAGTGTATCTATATATGTTAGACTAGTGTATCTATATATGATAGACCAGTGTATCTATATATGGTAGACCAGTGTATCTATATATGGTAGACCAGTGTATCTATATATGGTAGACCAGTGTATCTATATATGGTAGACTAGTGTATCTATATATGGTAGACCAGTGTATTTATATATGGTAGACCAGTGTATCTATATTTGGTAGACCAGTGTATCTATATATGGTAGACCAGTGTATCTATATATGTTAGACTAGTGTATCTATATATGATAGACCAGTGTATCTATATATGGTAGACCAGTGTATCTATATATGGTAGACCAGTGTATCTATATATGTTAGACCAGTGTGTCTATATATGGTAGACCAGTGTATCTATATATAGTAGACCAGTGTATCTATATATGTTAGACTAGTGTATCTATATATGATAGACCAGTGTATCTATATATGGTAGACTAGTGTATCTATATATGGTAGACTAGTGTATCTATATATGGTAGACCAGTGTATCTATATATGATAGACCAGTGTATCTATATATGGTAGACCAGTGTCTCTATATATGGTAGACCAGTGTATCTATATATGGTAGACCAGTGTATCTATATATAGTAGACTAGTGTATTTATATATGGTAGACCAGTGTATCTATTTATGGTAGACCAGAGTATCTATATATGTTAGACTAGTGTATCTATATATGGTAGACAAGTGTATCTATATATGGTAGACCAGAGTATCTATATATGTTAGACTAGTGTATCTATATATGGTAGACCAGTGTATCTATATATGGTAGACCAGTGTATCTATATATGTTAGACTAGTGTATCTATATATGATAGACCAGTGTATCTATATATGGTAGACTAGTGTATGTATATATGGTAGACCAGTGTATCTATATATGGTAGACCAGAGTATCTATATATGTTAGACTAGTGTATCTATATATGGTAGACCAGTGTATCTATATATGGTAGACCAGTGTATCTATATATGTTAGACTAGTGTATCTATATATGATAGACCAGTGTATCTATATATGGTAGACTAGTGTATCTATATATGGTAGACCAGTGTATCTATATATGGTAGACCAGTGTATCTATATATGGTAGACCAGTGTATCTATATATGGTAGACCAGTGTATCTATATATGATAGACTAGTGTATCTATATATGTACGACTAGTGTATCTATATTTGGTAGACCAGTGTATCTATATATGATAGACTGGTGTATCTATATATATGTTAGACTAGTGTATCTATATATGATAGACCAGTGTATCTATATATGGTAGACTAGTGTATCTATATATGGTAGACCAGTGTATCTATATATGATAGACCAGTGTATCTATATATGGTAGACCAGTGTATCTATATATGGTAGACCAGTGTCTCTATATATGGTAGACCAGTGTATCTATATATGGTAGACCAGTGGATCTATATATGGTAGACCAGTGTATCTATATATGGTAGACTAGTGTATCTATATATGGTAGACCAGGGTATCTATATATGGTAGACTAGTGTATCTATATATGGTAGACCAGTGTATTTATATATGGTAGACCAGTGTATCTATATATGGTAGATCAGTGTATCTATATATGGAAGACCAGTGTATCTATATATGGTAGACTAGTGTATCTATATATGGTAGACCAGTGTATCTATATATGGTAGACCAGTGTATCTATATATGGTAGACTAGTGTATCTATATATGGTAGACCAGTGTATCTATATATGGTAGACCAGTGTATCTATATATGGTAGACCAGTGTATCTATATATGGTAGACCAGTGTATCTATATTTGGTAGACCAGTGTATCTATATATGGTAGACCAGTGTATCTATATATGGTAGACCAGTGTATCTATATATAGTAGACCAGTGTATCTATATAAGGTAGACCAGTGTATCTATATATGGTAGACCAGTGCATCTATATATGGTAGACTAGTGTATCTATATATGTTAGACTAGTGTATCTATATATGGTAGACCAGTGTATCTATATATGGTAGACCAGTGTATCTATATATGTTAGACTAGTGTATCTATATATGATAGACCAGTGTATCTATATATGGTAGACTAGTGTATCTATATATGGTGGACTAGTGTGTCTATATATGGTAGGCCAGTGTATCTATATATGATAGACCAGTGTATCTATATATGGTAGACCAGTGTATCTATATATGGTAGACCAGTGTCTCTATATATGGTAGACCAGTGTATCTATATATGGTAGACCAGTGTATCTATATATAGTAGACTAGTGTATTTATATATGGTAGACCAGTGTATCTATTTATGGTAGACCAGTGTATCTATATATGGTAGACCAGAGTATCTATAAATGTTAGACTAGTGTATCTATATATGGTAGACCAGTGTATCTATATATGGTAGACCAGTGTATTTATATATGGTAGACCAGTGTATCTATATATGTTAGACTAGTGTATCTATATATGTTAGACTAGTGTATCTATATATGGTAGACCAGTGTATCTATATGTGGTATACCAGTGTATCTATATATGTTAGATCAGTGTATCTATATATGGTAGACCAGTGTATCTATATATGGTAGACCAGTGTATCTATATATGGTAGACCAGTGTATCTATATATGGTAGACCAGCGTATCTATATATGGTAGACCAGTGTCTCTATATATGGTAGACCAGTGTATCTATATATAATAGACCAGTGTATCTACCTATATATGTTAGACCAGTGTGTATATATATGGTAGACTAGTGTATCTATATATGGTAAACCAGTGTATCTAATATGTTAGACTAGTGTGTCTATATATGGTAGACCAGTGTATCTATATATGATAGACCAGTGTATCTATATATGTCATACCAGTGTTTTTATATACTATAGACCAGTGTATTTATATATATGGTAGATCAGTGTATCTATACATGGTAGACCAGTGTATCTATATATGGTAGACCAGTGTATCTATATATGGTAGACCAGTGTATCTATATATGGTAGATCAGTGTATCTATATATGGCAGACCAGTGTATCTATATATGGTAGATCAGTGTATCTATATATGGCAGACCAGTGTATCTATATATGGTTGACCAGTGTATCTGTATATGTTAGATCAGTGTATCTATATATGGTAGACCAGTGTATCTATATATGGTAGACCAGTGTATCTATATATGGTAGACCAGTGTATCTATATATGGTAGACCAGTGTATCTATATATGGTAGACCAGTGTATCTATATGTGGTATACCAGTGTATCTATATATGTTAGATCAGTGTATCTATATATGGTAGACCAGTGTATCTATATATGGTAGACCAGTGTATCTATATATGGTAGACCAGTGTATCTATATATGGTAGACCAGTGTATCTATATATGGTAGACCAGTGTCTCTATATATGGTAGACCAGTGTATCTATATATGGTAGACCAGTGTATCTACCTATATATGTTAGACCAGTGTGTATATATATGGTAGACTAGTGTATCTATATATGGTAGACCAGTGTATCTATATATGTTAGACTAGTGTGTCTATATATGGTAGACCAGTGTATCTATATATGATAGACCAGTGTATCTATATATGTTATACCAGTGTTTTTATATATGATAGACCAGTGTATTTATATATGGTAGATCAGTGTATCTATACATGGTAGACCAGTGTATTTATATATGGTAGACCAGTGTATCTATATATGGTAGACCAGTGTATCTATATATGGTAGATCAGTGTATCTATATATGGCAGACCAGTGTATCTATATATGGTAGATCAGTGTATCTATATATGGTAGACCAGTGTATCTATATATGGTTGACCAGTGTATCTGTATATGGTAGACCAGTGTATCTATATATGGTAGACCAGTGTATCTATATATGGTAGATCAGTGTATTTATATATGGTAGATCAGTGTATCTATATGTGGTAGACCAGTGTATCTATATATGGTAGACCAGTGTATCTGTATATGGTAGACCAGTGTATCTATATATGGTAGACTACTGTATCTATATATGTTAGACTAGTGTATCTATATATGGTAGACCAGTGTATCTATATATGGTAGACTAGTGTATCTATATATAGTAGACCAGTGTATCTATTTATGGTAGACCAGTGTATCTATATATGTTAGACTAGTGTATCTATATATGATAGACCAGTGTATCTATATATGGTAGACTAGAGTATCTATATATGGTAGACTAGTGTATCTATATATGGTAGACCAGTGTATGTATATATGGTAGACCAGTGTATCTATATATAGTAGACTAGTGTATCTATATATGGTAGACCAGTGTATCTATATATGGTAGACCAGTGTATCTATATATAGTAGACCAGTGTATCCATATATGGTAGACCAGTGTATCTATATATGGTAGACCAGTGTATCTATATATAGTAGACCAGTGTATCTATATATGGTAGACCAGTGTATCTATATATGGTAGACCAGTGTATCTATATATGGTAGACTAGTGCATCTATATATGGTAGACCAGTGTATCTATATATGATAGACCAGTGTATCTATATATGGTAGACCAGTGTATCTATATATGGTAGACCAGTGTCTCTATATATGGTAGACCAGTGTATCTATATATGGTAGACCAGTGTATCTATATATGATAGACCAGTGTATCTATATATGGTAGACCAGTGTATCTATATATGATAGACCAGTGTATCTATATATGGTAGACCAGTGTATCTATATATGGTAGACCAGTGTATCTATATATGGTAGACCAGTGTATCTATATATGTTAGACTAGTGTATCTATATATGATAGACCAGTGTATCTATATATGGTAGACCAGTGTATCTATATATGGTAGACCAGTGTATCTATATATGGTAGACCAGTGTATCTATATATGGTAGACTAGTGTATCTATATATGGTAGACCAGTGTATTTATATATGGTAGACCAGTGTATCTATATTTGGTAGACCAGTGTATCTATATATGGTAGACCAGTGTATCTATATATGTTAGACTAGTGTATCTATATATGATAGACCAGTGTATCTATATATGGTAGACCAGTGTATCTATATATGGTAGACCAGTGTATCTATATATGTTAGACTAGTGTATCTATATATGATAGACCAGTGTATCTATATATGGTAGACCAGTGTATCTATATATGGTAGACCAGTGTATCTATATATGGTAGACCAGTGTATCTATATATGGTAGACTAGTGTATCTATATATGGTAGACTAGTGTATCTATATATGGTAGACCAGTGTATTTATATATGGTAGACCAGTGTATCTATATTTGGTGGACCAGTGTATCTATATATGGTAGACCAGTGTGTCTATATATGGTAGACCAGTGTATCTATATATAGTAGACCAGTGTATCTATATATGTTAGACTAGTGTATCTATATATGATAGACCAGTGTATCTATATATGGTAGACTAGTGTATCTATATATGGTAGACTAGTGTATCTATATATGGTAGACCAGTGTATCTATATATGATAGACCAGTGTATCTATATATGGTAGACCAGTGTCTCTATATATGGTAGACCAGTGTATCTATATATGGTAGACCAGTGTATCTATATATAGTAGACTAGTGTATTTATATATGGTAGACCAGTGTATCTATTTATGGTAGACCAGAGTATCTATATATGTTAGACTAGTGTATCTATATATGGTAGACAAGTGTATCTATATATGGTAGACCAGAGTATCTATATATGTTAGACTAGTGTATCTATATATGGTAGACCAGTGTATCTATATATGGTAGACCAGTGTATCTATATATGTTAGACTAGTGTATCTATATATGATAGACCAGTGTATCTATATATGGTAGACTAGTGTATGTATATATGGTAGACCAGTGTATCTATATATGGTAGACCAGAGTATCTATATATGTTAGACTAGTGTATCTATATATGGTAGACCAGTGTATCTATATATGGTAGACCAGTGTATCTATATATGTTAGACTAGTGTATCTATATATGATAGACCAGTGTATCTATATATGGTAGACTAGTGTATCTATATATGGTAGACCAGTGTATCTATATATGGTAGACCAGTGTATCTATATATGGTAGACCAGTGTATCTATATATGGTAGACCAGTGTATCTATATATGATAGACTAGTGTATCTATATATGTACGACTAGTGTATCTATATTTGGTAGACCAGTGTATCTATATATGATAGACTGGTGTATCTATATATATGTTAGACTAGTGTATCTATATATGATAGACCAGTGTATCTATATATGGTAGACTAGTGTATCTATATATGGTAGACCAGTGTATCTATATATGATAGACCAGTGTATCTATATATGGTAGACCAGTGTATCTATATATGGTAGACCAGTGTCTCTATATATGGTAGACCAGTGTATCTATATATGGTAGACCAGTGGATCTATATATGGTAGACCAGTGTATCTATATATGGTAGACCAGTGTATCTATATATGGTAGACCAGGGTATCTATATATGGTAGACTAGTGTATCTATATATGGTTGACCAGTGTATTTATATATGGTAGACCAGTGTATCTATATATGGTAGATCAGTGTATCTATATATGGAAGACCAGTGTATCTATATATGGTAGACTAGTGTATCTATATATGGTAGACCAGTGTATCTATATATGGTAGACCAGTGTATCTATATATGGTAGACTAGTGTATCTATATATGGTAGACCAGTGTATCTATATATGGTAGACCAGTGTATCTATATATGGTAGACCAGTGTATCTATATATGGTAGACCAGTGTATCTATATTTGGTAGACCAGTGTATCTATATATGGTAGACCAGTGTATCTATATATGGTAGACCAGTGTATCTATATATAGTAGACCAGTGTATCTATATAAGGTAGACCAGTGTATCTATATATGGTAGACCAGTGCATCTATATATGGTAGACTAGTGTATCTATATATGTTAGACTAGTGTATCTATATATGGTAGACCAGTGTATCTATATATGGTAGACCAGTGTATCTATATATGTTAGACTAGTGTATCTATATATGATAGACCAGTGTATCTATATATGCTAGACTAGTGTATCTATATATGGTGGACTAGTGTGTCTATATATGGTAGGCCAGTGTATCTATATATGATAGACCAGTGTATCTATATATGGTAGACCAGTGTATCTATATATGGTAGACCAGTGTCTCTATATATGGTAGACCAGTGTATCTATATATGGTAGACCAGTGTATCTATATATAGTAGACTAGTGTATTTATATATGGTAGACCAGTGTATCTATTTATGGTAGACCAGTGTATCTATATATGGTAGACCAGAGTATCTATATATGTTAGACTAGTGTATCTATATATGGTAGACCAGTGTATCTATATATGGTAGACCAGTGTATCTATATATGTTAGACTAGTGTATCTATATATGATAGACCAGTGTATCTATATATGGTAGACTAGTGTATCTATATATGGTAGACCAGTGTATCTATATATGGTAGACCAGTGTATCTATATATGGTAGACCAGTGTATCTATATATGATAGACTAGTGTATCTATATATGTTAGACTAGTGTATCTATATATGGTAGACCAGTGTATCTATATATGATAGACTAGTGTATCTATATATATGTTAGACTTGTGTATCTATATATGATAGACCAGTGTATCTATATATGGTAGACTAGTGTATCTATATATGGTAGACCAGTGTATCTATATATGATAGACCAGTGTATCTATATTTGGTAGACCCGTGTATCTATATATGGTAGACCAGTGTCTCTATATATGGTAGACCAGTGTATCTATATATGGTAGACCAGTGGATCTATATATGGTAGACCAGTGTATCTATATATGGTAGACCAGTGTATCTATATATGGTAGACCAGGGTATCTATATATGGTAGACTAGTGTATCTATATATGGTAGACCAGTGTATTTATATATGGTAGACCAGTGTATCTATATATGGTAGATCAGTGTATCTATATATGGAAGACCAGTGTATCTATATATGGTAGAGTAGTGTATCTATATATGGTAGACCAGTGTATCTATATATGGTAGACCAGTGTATCTATATATGGTAGACTAGTGTATATATATATGGTAGACCAGTGTATTTATATATGGTAGACTAGTGTATCTATATATGGTAGACCAGTGTATTTATATATGGTAGACCAGTGTATCTATATATGGTAGATCAGTGTATCTATATATGGAAGACCAGTGTATCTATATATGGTAGACCAGTGTATCTATATATGGTAGACCAGTGTATCTATATATGGTAGACTAGTGTATCTATATATGGTAGACCAGTGTATTTATATATGGTAGACTAGTGTATCTATATATGGTAGACCAGTGTATTTATATATGGTAGACCAGTGTATCTATATATGGTAGATCAGTGTATCTATATATGGAAGACCAGTGTATCTATATATGGTAGACCAGTGTATCTATATATGTTAGACTAGTGTATCTATATATGGTAGACTAGTGTATCTATATATGGTAGATCAGTGTATCTATATATGGAAGACCAGTGTATCTATATATGGTAGACCAGTGTATCTATATATGTTAGACTAGTGTATCTATATATGGTAGACTAGTGTATCTATATATGATAGACCAGTGTATCTATATATGGTAGACTAGTGTATCTATATATGATAGACCAGTGTATCTATATATGGTAGACTAGTGTATCTATATATGATAGACTAGTGTATCTATATATGTTAGACTAGTGTATCTATATATGATAGACCAGTGTATCTATATATGGTAGACTAGTGTATCTATATATGATAGACTAGTGTATCTATATATGTTAGACTAGTGTATCTATATATGGTAGACCAGTGTATCTATATATGATAGACCAGTGTATCTATATATGGTAGACCAGTGTATCTATATGTGGTAGACCAGTGTATTTATATATGGTAGACCAGTGTATCTACCTATATATGGTAGACTAGTGTATCTATATATGTTAGACTAGTGTATCTATATATGATAGACCAGTGTATCTATATATGGTAGACTAGTGTATCTATATATGGTAGACCAGTGTATCTATATGTGGTAGACCAGTGTATCTATATATGGTAGACTAGTGTATCTATATATGGTAGACCAGTGTATCTATATATGGTAGACCAGTGTATCTATATATAGTAGACCAGTTTATCTATATATGTTAGACTAGTGTATCTATATATGGTAGACCAGTGTATCTATATATGGTAGACCAGTGTATTTATATATAGTAGACCAGCGTATCTATATATGTTAGACTAGTGTATCTATATATGATAGACCAGTGTATCTATATATGGTAGACCAGTGTATCTATATATGATAGACTAGTGTATCTATATATGATAGACTAGTGTATCTATATATGTTAGACTAGTGTATCTATATATGATAGACCAGTGTATCTATATATGGTAGACTAGTGTATCTATATATGGTAGACTAGTGTATCTATATATGTTAGACTAGTGTATCTATATATGATAGACCAGTGTATCTATATATGGTAGACTAGTGTATCTATATATGGTAGACCAGTGTATCTATATATGGTAGACCAGTGTCTCTATATATGGTAGACCAGTGTATCTATATATGGTAGACCAGTGTATCTATATATGGTATACCAGTGTATCTATATATGGTAGACCAGTGTATCTATATATGGTAGACCAGTGTATCTATATATGATAGACCAGTGTATCTATAAATGGTAGACCAGTGTATCTATATATGGTACACCGGTGTATATATATATGGTAGACCAGTGTATTTATATATGGTAGACCAGTGTATCTATATATGGTAGACCAGTGTATCTATATATAGTAGACTAGTGTATCTATATATGGTAGACTTGTGTATCTATATATGTTAGACCAGTGTATCTATATATGGTAGACCAGTGTATTTATATAAGATAGACCAGTGTATCTATATATATTGTACCAGTGTATCTATATATGGTAGACCAGTGTATCCATATATGGTAGACTAGTGTATCTATATGTGGAAGACCAGTGTATCTATATATGTTAGACCAGTGTATCTATATATGGTAGACCAGTGTATTTATATAAGATAGACCAGTGTATCTATATATATTGTACCAGTGTATCTATATATGGTAGACCAGTGTATCCATATATGGTAGACTAGTGTATCTATATGTGGAAGACCAGTGTATCTATATATGGTAGACTAGTGTATCTATATATGGTAGACCAGTGTATCTATATATGGTAGACCAGTGTATCTACCTACCTATATATGTTAGACTAGTGTATCTATATGTGGAAGACCAGTGTATCTATATATGATAGACCAGTGTATCTATATATGGTAGACTAGTGTATCTATATGTGGAAGACCAGTGTATCTATATATGGTAGACTAGTGTATCTATATATGGTAGACCAGTGTATCTATATATGGTAGACCAGTGTATCTACCTATATATGTTAGACTAGTGTATCTATATGTGGAAGACCAGTGTATCTATATATGATAGACCAGTGTATCTATATATGTTAGACCAGCGTATCTATATATGTTAGACCAGTGTATCTATATATGTTAGACCAGTGTATCTATATATGATAGACTAGTGTATCTATATATGTTAGACTAGTGTATCTATATATGTTAGACTAGTGTATCTATATATGGTAGACCAGTGTATCTATATATGTTAGACTAGTGTATCTATATATGGTAGACCAGTGTATCTATATGTGGTAGACCAGTGTATCTATATATGGTAGACCAGTGTATTTATATATGGTAGACCAGTGTATCTATATATGTTAGACTAGTGTATCTATATATGTTAGACTAGTGTATCTATATATGGTAGACCAGTGTATCTATATGTGATATACCAGTGTATCTATATATGCTAGATCAGTGTATCTATATATGGTAGACCAGTGTATCTATATATGGTAGACCAGTGTATCTATATATGGTAGACCAGTGTATCTATATATGGTAGACCAGTGTATCTATATATCGTAGACCAGTGTTTCTATATATGGTAGACCAGTGTATCTATATATGGTAGACCAGTGTATCTACCTATATATGTTAGACCAGTGTGTATATATATGGTAGACTAGTGTATCTATATATGGTAGACCAGTGTATCTATATATGTTAGACTAGTGTGTCTATATATGGTAGACCAGTGTATCTATATATGATAGACCAGTGTATCTATATATGTCATACCAGTGTTTTTATATATGATAGACCAGTGTATTTATATATGGTAGATCAGTGTATCTATATATGGTAGACCAGTGTATCTATATATGTTAGACTAGTGTATCTATATATGGTAGACCAGTGTATCTATATATGGTAGATCAGTGTATCTATATATGGCAGACCATTGTATCTATATATGGTAGATCAGTGTATCTATATATGGCAGATCAGTGTATCTATATATGGTTGACCATTGTATTTGTATATGTTAGATCAGTGTATCTATATATGTTAGACCAGTGTATCTATATATGGTAGACCAGTGTATCTATATATGGTAGACCAGTGTATCTATATATGGTAGACCAGTGTATCTATATATGGTAGACCAGTGTATCTATATGTGGTATACCAGTGTATCTATATATGTTAGATCAGTGCATCTATATATGATAGACCAGTGTATCTATATATGGTAGACCAGTGTATCTATATATGGTAGACCAGTGTATCTATATATGGTAGACCAGTGTATCTATATATGGTAGACCAGTGTCTCTATATATGGTAGACAAGTGTATCTATATATGGTAGACCAGTGTATCTACCTATATATGTTAGACCAGTGTGTATATATATGGTAGACTAGTGTATCTATATATGGTAGACCAGTGTATCTATATATGTTAGACTAGTGTGTCTATATATGGTAGACCAGTGTATCTATATATGATAGACCAGTGTATCTATATATGTTATACCAGTGTTTTTATATATGATAGACCAGTGTATTTATATATGGTAGATGAGTATATCTATATATGGTAGACCAGTGTATCTATATATGGTAGACCAGTGTATCTATATATGATAGACCAGTGTATCTATATATGTTATACCAGTGTTTTTATATATGATAGACCAGTGTATTTATATATGGTAGATCAGTGTATCTATATATGGTAGACCAGTGTATCTATATATGATAGACCAGTGTATCTATATATGGTAGACCAGTGTCTCTATATATGGTAGACCAGTGTATCTATATATGGTAGACCAGTGTCTCTATATATGGTTGACCAGTGTATCTGTATATGGTAGACCAGTGTATCTATATATGGTAGACCAGTGTATCTATATATGGTAGATCAGTGTATCTATATATGGTAGATCAGTGTATTTATATATGTTAGACCAGTGTATCTATATATGGTAGATCAGTGTATCTATATATGGTAGACCAGTGTATCTATATATGGTTGACCAGTGTATTTGTATATGGTAGACCAGTGTATCTATATATGGTAGATCAGTGTATCTATATATGGTAGATCAGTGTATTTATATATGGTAGATCAGTGTATCTATATGTGGTAGACCAGTGTATCTATATATGGTAGACCAGTGTATCTATATATGGTAGACCAGTGTATCTATATATGGTAGACCAGTGTATCTATATATGGTAGACCAGTGTATCTATATATGGTAGACCAGTGCATCTATATATGGTAGATCAGTGTATCTATATGTGGTAGACCAGTGTATCTATATATGGTAGACCAGTGTATCTATATATGGTAGACCAGTGTATCTATATATGGTAGACCAGCGTATCTATATATGGTAGACCAGTGTATCTACACATGGTAGACCAGTGTATCTATATATGGTAGACTAGTGTATCTATATATGGTAGACCAGTGTATTTATATATGGTAGACCAGTGTATCTATATATGGTAGACCAGTGTATCTGTATATGGTAGACCAGTGTATCTATATATGGTTGACCAGCGTATCTGTATATGGTAGAACAGTGTATCTATATATGGTCGACCAGTGTATTTATATATGGTAGACCAGTGTATCTATATATGGCAGACCAGTGTATCTACATATGGTAGACCAGTGTATCTATATATGGTAGACCAGTGTATCTATATATGGTAGATCAGTGTATCTATATATGGTAGATCAGTGTATCTATATATGTTAGACTAGTGTGTCTATATATGGTAGACCAGTGTATCTATATATGATAGACCAGTGTATCTATATATGTTATACCAGTGTTTTTATATATGATAGACCAGTGTATTTATATATGGTAGATCAGTGTATCTATATATGGTAGACCAGTGTATCTATATATGATAGACCAGTGTATCTATATATGGTAGACCAGTGTCTCTATATATGGTAGACCAGTGTATCTATATATGGTAGACCAGTGTCTCTATATATGGTTGACCAGTGTATCTGTATATGGTAGACCAGTGTATCTATATATGGTAGACCAGTGTATCTATATATGGTAGATCAGTGTATCTATATATGGTAGATCAGTGTATTTATATATGTTAGATCAGTGTATCTATATGTGGTAGACCAGTGTATCTATATATGGTAGACCAGTGTATCTATATATGGTAGACCAGTGTATCTATATATGGTAGACCAGTGTATCTATATATGGTAGACCAGTGTATCTACACATGGTAGACCAGTGTATCTATATATGGTAGACTAGTGTATCTATATATGGTAGACCAGTGTATTTATATATGGTAGACCAGTGTATCTATATATGGTAGACCAGTGTATCTGTATATGGTAGACCAGTGTATCTATATATGGTTGACCAGTGTATCTGTATATGGTAGAACAGTGTATCTATATATGGTAGACCAGTGTATTTATATATGGTAGACCAGTGTATCTATATATGGCAGACCAGTGTATCTACATATGGTAGACCAGTGTATCTATATATGGTAGACCAGTGTATCTATATATGGTAGACTAGTGTATCTATATATGGTAGACCAGTGTCTCTATATATGGTAGACCAGTGTATCTATATATGGTAGACCAGTGTCTCTATATATGGTTGACCAGTGTATCTGTATATGGTAGACCAGTGTATCTATATATGGTAGACCAGTGTATCTATATATGGTAGACCAGTGTATCTATATATGGCAGACCAGTGTATCTACATATGGTAGACCAGTGTATCTATATATGGTAGACCAGTGTATCTATATATGGTAGATCAGTGTATCTATAAATGGTAGATCAGTGTATCTATATATGGTAGATCAGTGTATTTATATATGTTAGATCAGTGTATCTATATGTGGTAGACCAGTGTATCTATATATGGTAGACCAGTGTATTTATATATGGTAGACCAGTGTATCTATATATGGTAGATCAGTGTATTTATATATGTTAGATCAGTGTATCTATATGTGGTAGACCAGTGTATCTATATATGGTAGACCAGTGTATCTATATATGGTAGACCAGTGTATTTATATATGGTAGACCAGTGTATCTATATATGGCAGACCAGTGTATCTACATATGGTAGACCAGTGTATCTATATATGGTTGACCAGTGTATCTGTATATGGTAGAACAGTGTATCTATATATGGTAGACCAGTGTATTTATATATGGTAGACCAGTGTATCTATATATGGCAGACCAGTGTATCTACATATGGTAGACCAGTGTATCTATATATGGTAGACCAGTGTATCTATATATGGTAGATCAGTGTATCTATATATGGTAGATCAGTGTATCTATATATGTTAGACTAGTGTGTCTATATATGGTAGACCAGTGTATCTATATATGATAGACCAGTGTATCTATATATGTTATACCAGTGTTTTTATATATGATAGACCAGTGTATTTATATATGGTAGATCAGTGTATCTATATATGGTAGACCAGTGTATCTATATATGGTAGACCAGTGTATCTATATATGGTAGACCAGTGTCTCTATATATGGTAGACCAGTGTATCTATATATGGTAGACCAGTGTCTCTATATATGGTTGACCAGTGTATCTGTATATGGTAGACCAGTGTATCTATATATGGTAGACCAGTGTATCTATATATGGTAGATCAGTGTATCTATATATGGTAGATCAGTGTATTTATATATGTTAGATCAGTGTATCTATATGTGGTAGACCAGTGTATCTATATATGGTAGACCAGTGTATCTATATATGGTAGACCAGTGTATCTATATATGGTAGACCAGTGTATCTATATATGGTAGACCAGTGTATCTACACATGGTAGACCAGTGTATCTATATATGGTAGACTAGTGTATCTATATATGGTAGACCAGTGTATTTATATATGGTAGACCAGTGTATCTATATATGGTAGACCAGTGTATCTGTATATGGTAGACCAGTGTATCTATATATGGTTGACCAGTGTATCTATATATGGTAGATCAGTGTATCTATATATGTTAGACTAGTGTGTCTATATATGGTAGACCAGTGTATCTATATATGATAGACCAGTGTATCTATATATGTTATACCAGTGTTTTTATATATGATAGACCAGTGTATTTATATATGGTAGATCAGTGTATCTATATATGGTAGACCAGTGTATCTATATATGGTAGACCAGTGTATCTATATATGGTAGACCAGTGTCTCTATATATGGTAGACCAGTGTATCTATATATGATAGACCAGTGTATCTATATATGTTATACCAGTGTTTTTATATATGATAGACCAGTGTATTTATATATGGTAGATCAGTGTATCTATATATGGTAGACCAGTGTATCTATATATGGTAGACCAGTGTATCTATATATGGTAGACCAGTGTCTCTATATATGGTAGACCAGTGTATCTATATATGGTAGACCAGTGTCTCTATATATGGTTGACCAGTGTATCTGTATATGGTAGACCAGTGTATCTATATATGGTAGACCAGTGTATCTATATATGGTAGATCAGTGTATCTATATATGGTAGATCAGTGTATTTATATATGTTAGATCAGTGTATCTATATGTGGTAGACCAGTGTATCTATATATGGTAGACCAGTGTATCTATATATG
This sequence comes from Watersipora subatra, assembly GCF_963576615.1. NCBI lineage: Eukaryota > Metazoa > Bryozoa > Gymnolaemata > Cheilostomatida > Watersiporidae > Watersipora > Watersipora subatra. Next base: position 28,295,087 of record NC_088713.1, read on the forward strand.
GTAGACCAGTGTATCTATATATGGTAGACCAGTGTCTATATATGGTAGACCAGTGTATCTACACATGGTAGACCAGTGTATCTATATATGGTAGACTAGTGTATCTATATATGGTAGACCAGTGTATTTATATATGGTAGACCAGTGTATCTATATATGGTAGACCAGTGTATCTGTATATGGTAGACCAGTGTATCTATATATGGTTGACCAGTGTATCTGTATATGGTAGAACAGTGTATCTATATATGGTAGACCAGTGTATTTATATATGGTAGACCAGTGTATCTATATATGGCAGACCAGTGTATCTACATATGGTAGACCAGTGTATCTATATATGGTAGACCAGTGTATCTATATATGGTAGACCAGTGTCTCTATATATGGTTGACCAGTGTATCTGTACATGGTAGACCAGTGTATCTATATATGGTAGACCAGTGTATCTATATATGGTAGACCAGTGTATCTATATATGGCAGACCAGTGTATCTACATATGGTAGACCAGTGTATCTATATATGGTAGACCAGTGTCTCTATATATGGTAGACCAGTGTATCTATATATGGTAGACCAGTGTATCTATATATGGTAGATCAGTGTATCTATATATGGTAGATCAGTGTATTTATATATGTTAGATCAGTGTATCTATATGTGGTAGACCAGTGTATCTATATATGGTAGACCAGTGTATTTATATATGGTAGACCAGTGTATCTATATATGGTAGATCGGTGTATTTATATATGTTAGATCAGTGTATCTATATGTGGTAGACCAGTGTATCTATATATGGTAGACCAGTGTATTTATATATGGTAGACCAGTGTATCTATACATGGTAGATCAGTGTATTTATATATGTTAGATCAGTGTATCTATATGTGGTAGACCAGTGTATCTATATATGGTAGACCAGTGTATCTATATATGGTAGACCAGTGTCTCTATATATGGTAGACCAGTGTATCTATATATGGTAGACCAGTGTCTCTATATATGGTTGACCAGTGTATCTGTATATGTTAGATCAGTGTATCTATATGTGGTAGACCAGTGTATCTATATATGGTAGACCAGTGTATTTATATATGGTAGACCAGTGTATCTATATATGGTAGATCAGTGTATTTATATATGTTAGATCAGTGTATCTATATGTGGTTGACCAGTGTCTCTATATATGGTAGACCAGTGTATCTATATATGGTAGACCAGTGTATCTACCTATATATGTTAGACCAGTGTGTATATATATGGTAGACTAGTGTATCTATATATGGTAGACCAGTGTATCTATATATGGTAGACTAGTGTATCTATATATGGTAGACCAGTGTATCTATATATGGTAGACCAGTGTATCTATATATGGTAGACCAGTGTATCTATATATGGTAGACCAGTGTATCTATATATGATAGACTAGTGTATCTATATATGTACGACTAGTGTATCTATATTTGGTAGACCAGTGTATCTATATATGATAGACTGGTGTATCTATATATATGTTAGACTAGTGTATCTATATATGATAGACCAGTGTATCTATATATGGTAGACTAGTGTATCTATATATGGTAGACCAGTGTATCTATATATGATAGACCAGTGTATCTATATATGGTAGACCAGTGTATCTATATATGGTAGACCAGTGTCTCTATATATGGTAGACCAGTGTATCTATATATGGTAGACCAGTGGATCTATATATGGTAGACCAGTGTATCTATATATGGTAGACCAGTGTATCTATATATGGTAGACCAGGGTATCTATATATGGTAGACTAGTGTATCTATATATGGTAGACCAGTGTATTTATATATGGTAGACCAGTGTATCTATATATGGTAGATCAGTGTATCTATATATGGAAGACCAGTGTATCTATATATGGTAGACTAGTGTATCTATATATGGTAGACCAGTGTATCTATATATGATAGACCAGTGTATCTATATATGGTAGACCAGAGTATCTATATATGTTAGACTAGTGTATCTATATATGGTAGACAAGTGTATCTATATATGGTAGACCAGAGTATCTATATATGTTAGACTAGTGTATCTATATATGGTAGACCAGTGTATCTATATATGGTAGACCAGTGTATCTATATATGTTAGACTAGTGTATCTATATATGATAGACCAGTGTATCTATATATGGTAGACTAGTGTATGTATATATGGTAGACCAGTGTATCTATATATGGTAGACCAGAGTATCTATATATGTTAGACTAGTGTATCTATATATGGTAGACCAGTGTATCTATATATGGTAGACCAGTGTATCTATATATGTTAGACTAGTGTATCTATATATGATAGACCAGTGTATCTATATATGGTAGACTAGTGTATCTATATATGGTAGACCAGTGTATCTATATATGGTAGACCAGTGTATCTATATATGGTAGACCAGTGTATCTATATATGGTAGACCAGTGTATCTATATATGATAGACTAGTGTATCTATATATGTACGACTAGTGTATCTATATTTGGTAGACCAGTGTATCTATATATGATAGACTGGTGTATCTATATATATGTTAGACTAGTGTATCTATATATGATAGACCAGTGTATATATATATGGTAGACTAGTGTATCTATATATGGTAGACCAGTGTATCTATATATGATAGACCAGTGTATCTATATATGGTAGACCAGTGTATCTATATATGGTAGACCAGTGTCTCTATATATGGTAGACCAGTGTATCTATATATGGTAGACCAGTGGATCTATATATGGTAGACCAGTGTATCTATATATGGTAGACCAGTGTATCTATATATGGTAGACCAGGGTATCTATATATGGTAGACTAGTGTATCTATATATGGTAGACCAGTGTATTTATATATGGTAGACCAGTGTATCTATATATGGTAGATCAGTGTATCTATATATGGAAGACCAGTGTATCTATATATGGTAGACTAGTGTATCTATATATGGTAGACCAGTGTATCTATATATGGTAGACCAGTGTATCTATATATGGTAGACTAGTGTATCTATATATGGTAGACCAGTGTATCTATATATGGTAGACCAGTGTATCTATATATGGTAGACCAGTGTATCTATATATGGTAGACCAGTGTATCTATATTTGGTAGACCAGTGTATCTATATATGGTAGACCAGTGTATCTATATATGGTAGACCAGTGTATCTATATATAGTAGACCAGTGTATCTATATAAGGTAGACCAGTGTATCTATATATGGTAGACCAGTGCATCTATATATGGTAGACTAGTGTATCTATATATGTTAGACTAGTGTATCTATATATGGTAGACCAGTGTATCTATATATGGTAGACCAGTGTATCTATATATGTTAGACTAGTGTATCTATATATGATAGACCAGTGTATCTATATATGGTAGACTAGTGTATCTATATATGGTGGACTAGTGTGTCTATATATGGTAGGCCAGTGTATCTATATATGATAGACCAGTGTATCTATATATGGTAGACCAGTGTATCTATATATGGTAGACCAGTGTCTCTATATATGGTAGACCAGTGTATCTATATATGGTAGACCAGTGTATCTATATATAGTAGACTAGTGTATTTATATATGGTAGACCAGTGTATCTATTTATGGTAGACCAGTGTATCTATATATGGTAGACCAGAGTATCTATATATGTTAGACTAGTGTATCTATATATGGTAGACCAGTGTATCTATATATGGTAGACCAGTGTATCTATATATGTTAGACTAGTGTATCTATATATGATAGACCAGTGTATCTATATATGGTAGACTAGTGTATCTATATATGGTAGACCAGTGTATCTATATATGGTAGACCAGTGTATCTATATATGGTAGACCAGTGTATCTATATATGATAGACTAGTGTATCTATATATGTTAGACTAGTGTATCTATATATGGTAGACCAGTGTATCTATATATGATAGACTAGTGTATCTATATATATGTTAGACTTGTGTATCTATATATGATAGACCAGTGTATCTATATATGGTAGACTAGTGTATCTATATATGGTAGACCAGTGTATCTATATATGATAGACCAGTGTATCTATATTTGGTAGACCCGTGTATCTATATATGGTAGACCAGTGTCTCTATATATGGTAGACCAGTGTATCTATATATGGTAGACCAGTGGATCTATATATGGTAGACCAGTGTATCTATATATGGTAGACCAGTGTATCTATATATGGTAGACCAGGGTATCTATATATGGTAGACTAGTGTATCTATATATGGTAGACCAGTGTATTTATATATGGTAGACCAGTGTATCTATATATGGTAGATCAGTGTATCTATATATGGAAGACCAGTGTATCTATATATGGTAGAGTAGTGTATCTATATATGGTAGACCAGTGTATCTATATATGGTAGACCAGTGTATCTATATATGGTAGACTAGTGTATATATATATGGTAGACCAGTGTATTTATATATGGTAGACTAGTGTATCTATATATGGTAGACCAGTGTATTTATATATGGTAGACCAGTGTATCTATATATGGTAGATCAGTGTATCTATATATGGAAGACCAGTGTATCTATATATGGTAGACCAGTGTATCTATATATGGTAGACCAGTGTATCTATATATGGTAGACTAGTGTATCTATATATGGTAGACCAGTGTATTTATATATGGTAGACTAGTGTATCTATATATGGTAGACCAGTGTATTTATATATGGTAGACCAGTGTATCTATATATGGTAGATCAGTGTATCTATATATGGAAGACCAGTGTATCTATATATGGTAGACCAGTGTATCTATATATGTTAGACTAGTGTATCTATATATGGTAGACTAGTGTATCTATATATGGTAGATCAGTGTATCTATATATGGAAGACCAGTGTATCTATATATGGTAGACCAGTGTATCTATATATGTTAGACTAGTGTATCTATATATGGTAGACTAGTGTATCTATATATGATAGACCAGTGTATCTATATATGGTAGACTAGTGTATCTATATATGATAGACCAGTGTATCTATATATGGTAGACTAGTGTATCTATATATGATAGACTAGTGTATCTATATATGTTAGACTAGTGTATCTATATATGATAGACCAGTGTATCTATATATGGTAGACTAGTGTATCTATATATGATAGACTAGTGTATCTATATATGTTAGACTAGTGTATCTATATATGGTAGACCAGTGTATCTATATATGATAGACCAGTGTATCTATATATGGTAGACCAGTGTATCTATATGTGGTAGACCAGTGTATTTATATATGGTAGACCAGTGTATCTACCTATATATGGTAGACTAGTGTATCTATATATGTTAGACTAGTGTATCTATATATGATAGACCAGTGTATCTATATATGGTAGACTAGTGTATCTATATATGGTAGACCAGTGTATCTATATGTGGTAGACCAGTGTATCTATATATGGTAGACTAGTGTATCTATATATGGTAGACCAGTGTATCTATATATGGTAGACCAGTGTATCTATATATAGTAGACCAGTTTATCTATATATGTTAGACTAGTGTATCTATATATGGTAGACCAGTGTATCTATATATGGTAGACCAGTGTATTTATATATAGTAGACCAGTGTATCTATATATGTTAGACTAGTGTATCTATATATGATAGACCAGTGTATCTATATATGGTAGACCAGTGTATCTATATATGATAGACTAGTGTATCTATATATGATAGACTAGTGTATCTATATATGTTAGACTAGTGTATCTATATATGATAGACCAGTGTATCTATATATGGTAGACTAGTGTATCTATATATGGTAGACTAGTGTATCTATATATGTTAGACTAGTGTATCTATATATGATAGACCAGTGTATCTATATATGGTAGACTAGTGTATCTATATATGGTAGACCAGTGTATCTATATATGGTAGACCAGTGTCTCTATATATGGTAGACCAGTGTATCTATATATGGTAGACCAGTGTATCTATATATGGTATACCAGTGTATCTATATATGGTAGACCAGTGTATCTATATATGGTAGACCAGTGTATCTATATATGATAGACCAGTGTATCTATAAATGGTAGACCAGTGTATCTATATATGGTACACCGGTGTATATATATATGGTAGACCAGTGTATTTATATATGGTAGACCAGTGTATCTATATATGGTAGACCAGTGTATCTATATATAGTAGACTAGTGTATCTATATATGGTAGACTTGTGTATCTATATATGTTAGACCAGTGTATCTATATATGGTAGACCAGTGTATTTATATAAGATAGACCAGTGTATCTATATATATTGTACCAGTGTATCTATATATGGTAGACCAGTGTATCCATATATGGTAGACTAGTGTATCTATATGTGGAAGACCAGTGTATCTATATATGTTAGACCAGTGTATCTATATATGGTAGACCAGTGTATTTATATAAGATAGACCAGTGTATCTATATATATTGTACCAGTGTATCTATATATGGTAGACCAGTGTATCCATATATGGTAGACTAGTGTATCTATATGTGGAAGACCAGTGTATCTATATATGGTAGACTAGTGTATCTATATATGGTAGACCAGTGTATCTATATATGGTAGACCAGTGTATCTACCTACCTATATATGTTAGACTAGTGTATCTATATGTGGAAGACCAGTGTATCTATATATGATAGACCAGTGTATCTATATATGGTAGACTAGTGTATCTATATGTGGAAGACCAGTGTATCTATATATGGTAGACTAGTGTATCTATATATGGTAGACCAGTGTATCTATATATGGTAGACCAGTGTATCTACCTATATATGTTAGACTAGTGTATCTATATGTGGAAGACCAGTGTATCTATATATGATAGACCAGTGTATCTATATATGTTAGACCAGCGTATCTATATATGTTAGACCAGTGTATCTATATATGTTAGACCAGTGTATCTATATATGATAGACTAGTGTATCTATATATGTTAGACTAGTGTATCTATATATGTTAGACTAGTGTATCTATATATGGTAGACCAGTGTATCTATATATGTTAGACTAGTGTATCTATATATGGTAGACCAGTGTATCTATATGTGGTAGACCAGTGTATCTATATATGGTAGACCAGTGTATTTATATATGGTAGACCAGTGTATCTATATATGTTAGACTAGTGTATCTATATATGTTAGACTAGTGTATCTATATATGGTAGACCAGTGTATCTATATGTGATATACCAGTGTATCTATATATGCTAGATCAGTGTATCTATATATGGTAGACCAGTGTATCTATATATGGTAGACCAGTGTATCTATATATGGTAGACCAGTGTATCTATATATGGTAGACCAGTGTATCTATATATCGTAGACCAGTGTTTCTATATATGGTAGACCAGTGTATCTATATATGGTAGACCAGTGTATCTACCTATATATGTTAGACCAGTGTGTATATATATGGTAGACTAGTGTATCTATATATGGTAGACCAGTGTATCTATATATGTTAGACTAGTGTGTCTATATATGGTAGACCAGTGTATCTATATATGATAGACCAGTGTATCTATATATGTCATACCAGTGTTTTTATATATGATAGACCAGTGTATTTATATATGGTAGATCAGTGTATCTATATATGGTAGACCAGTGTATCTATATATGTTAGACTAGTGTATCTATATATGGTAGACCAGTGTATCTATATATGGTAGATCAGTGTATCTATATATGGCAGACCATTGTATCTATATATGGTAGATCAGTGTATCTATATATGGAAGATCAGTGTATCTATATATGGTTGACCATTGTATTTGTATATGTTAGATCAGTGTATCTATATATGGTAGACCAGTGTATCTATATATGGTAGACCAGTGTATCTATATATGGTAGACCAGTGTATCTATATATGGTAGACCAGTGTATCTATATATGGTAGACCAGTGTATCTATATGTGGTATACCAGTGTATCTATATATGTTAGATCAGTGCATCTATATATGATAGACCAGTGTATCTATATATGGTAGACCAGTGTATCTATATATGGTAGACCAGTGTATCTATATATGGTAGACCAGTGTATCTATATATGGTAGACCAGTGTCTCTATATATGGTAGACAAGTGTATCTATATATGGTAGACCAGTGTATCTACCTATATATGTTAGACCAGTGTGTATATATATGGTAGACTAGTGTATCTATATATGGTAGACCAGTGTATCTATATATGTTAGACTAGTGTGTCTATATATGGTAGACCAGTGTATCTATATATGATAGACCAGTGTATCTATATATGTTATACCAGTGTTTTTATATATGATAGACCAGTGTATTTATATATGGTAGATCAGTATATCTATATATGGTAGACCAGTGTATCTATATATGGTAGACCAGTGTATCTATATATGGTAGACCAGTGTATCTATATATGGTAGATCAGTGTATATATATATGGCAGACCAGTGTATCTATATATGGTAGATCAGTGTATCTATATATGGTAGACCAGTGTATCTATATATGGTTGACCAGTGTATTTGTATATGGTAGACCAGTGTATCTATATATGGTAGATCAGTGTATCTATATATGGTAGATCAGTGTATTTATATATGGTAGATCAGTGTATCTATATGTGGTAGACCAGTGTATCTATATATGGTAGACCAGTGTATCTATATATGGTAGACCAGTGTATCTATATATGGTAGACCAGTGTATCTATATATGGTAGACCAGTGTATCTATATATGGTAGACCAGTGCATCTATATATGGTAGATCAGTGTATCTATATGTGGTAGACCAGTGTATCTATATATGGTAGACCAGTGTATCTATATATGGTAGACCAGTGTATCTATATATGGTAGACCAGCGTATCTATATATGGTAGACCAGTGTATCTACACATGGTAGACCAGTGTATCTATATATGGTAGACTAGTGTATCTATATATGGTAGACCAGTGTATTTATATATGGTAGACCAGTGTATCTATATATGGTAGACCAGTGTATCTGTATATGGTAGACCAATGTATCTATATATGGTTGACCAGTGTATCTGTATATGGTAGAACAGTGTATCTATATATGGTAGACCAGTGTATTTATATATGGTAGACCAGTGTATCTATATATGGCAGACCAGTGTATCTACATATGGTAGACCAGTGTATCTATATATGGTAGACCAGTGTATCTATATATGGTAGATCAGTGTATCTATATATGGTAGATCAGTGTATCTATATATGTTAGACTAGTGTGTCTATATATGGTAGACCAGTGTATCTATATATGATAGACCAGTGTATCTATATATGTTATACCAGTGTTTTTATATATGATAGACCAGTGTATTTATATATGGTAGATCAGTGTATCTATATATGGTAGACCAGTGTATCTATATATGATAGACCAGTGTATCTATATATGGTAGACCAGTGTCTCTATATATGGTAGACCAGTGTATCTATATATGGTAGACCAGTGTCTCTATATATGGTTGACCAGTGTATCTGTATATGGTAGACCAGTGTATCTATATATGGTAGACCAGTGTATCTATATATGGTAGATCAGTGTATCTATATATGGTAGATCAGTGTATTTATATATGTTAGATCAGTGTATCTATATGTGGTAGACCAGTGTATCTATATATGGTAGACCAGTGTATCTATATATGGTAGACCAGTGTATCTATATATGGTAGACCAGTGTATCTATATATGGTAGACCAGTGTATCTACACATGGTAGACCAGTGTATCTATATATGGTAGACTAGTGTATCTATATATGGTAGACCAGTGTATTTATATATGGTAGACCAGTGTATCTATATATGGTAGACCAGTGTATCTGTATATGGTAGACCAGTGTATCTATATATGGTTGACCAGTGTATCTGTATATGGTAGAACAGTGTATCTATATATGGTAGACCAGTGTATTTATATATGGTAGACCAGTGTATCTATATATGGCAGACCAGTGTATCTACATATGGTAGACCAGTGTATCTATATATGGTAGACCAGTGTATCTATATATGGTAGACTAGTGTATCTATATATGGTAGACCAGTGTCTCTATATATGGTAGACCAGTGTATCTATATATGGTAGACCAGTGTCTCTATATATGGTTGACCAGTGTATCTGTATATGGTAGACCAGTGTATCTATATATGGTAGACCAGTGTATCTATATATGGTAGACCAGTGTATCTATATATGGCAGACCAGTGTATCTACATATGGTAGACCAGTGTATCTATATATGGTAGACCAGTGTATCTATATATGGTAGATCAGTGTATCTATATATGGTAGATCAGTGTATCTATATATGGTAGATCAGTGTATTTATATATGTTAGATCAGTGTATCTATATGTGGTAGACCAGTGTATCTATATATGGTAGACCAGTGTATTTATATATGGTAGACCAGTGTATCTATATATGGTAGATCAGTGTATTTATATATGTTAGATCAGTGTATCTATATGTGGTAGACCAGTGTATCTATATATGGTAGACCAGTGTATCTATATATGGTAGACCAGTGTATTTATATATGGTAGACCAGTGTATCTATATATGGCAGACCAGTGTATCTACATATGGTAGACCAGTGTATCTATATATGGTTGACCAGTGTATCTGTATATGGTAGAACAGTGTATCTATATATGGTAGACCAGTGTATTTATATATGGTAGACCAGTGTATCTATATATGGCAGACCAGTGTATCTACATATGGTAGACCAGTGTATCTATATATGGTAGACCAGTGTATCTATATATGGTAGATCAGTGTATCTATATATGGTAGATCAGTGTATCTATATATGTTAGACTAGTGTGTCTATATATGGTAGACCAGTGTATCTATATATGATAGACCAGTGTATCTATATATGTTATACCAGTGTTTTTATATATGATAGACCAGTGTATTTATATATGGTAGATCAGTGTATCTATATATGGTAGACCAGTGTATCTATATATGGTAGACCAGTGTATCTATATATGGTAGACCAGTGTCTCTATATATGGTAGACCAGTGTATCTATATATGGTAGACCAGTGTCTCTATATATGGTTGACCAGTGTATCTGTATATGGTAGACCAGTGTATCTATATATGGTAGACCAGTGTATCTATATATGGTAGATCAGTGTATCTATATATGGTAGATCAGTGTATTTATATATGTTAGATCAGTGTATCTATATGTGGTAGACCAGTGTATCTATATATGGTAGACCAGTGTATCTATATATGGTAGACCAGTGTATCTATATATGGTAGACCAGTGTATCTATATATGGTAGACCAGTGTATCTACACATGGTAGACCAGTGTATCTATATATGGTAGACTAGTGTATCTATATATGGTAGACCAGTGTATTTATATATGGTAGACCAGTGTATCTATATATGGTAGACCAGTGTATCTGTATATGGTAGACCAGTGTATCTATATATGGTTGACCAGTGTATCTATATATGGTAGATCAGTGTATCTATATATGTTAGACTAGTGTGTCTATATATGGTAGACCAGTGTATCTATATATGATAGACCAGTGTATCTATATATGTTATACCAGTGTTTTTATATATGATAGACCAGTGTATTTATATATGGTAGATCAGTGTATCTATATATGGTAGACCAGTGTATCTATATATGGTAGACCAGTGTATCTATATATGGTAGACCAGTGTCTCTATATATGGTAGACCAGTGTATCTATATATGATAGACCAGTGTATCTATATATGTTATACCAGTGTTTTTATATATGATAGACCAGTGTATTTATATATGGTAGATCAGTGTATCTATATATGGTAGACCAGTGTATCTATATATGGTAGACCAGTGTATCTATATATGGTAGACCAGTGTCTCTATATATGGTAGACCAGTGTATCTATATATGGTAGACCAGTGTCTCTATATATGGTTGACCAGTGTATCTGTATATGGTAGACCAGTGTATCTATATATGGTAGACCAGTGTATCTATATATGGTAGATCAGTGTATCTATATATGGTAGATCAGTGTATTTATATATGTTAGATCAGTGTATCTATATGTGGTAGACCAGTGTATCTATATATGGTAGACCAGTGTATCTATATATGGTAGACCAGTGTATCTATATATGGTAGACCAGTGTATCTATATATGGTAGACCAGTGTATCTACACATGGTAGACCAGTGTATCTATATATGGTAGACTAGTGTATCTATATATGGTAGACCAGTGTATTTATATATGGTAGACCAGTGTATCTATATATGGTAGACCAGTGTATCTGTATATGGTAGACCAGTGTATCTATATATGGTTGACCAGTGTATCTGTATATGGTAGAACAGTGTATCTATATATGGTAGACCAGTGTATTTATATATGGTAGACCAGTGTATCTATATATGGCAGACCAGTGTATCTACATATGGTAGACCAGTGTATCTATATATGGTAGACCAGTGTATCTATATATGGTAGACCAGTGTCTCTATATATGGTTGACCAGTGTATCTGTACATGGTAGAGCAGTGTATCTATATATGGTAGACCAGTGTATCTATATATGGTAGACCAGTGTATCTATATATGGCAGACCAGTGTATCTACATATGGTAGACCAGTGTATCTATATATGGTAGACCAGTGTCTCTATATATGGTAGACCAGTGTATCTATATATGGTAGACCAGTGTATCTATATATGGTAGATCAGTGTATCTATATATGGTAGATCAGTGTATTTATATATGTTAGATCAGTGTATCTATATGTGGTAGACCAGTGTATCTATATATGGTAGACCAGTGTATTTATATATGGTAGACCAGTGTATCTATATATGGTAGATCGGTGTATTTATATATGTTAGATCAGTGTATCTATATGTGGTAGACCAGTGTATCTATATATGGTAGACCAGTGTATTTATATATGGTAGACCAGTGTATCTATATATGGTAGATCAGTGTATTTATATATGTTAGATCAGTGTATCTATATGTGGTAGACCAGTGTATCTATATATGGTACACCAGTGTATCTATATATGGTAGACCAGTGTCTCTATATATGGTAGACCAGTGTATCTATATATGGTAGACCAGTGTCTCTATATATGGTTGACCAGTGTATCTGTATATGTTAGATCAGTGTATCTATATGTGGTAGACCAGTGTATCTATATATGGTAGACCAGTGTATTTATATATGGTAGACCAGTGTATCTATATATGTTAGACTAGTGTATCTATATATGTTAGACTAGTGTATCTATATATGGTAGACCAGTGTATCTATATGTGATATACCAGTGTATCTATATATGCTAGATCAGTGTATCTATATATGGTAGACCAGTGTATCTATATATGGTAGACCAGTGTATCTATATATGGTAGACCAGTGTATCTATATATGGTAGACCAGTGTATCTATATATCGTAGACCAGTGTTTCTATATATGGTAGACCAGTGTATCTATATATGGTAGACCAGTGTATCTACCTATATATGTTAGACCAGTGTGTATATATATGGTAGACTAGTGTATCTATATATGGTAGACCAGTGTATCTATATATGTTAGACTAGTGTGTCTATATATGGTAGACCAGTGTATCTATATATGATAGACCAGTGTATCTATATATGTCATACCAGTGTTTTTATATATGATAGACCAGTGTATTTATATATGGTAGATCAGTGTATCTATATATGGTAGACCAGTGTATCTATATATGTTAGACTAGTGTATCTATATATGGTAGACCAGTGTATCTATATATGGTAGATCAGTGTATCTATATATGGCAGACCATTGTATCTATATATGGTAGATCAGTGTATCTATATATGGCAGATCAGTGTATCTATATATGGTTGACCATTGTATTTGTATATGTTAGATCAGTGTATCTATATATGGTAGACCAGTGTATCTATATATGGTAGACCAGTGTATCTATATATGGTAGACCAGTGTATCTATATATGGTAGACCAGTGTATCTATATATGGTAGACCAGTGTATCTATATGTGGTATACCAGTGTATCTATATATGTTAGATCAGTGCATCTATATATGATAGACCAGTGTATCTATATATGGTAGACCAGTGTATCTATATATGGTAGACCAGTGTATCTATATATGGTAGACCAGTGTATCTATATATGGTAGACCAGTGTCTCTATATATGGTAGACAAGTGTATCTATATATGGTAGACCAGTGTATCTACCTATATATGTTAGACCAGTGTGTATATATATGGTAGACTAGTGTATCTATATATGGTAGACCAGTGTATCTATATATGTTAGACTAGTGTGTCTATATATGGTAGACCAGTGTATCTATATATGATAGACCAGTGTATCTATATATGTTATACCAGTGTTTTTATATATGATAGACCAGTGTATTTATATATGGTAGATCAGTATATCTATATATGGTAGACCAGTGTATCTATATATGGTAGACCAGTGTATCTATATATGGTAGACCAGTGTATCTATATATGGTAGATCAGTGTATATATATATGGCAGACCAGTGTATCTATATATGGTAGATCAGTGTATCTATATATGGTAGACCAGTGTATCTATATATGGTTGACCAGTGTATTTGTATATGGTAGACCAGTGTATCTATATATGGTAGATCAGTGTATCTATATATGGTAGATCAGTGTATTTATATATGGTAGATCAGTGTATCTATATGTGGTAGACCAGTGTATCTATATATGGTAGACCAGTGTATCTATATATGGTAGACCAGTGTATCTATATATGGTAGACCAGTGTATCTATATATGGTAGACCAGTGTATCTATATATGGTAGACCAGTGCATCTATATATGGTAGATCAGTGTATCTATATGTGGTAGACCAGTGTATCTATATATGGTAGACCAGTGTATCTATATATGGTAGACCAGTGTATCTATATATGGTAGACCAGCGTATCTATATATGGTAGACCAGTGTATCTACACATGGTAGACCAGTGTATCTATATATGGTAGACTAGTGTATCTATATATGGTAGACCAGTGTATTTATATATGGTAGACCAGTGTATCTATATATGGTAGACCAGTGTATCTGTATATGGTAGACCAGTGTATCTATATATGGTTGACCAGTGTATCTGTATATGGTAGAACAGTGTATCTATATATGGTAGACCAGTGTATTTATATATGGTAGACCAGTGTATCTATATATGGCAGACCAGTGTATCTACATATGGTAGACCAGTGTATCTATATATGGTAGACCAGTGTATCTATATATGGTAGATCAGTGTATCTATATATGGTAGATCAGTGTATCTATATATGTTAGACTAGTGTGTCTATATATGGTAGACCAGTGTATCTATATATGATAGACCAGTGTATCTATATATGTTATACCAGTGTTTTTATATATGATAGACCAGTGTATTTATATATGGTAGATCAGTGTATCTATATATGGTAGACCAGTGTATCTATATATGATAGACCAGTGTATCTATATATGGTAGACCAGTGTCTCTATATATGGTAGACCAGTGTATCTATATATGGTAGACCAGTGTCTCTATATATGGTTGACCAGTGTATCTGTATATGGTAGACCAGTGTATCTATATATGGTAGACCAGTGTATCTATATATGGTAGATCAGTGTATCTATATATGGTAGATCAGTGTATTTATATATGTTAGATCAGTGTATCTATATGTGGTAGACCAGTGTATCTATATATGGTAGACCAGTGTATCTATATATGGTAGACCAGTGTATCTATATATGGTAGACCAGTGTATCTATATATGGTAGACCAGTGTATCTACACATGGTAGACCAGTGTATCTATATATGGTAGACTAGTGTATCTATATATGGTAGACCAGTGTATTTATATATGGTAGACCAGTGTATCTATATATGGTAGACCAGTGTATCTGTATATGGTAGACCAGTGTATCTATATATGGTTGACCAGTGTATCTGTATATGGTAGAACAGTGTATCTATATATGGTAGACCAGTGTATTTATATATGGTAGACCAGTGTATCTATATATGGCAGACCAGTGTATCTACATATGGTAGACCAGTGTATCTATATATGGTAGACCAGTGTATCTATATATGGTAGACTAGTGTATCTATATATGGTAGACCAGTGTCTCTATATATGGTAGACCAGTGTATCTATATATGGTAGACCAGTGTCTCTATATATGGTTGACCAGTGTATCTGTATATGGTAGACCAGTGTATCTATATATGGTAGACCAGTGTATCTATATATGGTAGACCAGTGTATCTATATATGGCAGACCAGTGTATCTACATATGGTAGACCAGTGTATCTATATATGGTAGACCAGTGTATCTATATATGGTAGATCAGTGTATCTATATATGGTAGATCAGTGTATCTATATATGGTAGATCAGTGTATTTATATATGTTAGATCAGTGTATCTATATGTGGTAGACCAGTGTATCTATATATGGTAGACCAGTGTATTTATATATGGTAGACCAGTGTATCTATATATGGTAGATCAGTGTATTTATATATGTTAGATCAGTGTATCTATATGTGGTAGACCAGTGTATCTATATATGGTAGACCAGTGTATCTATATATGGTAGACCAGTGTATTTATATATGGTAGACCAGTGTATCTATATATGGCAGACCAGTGTATCTACATATGGTAGACCAGTGTATCTATATATGGTTGACCAGTGTATCTGTATATGGTAGAACAGTGTATCTATATATGGTAGACCAGTGTATTTATATATGGTAGACCAGTGTATCTATATATGGCAGACCAGTGTATCTACATATGGTAGACCAGTGTATCTATATATGGTAGACCAGTGTATCTATATATGGTAGATCAGTGTATCTATATATGGTAGATCAGTGTATCTATATATGGTAGACCAGTGTATCTATATATGATAGACCAGTGTATCTATATATGGTAGATCAGTGTATTTATATATGTTAGATCAGTGTATCTATATGTGGTAGACCAGTGTATCTATATATGGTAGACCAGTGTATCTATATATGGTAGATCAGTGTATCTATATATGGTAGATCAGTGTATTTATATATGGTAGATCAGTGTATCTATATGTGGTAGACCAGTGTATCTATATATGGTAGACCAGTGTATCTATATATGGTAGACCAGTGTATCTATATATGGTAGACCAGTGTATCTATATATGATAGACCAGTGTATCTATATATGTCATACCAGTGTTTTTATATATGATAGACCAGTGTATCTATATATGTTAGACCAGCGTATCTATATATGTTAGACCAGTGTATCTATATATGTTAGACCAGTGTATCTATATATGATAGACTAGTGTATCTATATATGTTAGACTAGTGTATCTATATATGTTAGACTAGTGTATCTATATATGGTAGACCAGTGTATCTATATATGTTAGACTAGTGTATCTATATATGGTAGACCAGTGTATCTATATGTGGTAGACCAGTGTATCTATATATGGTAGACCAGTGTATTTATATATGGTAGACCAGTGTATCTATATATGTTAGACTAGTGTATCTATATATGTTAGACTAGTGTATCTATATATGGTAGACCAGTGTATCTATATGTGATATACCAGTGTATCTATATATGCTAGATCAGTGTATCTATATATGGTAGACCAGTGTATCTATATATGGTAGACC
Organism: Watersipora subatra; assembly: GCF_963576615.1. Lineage (NCBI taxonomy): Eukaryota > Metazoa > Bryozoa > Gymnolaemata > Cheilostomatida > Watersiporidae > Watersipora > Watersipora subatra. The sequence goes on from NC_088713.1 coordinate 28,313,028, forward strand.
AGTGTATCTATATATGGTAGACCAGTGTATCTATATATGGTAGACCAGTGTATCTATATATCGTAGACCAGTGTTTCTATATATGGTAGACCAGTGTATCTATATATGGTAGACCAGTGTATCTACCTATATATGTTAGACCAGTGTGTATATATATGGTAGACTAGTGTATCTATATATGGTAGACCAGTGTAACTATATATGTTAGACTAGTGTGTCTATATATGGTAGACCAGTGTATCTATATATGATAGACCAGTGTATCTATATATGTCATACCAGTGTTTTTATATATGATAGACCAGTGTATTTATATATGGTAGATCAGTGTATCTATATATGGTAGACCAGTGTATCTATATATGGTAGACCAGTGTATCTATATATGGTAGACCAGTGTATCTATTTATGGTAGATCAGTGTATCTATATATGGCAGACCATTGTATCTATATATGGTAGATCAGTGTATCTATATATGGCAGACCAGTGTATCTATATATGGTTGACCATTGTATTTGTATATGTTAGATCAGTGTATCTATATATGGTAGACCAGTGTATCTATATATGGTAGACCAGTGTATCTATATATGGTAGACCAGTGTATCTATATATGGTAGACCAGTGTATCTATATATGGTAGACCAGTGTATCTATATGTGGTATACCAGTGTATCTATATATGTTAGATCAGTGCATCTATATATGGTAGACCAGTGTATCTATATATGGTAGACCAGTGTATCTATATATGGTAGACCAGTGTATCTATATATGGTAGACCAGTGTATCTATATATGGTAGACCAGTGTCTCTATATATGGTAGACAAGTGTATCTATATATGGTAGACCAGTGTATCTACCTATATATGTTAGACCAGTGTGTATATATATGGTAGACTAGTGTATCTATATATGGTAGACCAGTGTATCTATATATGTTAGACTAGTGTGTCTATATATGGTAGACCAGTGTATCTATATATGATAGACCAGTGTATCTATATATGTTATACCAGTGTTTTTATATATGATAGACCAGTGTATTTATATATGGTAGATCAGTGTATCTATATATGGTAGACCAGTGTATCTATATATGGTAGACCAGTGTATCTATATATGGTAGACCAGTGTATCTATATATGGTAGATCAGTGTATATATATATGGCAGACCAGTGTATCTATATATGGTAGATCAGTGTATCTATATATGGTAGACCAGTGTATCTATATATGGTTGACCAGTGTATTTGTATATGGTAGACCAGTGTATCTATATATGGTAGATCAGTGTATCTATATATGGTAGATCAGTGTATTTATATATGGTAGATCAGTGTATCTATATGTGGTAGACCAGTGTATCTATATATGGTAGACCAGTGTATCTATATATGGTAGACCAGTGTATCTATATATGGTAGACCAGTGTATCTATATATGGTAGACCAGTGTATCTATATATGGTAGACCAGTGCATCTATATATGGTAGATCAGTGTATCTATATGTGGTAGACCAGTGTATCTATATATGGTAGACCAGTGTATCTATATATGGTAGACCAGTGTATCTATATATGGTAGACCAGCGTATCTATATATGGTAGACCAGTGTATCTACACATGGTAGACCAGTGTATCTATATATGGTAGACTAGTGTATCTATATATGGTAGACCAGTGTATTTATATATGGTAGACCAGTGTATCTATATATGGTAGACCAGTGTATCTGTATATGGTAGACCAGTGTATCTATATATGGTTGACCAGTGTATCTGTATATGGTAGAACAGTGTATCTATATATGGTAGACCAGTGTATTTATATATGGTAGACCAGTGTATCTATATATGGCAGACCAGTGTATCTACATATGGTAGACCAGTGTATCTATATATGGTAGACCAGTGTATCTATATATGGTAGATCAGTGTATCTATATATGGTAGATCAGTGTATCTATATATGTTAGACTAGTGTGTCTATATATGGTAGACCAGTGTATCTATATATGATAGACCAGTGTATCTATATATGTTATACCAGTGTTTTTATATATGATAGACCAGTGTATTTATATATGGTAGATCAGTGTATCTATATATGGTAGACCAGTGAATCTATATATGGTAGACCAGTGTATCTATATATGGTAGACCAGTGTCTCTATATATGGTAGACCAGTGTATCTGTATATGGTAGACCAGTGTATCTATATATGGTAGACCAGTGTATCTATATATGGTAGATCAGTGTATCTATATATGGTAGATCAGTGTATTTATATATGTTAGATCAGTGTATCTATATGTGGTAGACCAGTGTATCTATATATGGTAGACCAGTGTATCTATATATGGTAGACCAGTGTATCTATATATGGTAGACCAGTGTATCTATATATGGTAGACCAGTGTATCTACACATGGTAGACCAGTGTATCTATATATGGTAGACTAGTGTATCTATATATGGTAGACCAGTGTATTTATATATGGTAGACCAGTGTATCTATATATGGTAGACCAGTGTATCTGTATATGGTAGACCAGTGTATCTATATATGGTTGACCAGTGTATCTGTATATGGTAGAACAGTGTATCTATATATGGTAGACCAGTGTATTTATATATGGTAGACCAGTGTATCTATATATGGCAGACCAGTGTATCTACATATGGTAGACCAGTGTATCTATATATGGTAGACCAGTGTATCTATATATGGTAGACCAGTGTATCTATATATGGTAGACCAGTGTCTCTATATATGGTAGACCAGTGTATCTATATATGGTAGACCAGTGTCTCTATATATGGTTGACCAGTGTATCTGTATATGGTAGACCAGTGTATCTATATATGGTAGACCAGTGTATCTATATATGGTAGACCAGTGTATCTATATATGGCAGACCAGTGTATCTACATATGGTAGACCAGTGTATCTATATATGGTAGACCAGTGTATCTATATATGGTAGACCAGTGTATCTATATATGGTAGATCAGTGTATCTATATATGGTAGATCAGTGTATTTATATATGTTAGATCAGTGTATCTATATGTGGTAGACCAGTGTATCTATATATGGTAGACCAGTGTATTTATATATGGTAGACCAGTGTATCTATATATGGTAGATCAGTGTATTTATATATGTTAGATCAGTGTATCTATATGTGGTAGACCAGTGTATCTATATATGGTAGACCAGTGTATCTATATATGGTAGACCAGTGTATTTATATATGGTAGACCAGTGTATCTATATATGGCAGACCAGTGTATCTACATATGGTAGACCAGTGTATCTATATATGGTTGACCAGTGTATCTGTATATGGTAGAACAGTGTATCTATATATGGTAGACCAGTGTATTTATATATGGTAGACCAGTGTATCTATATATGGCAGACCAGTGTATCTACATATGGTAGACCAGTGTATCTATATATGGTAGACCAGTGTATCTATATATGGTAGATCAGTGTATCTATATATGGTAGATCAGTGTATCTATATATGTTAGACTAGTGTGTCTATATATGGTAGACCAGTGTATCTATATATGATAGACCAGTGTATCTATATATGTTATACCAGTGTTTTTATATATGATAGACCAGTGTATTTATATATGGTAGATCAGTGTATCTATATATGGTAGACCAGTGTATCTATATATGGTAGACCAGTGTATGTACATATGGTAGACCAGTGTCTCTATATATGGTAGACCAGTGTATCTATATATGGTAGACCAGTGTCTCTATATATGGTTGACCAGTGTATCTGTATATGGTAGACCAGTGTATCTATATATGGTAGACCAGTGTATCTATATATGGTAGATCAGTGTATCTATATATGGTAGATCAGTGTATTTATATATGTTAGATCAGTGTATCTATATGTGGTAGACCAGTGTATCTATATATGGTAGAACAGTGTATCTAAATATGGTAGACCAGTGTATCTATATATGGTAGACCAGTGTATCTATATATGGTAGACCAGTGTATCTACACATGGTAGACCAGTGTATCTATATATGGTAGACTAGTGTATCTATATATGGTAGACCAGTGTATTTATATATGGTAGACCAGTGTATCTATATATGGTAGACCAGTGTATCTGTATATGGTAGACCAGTGTATCTATATATGGTTGACCAGTGTATCTATATATGGTAGATCAGTGTATCTATATATGTTAGACTAGTGTGTCTATATATGGTAGACCAGTGTATCTATATATGATAGACCAGTGTATCTATATATGTTATACCAGTGTTTTTATATATGATAGACCAGTGTATTTATATATGGTAGATCAGTGTATCTATATATGGTAGACCAGTGTATCTATATATGGTAGACCAGTGTATCTATATATGGTAGACCAGTGTCTCTATATATGGTAGACCAGTGTATCTATATATGATAGACCAGTGTATCTATATATGTTATACCAGTGTTTTTATATATGATAGACCAGTGTATTTATATATGGTAGATCAGTGTATCTATATATGGTAGACCAGTGTATCTATATATGGTAGACCAGTGTATCTATATATGGTAGACCAGTGTCTCTATATATGGTAGACCAGTGTATCTATATATGGTAGACCAGTGTCTCTATATATGGTTGACCAGTGTATCTGTATATGGTAGACCAGTGTATCTATATATGGTAGACCAGTGTATCTATATATGGTAGATCAGTGTATCTATATATGGTAGATCAGTGTATTTATATATGTTAGATCAGTGTATCTATATGTGGTAGACCAGTGTATCTATATATGGTAGACCAGTGTATCTATATATGGTAGACCAGTGTATCTATATATGGTAGACCAGTGTATCTATATATGGTAGACCAGTGTATCTACACATGGTAGACCAGTGTATCTATATATGGTAGACTAGTGTATCTATATATGGTAGACCAGTGTATTTATATATGGTAGACCAGTGTATCTATATATGGTAGACCAGTGTATCTGTATATGGTAGACCAGTGTATCTATATATGGTTGACCAGTGTGTCTGTATATGGTAGAACAGTGTATCTATATATGGTAGACCAGTGTATTTATATATGGTAGACCAGTGTATCTATATATGGCAGACCAGTGTATCTACATATGGTAGACCAGTGTATCTATATATGGTAGACCAGTGTATCTATATATGGTAGACCAGTGTCTCTATATATGGTTGACCAGTGTATCTGTATATGGTAGACCAGTGTATCTATATATGGTAGACCAGTGTATCTATATATGGTAGACCAGTGTATCTATATATGGCAGACCAGTGTATCTACATATGGTAGACCAGTGTATCTATATATGGTAGACCAGTGTCTCTATATATGGTAGACCAGTGTATCTATATATGGTAGACCAGTGTATCTATATATGGTAGATCAGTGTATCTATATATGGTAGATCAGTGTATTTATATATGTTAGATCAGTGTATCTATATGTGGTAGACCAGTGTATCTATATATGGTAGACCAGTGTATTTATATATGGTAGACCAGTGTATCTATATATGGTAGATCAGTGTATTTATATATGTTAGATCAGTGTATCTATATGTGGTAGACCAGTGTATCTATATATGGTAGACCAGTGTATTTATATATGGTAGACCAGTGTATCTATATATGGTAGATCAGTGTATTTATATATGTTAGATCAGTGTATCTATATGTGGTAGACCAGTGTATCTATATATGGTAGACCAGTGTATCTATATATGGTAGACCAGTGTCTCTATATATGGTAGACCAGTGTATCTATATATGGTAGACCAGTGTCTCTATATATGGTTGACCAGTGTATCTGTATATGTTAGATCAGTGTATCTATATGTGGTAGACCAGTGTATCTATATATGGTAGACCAGTGTATCTATATATGGTAGACCAGTGTATCTATATATGGTAGACCAGTGTATCTATATATGGTAGACCAGTGTATCTATATGTGGTATACCAGTGTATCTATATATGTTAGATCAGTGCATCTATATATGGTAGACCAGTGTATCTATATATGGTAGACCAGTGTATCTATATATGGTAGACCAGTGTATCTATATATGGTAGACCAGTGTATCTATATATGGTAGACCAGTGTCTCTATATATGGTAGACAAGTGTATCTATATATGGTAGACCAGTGTATCTACCTATATATGTTAGACCAGTGTGTATATATGTGGTAGACCAGTGTATCTGTATATGGTAGACCAGTGTATCTATATATGGTAGACCAGTGTATCTATATATGGTAGATCAGTGTATCTATATATGGTAGATCAGTGTATTTATATATGTTAGATCAGTGTATCTATATGTGGTTGACCAGTGTATCTGTATATGGTAGACCAGTGTATCTATATATGGTAGACCAGTGTATCTATATATGGTAGATCAGTGTATCTATATATGGTAGATCAGTGTATTTATATATGTTAGATCAGTGTATCTATATGTGGTAGACCAGTGTATCTATATATGGTAGACTAGTGTATTTATATATGGTAGACCAGTGTATCTATATATGGTAGACAAGTGTATCTATATATGGTAGATCAGTGTATCTATATATGGTAGATCAGTGTATTTATATATGTTATATCAGTGTATCTATATGTGGTAGACCAGTGTATCTATATATGGTAGACCAGTGTATTTATATATGGTAGACCAGTGTATCTATATATGGTAGATCAGTGTATTTATATATGTTAGATCAGTGTATCTATATGTGGTAGACCAGTGTATCTATATATGGTAGACCAGTGTATCTATATATGGTAGACCAGTGTCTCTATATATGGTAGACCAGTGTATCTATATATGGTAGACCAGTGTCTCTATATATGGTTGACCAGTGTATCTGTATATGGTAGACCAGTGTATCTATATATGGTAGACCAGTGTATCTATATATGGTAGACCAGTGTATCTATATATGGCAGACCAGTGTATCTACATATGGTAGACCAGTGTATCTATATATGGTAGACCAGTGTATCTATATATGGTAGATCAGTGTATCTATATATGGTAGATCAGTGTATCTATATATGGTAGATCAGTGTATTTATATATGTTAGATCAGTGTATCTATATGTGGTAGACCAGTGTATCTATATATGGTAGATCAGTGTTTTTATTTATGTTAGATCAGTGTATCTATATGTGGTAGACCAGTGTATCTATATATGGTAGACCAGTGTATTTATATATGGTAGACCAGTGTATCTATATATGGTAGATCAGTGTATTTATATATGTTAGATCAGTGTATCTATATGTGGTAGACCAGTGTATCTATATATGGTAGACCAGTGTATTTATATATGGTAGACCAGTGTATCTATATATGGTAGATCAGTGTATTTATATATGTTAGATCAGTGTATCTATATGTGGTAGACCAGTGTATTTATATATGGTAGACCAGTGTATCTATATATGGTAGATCAGTGTATTTATATATGTTAGATCAGTGTATCTATATGTGGTAGACCAGTGTATCTATATATGGTAGATCAGTGTATCTATATATGGTAGATCAGTGTATTTATATATGTTAGATCAGTGTATCTATATGTGGTAGACCAGTGTATCTATATATGGTAGACCAGTGTATTTATATATGGTAGACCAGTGTATCTATATATGGTAGATCAGTGTATTTATATATGTTAGATCAGTGTATCTATATATGGTAGACCAGTGTATCTATATATGATAGACCAGTGTATCTATATATGGTAGACCAGTGTATCTATATATGGTAGACCAGTGTATCTATATATGGTAGACCAGTGTATCTATATATGATAGACCAGTGTATCTATATGTGTTAGACCAGTGTATCTATATATGGTAGACCAGTGTATCTATATATGGTAGACCAGTGTATCTATATATGGTAGACCAATGTATCTATATATGGTAGACCTGTGTATCTATATATGGTAGACCAGTGTATCTATATATGGTAGACCAGTGTATCTATATATGATAGACCAGTGTATCTATATATGGTAGATCAGTGTATTTATATATGTTAGATCAGTGTATCTATATGTGGTAGACCAGTGTATCTATATATGGTAGACAAGTGTATTTATATATGGTAGACCAGTGTATCTATATATGGTAGATCAGTGTATTTATATATGTTAGATCAGTGTATCTATATGTGGTAGACCAGTGTATTTATATATGGTAGACCAGTGTATCTATATATGGTAGATCAGTGTATTTATATATGTTAGATCAGTGTATCTATATATGGTAGATCAGTGTATTTATATATGTTAGATCAGTGTATCTATATGTGGTAGACCAGTGTATCTATATATGGTAGACCAGTGTATTTATATATGGTAGACCAGTGTATCTATATATGGTAGATCAGTGTATTTATATATGTTAGATCAGTGTATCTATATATGGTAGACCAGTGTATCTATATATGATAGACCAGTGTATCTATATATGGTAGACCAGTGTATCTATATATGGTAGACCAGTGTATCTATATATGGTAGACCAGTGTATCTATATATGATAGACCAGTGTATCTATATGTGTTAGACCAGTGTATCTATATATGGTAGACCAGTGTATCTATATATGGTAGACCAGTGTATCTATATATGGTAGACCAGTGTATCTATATATGGTAGATCAGTGTATTTATATATGTTAGATCAGTGTATCTATATGTGGTAGACCAGTGTATCTATATATGGTAGACCAGTGTATTTATATATGGTAGACCAGTGTATCTATATATGGTAGATCAGTGTATTTATATATGTTAGATCAGTGTATCTATATGTGGTAGACCAGTGTATTTATATATGGTAGACCAGTGTATCTATATATGGTAGATCAGTGTATTTATATATGTTAGATCAGTGTATCTATATGTGGTAGACCAGTGTATCTATATATGGTAGATCAGTGTATCTATATATGGTAGATCAGTGTATTTATATATGTTAGATCAGTGTATCTATATGTGGTAGACCAGTGTATCTATATATGGTAGATCAGTGTATCTATATATGGTAGATCAGTGTATTTATATATGTTAGATCAGTGTATCTATATGTGGTAGACCAGTGTATCTATATATGGTAGACCAGTGTATTTATATATGGTAGACCAGTGTATCTATATATGGTAGATCAGTGTATTTATATATGTTAGATCAGTGTATCTATATATGGTAGACCAGTGTATCTATATATGATAGACCAGTGTATCTATATATGGTAGACCAGTGTATCTATATATGGTAGACCAGTGTATCTATATATGGTAGACCAGTGTATCTATATATGGTAGACCAGTGTATCTATATATGATAGACCAGTGTATCTATATGTGTTAGACCAGTGTATCTATATATGGTAGACCAGTGTATCTATATATGGTAGACCAGTGTATCTATATATGATAGACCAGTGTATCTATATGTGTTAGACCAGTGTATCTATATATAGAAGACCAGTGTATCTATATATGGTAGACCAGTGTATCTATATATGGTAGACCAGTGTATCTATATATGGTAGAGCAGTGTATCTATATATGGTAGACTAGTGTATCTATATATGGTAGACCAGTGTATCTATATATGGTAGACCAGTGTATCTATATATGATAGACCAGTGTATCTATATATGGTAGACCAGTGTATCTATATATGGTAGACCAGTGTATCTATATATGGTAGACCAGTGTATCTATATATGATAGACCAGTGTATCTATATATGTTATACCAGTGTATCTATATATGTTAGACCAGTGTATCTATATATGGTAGACCAGTGTATCTATATATGGTAGATCAGTGTATTTATATATGTTAGATCAGTGTATCTATATGTGGTAGACCAGTGTATCTATATATGGTAGACCAGTGTATTTATATATGGTAGACCAGTGTATCTATATATGGTAGATCAGTGTATTTATATATGTTAGATCAGTGTATCTATATGTGGTAGACCAGTGTATTTATATATGGTAGACCAGTGTATCTATATATGGTAGATCAGTGTATTTATATATGTTAGATCAGTGTATCTATATGTGGTAGACCAGTGTATCTATATATGGTAGATCAGTGTATCTATATATGGTAGATCAGTGTATTTATATATGTTAGATCAGTGTATCTATATGTGGTAGACCAGTGTATCTATATATGGTAGATCAGTGTATCTATATATGGTAGATCAGTGTATTTATATATGTTAGATCAGTGTATCTATATGTGGTAGACCAGTGTATCTATATATGGTAGACCAGTGTATTTATATATGGTAGACCAGTGTATCTATATATGGTAGATCAGTGTATTTATATATGTTAGATCAGTGTATCTATATATGGTAGACCAGTGTATCTATATATGATAGACCAGTGTATCTATATATGGTAGACCAGTGTATCTATATATGGTAGACCAGTGTATCTATATATGGTAGACCAGTGTATCTATATATGGTAGACCAGTGTATCTATATATGATAGACCAGTGTATCTATATGTGTTAGACCAGTGTATCTATATATGGTAGACCAGTGTATCTATATATGGTAGACCAGTGTATCTATATATGATAGACCAGTGTATCTATATGTGTTAGACCAGTGTATAAATATATGGTAGACCAGTGTATCTATATATGGTAGACCAGTGTATCTATATATGGTAGACCAGTGTATCTATATATGGTAGAGCAGTGTATCTATATATGGTAGACTAGTGTATCTATATATGGTAGACCAGTGTATCTATATATGGTAGACCAGTGTATCTATATATGATAGACCAGTGTATCTATATATGGTAGACCAGTGTATCTATATATGATAGACCAGTGTATCTATATATGGTAGACCAGTGTATCTATATATGGTAGACCAGTGTATCTATATATGGTAGACCAGTGTATCTATATATGGTAGATCAGTGTATTTATATATGTTAGATCAGTGTATCTATATGTGGTAGACCAGTGTATCTATATATGGTAGATCAGTGTATCTATATATGGTAGATCAGTGTATTTATATATGTTAGATCAGTGTATCTATATGTGGTAGACCAGTGTATCTATATATGGTAGATCAGTGTATCTATATATGGTAGATCAGTGTATTTATATATGTTAGATCAGTGTATCTATATGTGGTAGACCAGTGTATCTATATATGGTAGATCAGTGTATCTATATATGGTAGATCAGTGTATTTATATATGTTAGATCAGTGTATCTATATGTGGTAGACCAGTGTATCTATATATGGTAGACCAGTGTATTTATATATGGTAGACCAGTGTATCTATATATGGTAGATCAGTGTATTTATATATGTTAGATCAGTGTATCTATATATGGTAGACCAGTGTATCTATATATGATAGACCAGTGTATCTATATATGATAGACCAGTGTATCTATATATGGTAGACCAGTGTATCTATATATGGTAGACCAGTGTATCTATATATGGTAGACCAGTGTATCTATATATGGTAGAGCAGTGTATTTATATATGGTAGACCAGTGTATCTATATATGGTAGACCAGTGTATCTATATATGATAGACCAGTGTATCTATATATGGTAGACCAGTGTATCTATATATGGTAGACCAGTGTATCTATATATGGTAGACCAGTGTATCTATATATGGTAGACCAGTGTATCTATATATGGTAGAGCAGTGTATTTATATATGGTAGACCAGTGTATCTATATATGGTAGACCAGTGTATCTATATATGATAGACCAGTGTATCTATATATGGTAGACCAGTGTATCTATATATGATAGACCAGTGTATCTATATATGATAGACCAGTGTATCTATATATGATAGACCAGTGTATCTATATATGGTAGACCAGTGTATTTATATATGGTAGACCAGTGTATCTATATATGATAGACCAGTGTATCTATATATGGTAGACCAGTGTATCTATATATGGTAGACCAGTGTATCTATATATGATAGACCAGTGTATCTATATATGGTAGACCAGTGTATCTATATATGGTAGACCAGTGTATCTATATATGATAGACCAGTGTATCTATATATGGTAGACCAGTGTATCTATATATGGTAGACCAGTGTATCTATATATGATAGACCAGTGTATCTATATATGATAGACCAGTGTATCTATATATGATAGACCAGTGTATCTATATATGGTAGACCAGTGTATTTATATATGGTAGACCAGTGTATCTATATATGATAGACCAGTGTATCTATATATGGTAGACCAGTGTATCTATATATGGTAGACCAGTGTATCTATATATGATAGACCAGTGTATCTATATATGGTAGACCAGTGTCTCTATATATGGTAGACCAGTGTATCTATATATGGTAGACCAGTGTCTCTATATATGGTTGACCAGTGTATCTGTATATGGTAGACCAGTGTATCTATATATGGTAGACCAGTGTATCTACATATGGTAGACCAGTGTATCTATATATGGCAGACCAGTGTATCTACATATGGTAGACCAGTGTATCTATATATGGTAGACCAGTGTATCTATATATGGTAGATCAGTGTATCTATATATGGTAGACCAGTGTATCTATATATGATAGACCAGTGTATCTATATATGGTAGACCAGTGTATCTATATATGATAGACCAGTGTATCTATATATGGTAGACCAGTGTATCTATATATGATAGACCAGTGTATCTATATATGGTAGACCAGTGTATCTACATATGGTAGACCAGTGTATCTATATATGGTAGACCAGTGTATCTATATATGGTAGATCAGTGTATCTATATATGGTAGACCAGTGTATCTATATATGATAGACCAGTGTATCTATATATGGTAGACCAGTGTATCTATATACGGTAGATCAGTGTATCTATATATGGTAGACCAGTGTATCTATATATGATAGACCAGTGTATCTATATATGGTAGACCAGTGTATCTATATACGGTAGACCAGTGTATCTATATATGGTAGACCAGTGTATCTATATATGGTAGACCAGTGTATCTATATGTGTTAGACCAGTGTATCTATATATGGTAGACCAGTGTATCTATATATGGTAGACCAGTGTATCTATATATGATAGACCAGTGTATCTATATGTGTTAGACCAGTGTATCTATATATGGTAGACCAGTGTATCTATATATGGTAGACCAGTGTATCTATATATGGTAGACCAGTGTATCTATATATGGTAGAGCAGTGTATCTATATATGGTAGACTAGTGTATCTATATATGGTAGACCAGTGTATCTATATATGGTAGACCAGTGTATCTATATATGATAGACCAGTGTATCTATATATGGTAGACCAGTGTATCTATATATGATAGACCAGTGTATCTAAATATGGTAGACCAGTGTATCTATATATGGTAGACCAGTGTATCTATATATGGTAGATCAGTGTATTTATATATGTTAGATCAGTGTATCTATATGTGGTAGACCAGTGTATCTATATATGGTAGATCAGTGTATCTATATATGGTAGATCAGTGTATTTATATATGTTAGATCAGTGTATCTATATGTGGTAGACCAGTGTATCTATATATGGTAGATCAGTGTATCTATATATGGTAGATCAGTGTATTTATATATGTTAGATCAGTGTATCTATATGTGGTAGACCAGTGTATCTATATATGGTAGATCAGTGTATCTATATATGGTAGATCAGTGTATTTATATATGTTAGATCAGTGTATCTATATGTGGTAGACCAGTGTATCTATATATGGTAGACCAGTGTATTTATATATGGTAGACCAGTGTATCTATATATGGTAGATCAGTGTATTTATATATGTTAGATCAGTGTATCTATATATGGTAGACCAGTGTATCTATATATGATAGACCAGTGTATTTATATATGTTAGATCAGTGTTTCTATATGTGGTAGACCAGTGTATCTATATATGGTAGATCAGTGTATCTATATATGGTAGATCAGTGTATTTATATATGTTAGATCAGTGTATCTATATGTGGTAGACCAGTGTATCTATATATGGTAGATCAGTGTATCTATATATGGTAGATCAGTGTATTTATATATGTTAGATCAGTGTATCTATATGTGGTAGACCAGTGTATCTATATATGGTAGACCAGTGTATTTATATATGGTAGACCAGTGTATCTATATATGGTAGATCAGTGTATTTATATATGTTAGATCAGTGTATCTATATATGGTAGACCAGTGTATCTATATATGATAGACCAGTGTATCTATATATGATAGACCAGTGTATCTATATATGGTAGACCAGTGTATCTATATATGGTAGACCAGTGTATCTATATATGGTAGACCAGTGTATCTATATATGGTAGAGCAGTGTATTTATATATGGTAGACCAGTGTATCTATATATGGTAGACCAGTGTATCTATATATGATAGACCAGTGTATCTATATATGGTAGACCAGTGTATCTATATATGGTAGACCAGTGTATCTATATGTGGTAGACCAGTGTATCTATATATGGTAGACCAGTGTATCTATATATGGTAGAGCAGTGTATTTATATATGGTAGACCAGTGTATCTATATATGGTAGACCAGTGTATCTATATATGGTAGACCAGTGTATCTATATATGATAGACCAGTGTTTCTATATATGATAGACCAGTGTATCTATATATGGTAGACCAGTGTATCTATATATGGTAGACCAGTGTATCTATATATGATAGACCAGTGTATCTATATATGATAGACCAGTGTATCTATATATGATAGACCAGTGTATCTATATATGGTAGACCAGTGTATTTATATATGGTAGACCAGTGTATCTATATATGATAGACCAGTGTATCTATATATGGTAGACCAGTGTATCTATATATGGTAGACCAGTGTATCTATATATGATAGACCAGTGTATCTATATATGGTAGACCAGTGTCTCTATATATGGTAGACCAGTGTA
This sequence comes from Watersipora subatra, assembly GCF_963576615.1. Lineage (NCBI taxonomy): Eukaryota > Metazoa > Bryozoa > Gymnolaemata > Cheilostomatida > Watersiporidae > Watersipora > Watersipora subatra. Next base: position 28,328,134 of record NC_088713.1, read on the forward strand.
TCTATATATGGTAGACCAGTGTCTCTATATATGGTTGACCAGTGTATCTGAATATGGTAGACCAGTGTATCTATATATGATAGACCAGTGTATCTATATATGATAGACCAGTGTATCTATATATGATAGACCAGTGTATCTATATATGGTCGACCAGTGTATTTATATATGGTAGACCAGTGTATCTATATATGATAGACCAGTGTATCTATATATGGTAGACCAGTGTATCTATATATGGTAGACCAGTGTATCTATATATGGTAGACCAGTGTATCTATATATGGTAGACCAGTGTATCTATATATGGCAGACCAGTGTATCTACATATGGTAGACCAGTGTATCTATATATGGTAGACCAGTGTATCTATATATGGTAGATCAGTGTATCTATATATGGTAGACCAGTGTATCTATATATGATAGACCTGTGTATCTATATATGATAGACCAGTGTATCTATATATGATAGACCAGTGTATCTATATATGATAGACCAGTGTATCTATATATGGTAGACCAGTGTATTTATATATGGTAGACCAGTGTATCTATATATGATAGACCAGTGTATCTATATATGGTAGACCAGTGTATCTATATATGGTAGACCAGTGTATCTATATATGATAGACCAGTGTATCTATATATGGTAGACCAGTGTCTCTATATATGGTAGACCAGTGTATCTATATATGGTAGACCAGTGTATCTATATATGGTAGACCAGTGTATCTATATATGATAGACCAGTGTATCTATATATGGTAGACCAGTGTATCTATATATGATAGACCAGTGTATCTATATATGGTAGACCAGTGTATCTATATATGATAGACCAGTGTATCTATATATGGTAGACCAGTGTATCTATATATGATAGACCAGTGTATCTATATATGGTAGACCAGTGTATCTACATATGGTAGACCAGTGTATCTATATATGGTAGACCAGTGTATCTATATATGGTAGATCAGTGTATCTATATATGGTAGACCAGTGTATCTATATATGATAGACCAGTGTATCTATATATGGTAGACCAGTGTATCTATATACGGTAGACCAGTGTATCTATATATGGTAGACCAGTGTATCTATATATGGTAGACCAGTGTATTTATGTATGGTAGATCAGTGTATATATAAATAAAACATGAAATGAATAAAACATGAAAAACAAATTAATTAAATAAATTAATGATATACATTACACATACATTGTACAGTATTGTTCTATATACCAGTCCACACCAGTAAACTAAACACTTGAATTTTTTTGCCAATGTAGGTTTTTCAGTCCCTTCTACTTCCTTGCCGCTACTAAATGGTTGTCCCACTTGAATGCTGATCTCGTGCATGGCCTCGAACTCTTTGGAGTCGTCAGTCCTCAGCTCCTCCTTGTGTTTGCTTTAACGAATTTCTTGTTTTTAATATCAATAATCGCAATTGGTAATTGATTGCAACCATATTTCTTGGCAATATTAACAATACAGGGCCTTCTTCCTATTTATTTATGACCTCTAATTTTCTTGTCATTGAAATCATTGTTCCTTTGTCTTGTAACGTTTGTGTCGGTGTCATATTCCATAGCTAACGAATTAAATGTAGTTATTTGTAGTTATATACGTTTGCTGAATTAAATATTTGGATGTTTATTTTAACATAAACATGTTAAAATGTTCTTATTTCTTTAAAATTTCTAGTATTTTATTATTTTTAACATAAATATGATTGTAATAGCTGAATGCCTGGCATTTAATGGATGTTAAACTTTCGAAAAAAAGATTTACTACAGGTAGATAAGCCGTTCCTATTTCTTTAAAATTTCTAGTATTTTATAATAACATTTGTTCTTATGTATTTATTTTATTGGTTTATTGAAGTTGTGAGATATTTTTATCATCTAACCTCAGTAGTTGTTGTTATTATTATTCTGTTAGTAGTTGTTTTTTGTAGATATGGTGGGAGGAGATAAAGTAACTATTTGCATCGCCCATACCGCAGATCTGCCGTCAGAGTATCGTAACTTCGACTCGGTTCTCTGTTCTGTACTTGAACAATACTTCAATGCAGAGGTTATTCTATATACAGGAGATCTGTCTGATGAGTGAGTATCACAGAGTTCAGTGATGCCAGTCGATGTAAGCAGAGAGCAGTCATAGCCTAGTAGTCTAGCATGCCTCATCTGTAAACAACAGGTTCAATTCCCATACCTTGTGACAGGAATGACAGGTGGAGCTACTGGGCATGTTTCCAGTTGTGCACTGGACTCAGACATGTCCAGACAAGTCATGTCATGCCCAGTAGCTGTCGTTCTTCAAGTTGGATTGCTCACACTTAGACATACTGTATTTGGTGCACTGTATAAGTCAGTCCAGAATGTAAGTAGTAATAGCCATGAAATGCACTCTCATGAAGTAATATAAGTCACAGTGGAGTATAAGTGGCCACTTTAGACAGCTTTATTTCCTAAAAGCCAACACCAACAACAAATGTTAAAAAAGTTACTCACAATTATAATGGAGCCAACAACAGGCTGAACAGTTTGCAGACACTACATGACACAACTGAGCATGTTAATATAATATGCATACACTACATGACACAACTGAGCATGTTAAAATAATATGCATACACTACATGGTAATATAGCATGTTAGGGATTATTCTGTTAGATATAGCATAAATAACTTGCTTAAAACTGGTAGTAATCTGTCAATAGTTTCTTACATAACTCACTCAGAAGTATAAGATGCACTCCTGGCCGAACTATAAGAAGTCACCACATATAGTTCAGAAAATATGGTAAGCATTGCATCATCAATCAGCTGACCAAAGCCGCTTATACCTAGCCAATCATGTCGGAGATTACAAACTGTACTTGGTTGCTTAATCTTGTAGGGAAACATACAAGAACTGTGACTATGTGGTGGTGCTCTACTCTCCCAATCTTCTCATCACATATTGTCTCTTTCTACGGAATCCAGAAGAAGTTCCAATGGAACAGATGAGAGACAAAGCTGTCCTTGACCTCTTGCTTACTCCTCAGCCATCTTCCACTCCAGCTGTATTGTTTGTGAGTTATTGTCTTTGTACCTACTTCTCAGCTAGCCTCAGCTCTAGTTGTTTTATTTGTGAGCTGTATTCATTGTAGGTTTCTTACACCCACCCCTTCCTTTTAGACTCGACCCCTTCCTTTCAGACTCTTTTTCCTTTTAGAGTACATCCCTTTCTATGCGCTGAATATTCAGTTGTAAGAAATTTTTTGTTTTAAACATATTCACCTTAAAGTGATTGCTTGATCAGTTTTTCTTCTGTCCTTTTTTCGACATTTGCTTTCAATCTAACAATTGGAAAGTTCCAAGGCTATACAGATAATTGATGAGTCAACGAGGGAAAACCTGTTCATTTAGGTCTCTTGTTAGGTAACCATGGAACCAAAACTTTCTCTGTATCCATTCATTCTCTCCCTCCTAGGAGTCATTCTCTCTTGGCCATATTCACTCTCCATGTTTTAAAATTCAATGAAACGATATTGTCTCACACATGACCTTGTCAATAAACTAGAAACTGATAATTACTTCATTTGGCTTCTGCTTTGTTTCTATTTTTGTTAAAGATAAACTTACACAATTTTTTTAGTTTATTTCCTCCAAAAGCATCGGTATTTTCTATCATTTGTGATTGTTTGTGATGTTTGATGTGATCTGACTACTAGAATGTTTCAGATTAAAGTTCATAAAACTTGATCACGATTAAAATGCTCAGAAGAAAAAAGTGAGAAATGACATCACTAGTTGTTATGGTTGTGATAGTTGGTATCTGCTATTGTGTTCAAGTTGAAACATTGTGCATCTACATGTATATTCTGTCGGTTGATCGCACTTTCGATTGATCTGATTATTTTAATCGATATGTAGTTTTATCGATTTTAAACTTGAAACATCCTGACAGTCAGATGACCTCAAACATTAAAAGCAATCACAAATGATAGCAAAATACCGATATTTTCTGATAAAATTTACTAATTTACTACACATTTTGGTAAGTTCATCTTCAGCTAATTCTGGTGGATAAGATATGCAGTCTGGCTTGTAATAGCAGAGAGTGCTCACTAACACCATACCACATTTTCATCTCTCAATCAAACAAGTTTTCTCTATGTTTACAAAAACACGCTTGAGTGGTTTCATCGTAGTAAATACGAACATTACGTTTATTCTTCAGGTTGCGTTCGAGAACATCGCACTCAGGAATGTCAATGATTTGGTCAGCAAAAACTCTAGTCTTGCTATTTTTAGATTTCCGAATGACCTTCGACGATTTGTAAGTTATTAAACTCATACATAGAGACATATTTATATATAACCTATGGATAGTTTAAAGAATATCATGTACTTGGCTGTCAGCTACATTCAGATCAAGGAGACTTGAAACTGTGTCAAGTACAAGTTATTATTTGACCTAATTATTCTTCGACCTAATTATTCTTTGACCTAATTATAGCTTTAGTTTTATACTTCATATTCAGAACTTATTATTAGTTTTATTTGAGTCATTATGCTTTAGACAATTATTATTTACTTCAACATTTATATAATATATACTGTATATTATATATGTTTACTATGTATATTATTTTATTATATTATTATGTTATTTATCATACTTATTTACATGATTAATTTATTTTTTATACACTATTATGTATTATTATTTGTTTTATTTGATATATTATATACAGCTCATGTATTTTTTATTCCAGTTGTCTGTATAGACATCCATAATTCGTTTAATATTCCAGTGTATTGTAGGGTTGCTCTATGGTAATCCATAAAGTTCTGGGTTTACTCACGTCTCTAAATTTTAAATGTTTATGATTTATGGGAGTTACACTCTCTTTGTAGCTAGCTGAGTTGTACCGTAAGGGAAGTAACCTCACATTGAAGCAATCTATGACCTACTTTGAGGGAGGACCTTTGGTAAGTACAACTTAGCTAGCACTCATTTGAACCCTTCTATGGCTGTCAGCTCTCATAGACATAAGCATCTGAACATATCCAAGGATGCTAGCTCTCATAGACATAGGCATCTTAATATATTCAAGGATACTACTAACCTTCATAGACATAAACATCTGCATTTCTCTATTTTGTGTAATAATGTTTGGAGGCCAGTTAAGCATCCTTTTAACAGTTGTCTATTCTTGCAGAAGACGCCTCTCATGGATGCCATGTCTAAAGTTACTTCCATCACTGACTCTGGACTAGGAGGAGGTAATTGCCTTTAGTCTACACTAGGATTCTAGGCAGAAAAAATCTCTATATCATAGTTTTTGTAAACTTTTGTGCTCAACTGTTACTGGTCACTCATAGAGTTATCATTCATAGTTATTATTCACAGATGTATCATTCATAGAGATATAATTCATGGATGTGTCATTCATAGTTTTTTTCATAGAGGTATCATTCATAGATTCATCGTCTATAGATTTATTTCCCATAGATTTATCATTCATAGATCTATCAACCACAAAGGATTAGTAGAACTGTAATTCATTGAATGGTTATTGATAGACTAGTCTGGCATATTTACGAGTTTGCATGCATGGAGTTGTCATCTAGGAGTCCTGCTCTTATTTACTTATCATTCATTGAGTTATGATTTAAGTTATTGTTTTAGAAGTCCAAGAAGATGTCCGTACTATTAGAACTGTTGACCAACAAGATGACCGGATTGGTGAGTTTTCTAGTTGTTATGTGATGCGTTTAGGTGCTTGTGAATATACGGTTAGATCATGTATTTAGTTTGTTCTCACTATTCTTTCTGTTAGTAGTTCTATTTTACTTTTATTAGTTCATGTTATATTTTTAGTTTTCATGATTGTAATATCAATTCATATTACTCTCAAAGTAAATGTTGAGAGTAATATGTACTATATTTAGAATGTGAAACTATAGATGGAACTATATATGCTTAATGTTTTGACAAATATTTTTTTGATTGCCTACAACAACAGTTCTGGTTATAAAAGGGACAAATCTGGTATAAATCTCAAATCAGACATAAAAATAGTAACAAGTATTGGAATAAGTACATGCAACTTGGACTGTATCTAGTGTGAGTTGAAACAAGTCACCCATCCTCACTTATTTTCTGAAACTGCATTTTTGAACCTGCACCTCTATTTATTTGTCTCCATAGCAACTAAAAACCTCTCTTCACTAGTTGTTACTGCGTTAATGAAGTTTTTCATTTAGTTCTGTCATACTGTTTTTGTTTGAACTCTGGAATGAGTTCTACAAAATTTAATCTAATATATAATATGATATAACAAATATCTTATATTATTTATTTGAAATTTTACAATAATATTTCCGTCTACATGTGAGGGTTTCACACATGAAGCAAAGAGCGGAATGGATTGATGTTGTATATTGAGGCTGGTCTGTACCTATTTCTGATGGGTTTGCTGCTAATTCACTAGTATGCTCATGATTTCTTAAGTTTTCATGCCGAGTTTTCTCGATATTTGTGTCTGGGCTCCTTCACACCGTGTAGCCATCTCTCTATCGTATCATCAAAGTGTTGGCCTTGAACTTGAGCAACATGAGCAAAGATGAATGAATACAGCAACTTAGTGAGACAGCCACGAAATAATAGCCGCTCATTTGCTTGCCAATCTGTTCTATACATGCTAAACCATTAGGCCAAGCGGGTACATTGCTATACAATGGAATAATTGTCATCCTAATTACATCAGTTACACAACACAAGCTTAAAGCGCTTAGAAAAATACTATTGGTTGTTGATAGTACGCTTGAACATCATGATTGTGTTAGAGATCATTATGAGTAACAAAAACTATGATTAAGCTGACGTCAGTCATGACTTTATAGTAAGTATCTAGACTAGCTTAAGTTACTAGCTTACATTACTCATCTTCATTAGGTAATTATTATATTATCGTGGAACTCCGGGTATTCAGCTAGTCTATGATAAAGATGCCTCAGTTTGCTTTTAGCAAACTACCTTTTCAGCTGTTGAGGTAGCACTTGTAGCAAATTACCTTTTCAGCTGTTGAGGTAGCACTTTTAGCAAACTACCTTTTAAGCCGTTGAGGTAGCCGTTGCATCACTTGAAAAAGATAGTTAGGCTTTATTAGTGTTGGTCTTGCTTATTTAAAAATATTTATTATCAATAACTCAATAGCCATTAGTATTTTGTAACTATACTAGCTACAGAAATTCCATGGGGTACAGTAGTTGTGAAACCTTCATTAGCTCCACTGCCACAAAGCTTCTAATTTGTCATTCAGAGATGGCTGCGGAGCTGGATGTCCCAGCTTCAGTGTCAAACTCTACTACCTCTATGGTTTTTGAGCAGCAACATATCCAGGATCACCAGGATTCCTCTCAACCCTCCCAGACTGCATCCCAACCAGTTCATGAATATTTGTAAGTGCCTTATATTTGCTGTTTGTGTTAATTCCATACCTTACATAACAGTGTCTGTGAGACCCATGGTGGCGATAGACAATCAGTGCATTTCCGTAAATTTATTAGCGGTGTACTTGTGTGCATAAATATTCTAGAAATCTGTCTTGCATACACTGTTTTCCATTATGCATTAATGCAGGAGTTTTGTGAAAATTAAGGAATTCTTGGGCAGAGGTCATAATGTCACACTTCTGGCTCGCTTAGTAACACACGCTCAAATCATAATAAAAATGAGTTAAGTGTGGAAAATGTTTAAAAAGGAATGGCTTGCGTGGCATTTTCGTCCCCATCATTCGCAAGTGCCGGTTCCACCTTTCACAATAATGAAACCTGCAAGTCAAGCGAGTAACAAAACTTGCTTGACTTGCAGGATTTTGATTTTGGGGAAAAACAACATCATAGAAACCAAGTGTTGCAGACTGACTGTCGCTGAATTAACAACATCATAGAAATAAAGTGCTGCAGACTTACTGTCGCTGAATTAACAACATCATAGAAATAAAGTGCTGCAGACTTACTGTTGCTGAATTAACAACATCATAGAAATAAAGTGTTGCAGACTTACTGTCGCTGAATTAATTTCATGTCTACTTTTGTTATAAACTACTGTTTTACAAGACAAATGAGCCCTGGTTTTATGATCTTTACTTACTATCTTTAGTTATGGTAACAAAACAAGAAAAATAGATGCTTTTGAAATAATATATTATTTAACACATAATAATTTAAAATACATAAAATGAATAATAATATTATATTTTATTTACAATATATTTTTATCTATTGATCATATATAATAATCTAATATACATGTAATAGATTTTAATTATATTAATATGCAATAAGTTATATTATATATAAATATTTTATAGATATTTCTTAAATATTTATTATTAGTTATATATATATTTATTACATACAATACAATAATAATATAATATATTGAATGTTTTCCGTTCTACAAGCCTTTTTCTAGATACTGAAATCTATTAAAATTGCATCAAGAGATGATTTGGGTTATAATTAGAACCTAAAATATGGCAGCTTTCATATTATTATATTATATCATATTATAAATTTGATCAGTTAGTTACTAAACAGATAAGTTTCTGTTCAACTTCTCACTCCTGTAACATATTGTTGAAGCTTGTCATCAAGTACTCTAGGAGTTTGTCATATTTCAGGAGTGTCGGGATGCCATCTGCTCCGCCAGCTCATCTTGTGGTCATAAATGAAGCAAACTCGAATAGCGGTAAGGGCAGCTCTCTCGTTCATATATCATAATAATATCTTTTAGTGAATCATGTACCAAGTTTATAACTAAAGATGGTCAAGCTTAAAACATACACTTGTTTTCTATTCTGTTGCAGGACCATTTCATTACAAAATCTATTTTATTTTTTTGTAAAATGATCTGTTATGAGGAGTTGGTTTAGATGAGTCTTTTCACAGTCTCTGTTTATTTTAAGATTGTTCATCAAATCTTTAATATTTAACAGTACTCACTGGTGACTCTGCGGATGCTGACCCTGAGTGCAGACACGGCAGCAATGACCTCCACTCTGTCTCATCATCTGAGGACAGTTTCATGTGCTCTGAGCTGACTCCATCCATGTTCTCTAGCGCTGCTCAGGCATCAAATCGCCTTGAGACTATCGAGTGCTGAGCACTTGAAAAAAGTATGCATATTTGGAGTTGTTCTCTCAGGTTTTGAAAGCGCCAAATTTCTATCTAAAGATTAACAAATTATTTTTGATAATAAACCGTCGCTGTAGTCATTTTTATTATAAATTATCCTTTGTGAATTGTGATCTATTTTTTTAAAGTTGCAATACGGGTTCATAGGAGTTGTATTCTTGCCAGCTGAAATATAAAAATACTGTTTTTTATTAAACATATGCAAGGCTTAAAACAACCTTCTTAATGCAACCAAATTATCAAAATATATTGTTTTTATTATTGACAGTCAGTTTAATGGTAAAGCTGGTACATCTAATTATTCCTTATTTTATAAAGCATTAATATTAACAAATTAAAATTAGCAAATAATTACTAACACTTCTGTATCTGCTATTCAGGGAACTGGAAAAACTGTTTTTTCGATCATCTTTTGATGTATGATTCAAATTATTTGATATTGAAACACTTCATGCTATATTCATGTGTCAGCTTTTTCAGATTTATAATGTATTTTTAATTTTTCATTGCTATGAATTGCAGGGAACAACATTTCACTCCACGTATTATATATATACATGCCATATACATATATATAAAATACAATAAAATAATAATATAATTTTATATATAAAATTACATACATGTATATAAAATATACATATGTATTTTATTATATATAATGTTTTTTATTGGGCAGTTTACAATCATTTTCATGTTTCTATAAAACATATTTTATAGAAAATATGTTTTATATAATCATGGTGCAACAAGAAAAAAGAAAATTAAACATAAAAAGAAAGAAAAATATGGTTTTTAACTTTCCAGCCAATTGGAAGGAATATTGATTCTAACATGGTTGTGGGTTACGTGAACTTTAATATTTATCCATGATTATATCTATACTGAAGTTGTTTTAATATATTTACTAAATTTCTGTATAATTTTTAACTTCAATGCTCTGCTTGGTTTCAGGACTTGGATCTTGATCTATAAAGTTTTGGTCGCTTTATATAACAGAGTGAAAATGCAATTCACATTTATAGTTATATATTATTTGTTTTTTGATTCGTATTAAGTTATAAAATAAGAAGGTGAATAATATCAACCTCTGGTTCCTTTATTTCCAATGGTAGTTAAATATGCATTCAGCAGAATAGCCTCACTAGAGACTATTTCATGTACTGATCCACTGTAATAGTTCAGCCTTACTAGAGACTATTTCATGTACTGATCCATTGTAATAGTTCAGCCTTACTAGAGACTATTTCATGTACTGATCCACTGTAATAGTTCAGCCTTACTAGAGACTATTTCATGTACTGATCCACTGTAATAGTTCAGCCTTACTAGAGACTATTTCATGTACTGATCAACTGTAATAGTTCAGCCTTACTAGAGACTATTTCATGTACTGATCTACTGTAATAGTTCAGCCTTACTAGAGACTATTTCATGAACTGATCTACTGTAATAGTTCAGCCTTACTAGAGACTATTTCATGTACTGATCCACTGTAATAGTTCAGTCTTACTAGAGACTATTTCATGTACTGATTTACTGTAATAGTTCAGCCTTACTAGAGACTATTTCGTGTACTGATCCACTGTAATAGTTCAGCCTTACTAGAGACTATTTCATGTACTGATCCACTGTAATAGTTCAGCCTTACTAGAGACTATTTCATGTACTGATCTACTGTAATAGTTCAGTCTTACTAGAGACTATTTCATGTACTGATTTACTGTAATAGTTCAGCCTTACTAGAGACTATTACATGTACTGATCCACTGTAATAGTTCAGCCTTACTAGAGACTATTTAATGTACTGATCTACTGTAATAGTTCAGTCTTACTAGAGACTATTTCATGTACTGATCCACTGTAATAGTTCAGTCGTACTAGAGACTATTTCATGTACTGATCCACTGTAATAGTTCAGCCTTACTAGAGACTATTTCATGTACTGATCCACTGTAATAGTTCAGCCTTACTAGAGACTATTTTATGTACTGATCTACTGTAATAGTTCAGTCTTACTAGAGACTATTTTATGTACTGATCCACTGTAATAGTTCAGTCTTACTAGAGACTATTTCATGTACTGATCCACTGTGATAGTTCAGCCTTACTAGAGACTATTTCATGTACTGATCTACTGTAATAGTTCAGTCTTACTAGAGACTATTTTATGTACTGATCCACTGTAATAGTTCAGTCTTACTAGAGACTATTTCATGTACTGATCCACTGTAATAGTTCAGCCTTACTAGAGACTATTTCATGTACTGATCTACTGTAATAGTTCAGCCTTACTAGAGACTATTTCATGTACTGATCTACTGTAATAGTTCAGCCTTACTAGAGACTATTTCATGTACTGATCCACTGTAATAGTTCAGTCGTACTAGAGACTATTTCATGTACTGATCCACTGTAATAGTTCAGCCTTACTAGAGACTATTTCATGTACTGATCCACTGTAATAGTTCAGCCTTACTAGAGACTATTTTATGTACTGATCTACTGTAATAGTTCAGTCTTACTAGAGACTATTTTATGTACTGATCCACTGTAATAGTTCAGTCTTACTAGAGACTATTTCATGTACTGATCCACTGTGATAGTTCAGCCTTACTAGAGACTATTTCATGTACTGATCTACTGTAATAGTTCAGTCTTACTAGAGACTATTTTATGTACTGATCCACTGTAATAGTTCAGTCTTACTAGAGACTATTTCATGTACTGATCCACTGTAATAGTTCAGCCTTACTAGAGACTATTTCATGTACTGATCTACTGTAATAGTTCAGCCTTACTAGAGACTATTTCATGTACTGATCTACTGTAATAGTTCAGCCTTACTAGAGACTATTTCATGTACTGATCAACTGTAATAGTTCAGCCTTACTAGAGACTATTTCATGTACTATACATAAAATAAAGCTTTTGGTGAGGGAACCAAGGTAAAACAAACGAATTTAATTATTGTAGAAGAGACCATGCTTATGGCTAATTTTTGCCCATTGTCGCCATAGTGACAGTCCGCACTTATACATTATTGAGACAAGGATAAGCAATTACCAACATAGTATTTACTTACTAATTCCACTATATAAACTGTCTAACCAACTAGATTTATACTGCCCCGACATACGTACAACTCATTCTTGGAGCCTGTATATCTACACAGAATTAGATGGTGGCAGATCAGGTAACATGTCTGGCACTTGCTGAACTTATTTGTTATATTGCAAGTAATTGTTTATCTTCACCTTTAAATATGACATACTGATGACAATGTCACCTCACATTGACAATGATTCAACACAGAGGTATCTTTGACATACCCACTGTCTATCACTCGAACGCTAGCATCCCATCATTTGCCTCACCTAATGCATCAGCTTCCACTCAATGCTGCCCGACCACCGGTCTTGAAAAAACTACCATATTCCTTAGCTAATCGTAAAGGTTTTGAAATTCAAATTTCAACATCATACACCTGTGAAGGATTCACTGCGAACCCTTTACTCTCCCACATAAAACCAACTGCATTTTTTAAGTATAACAGAATAAATATTAATATATAATAAATATATGTGAGATACAACTAAAGTTTTTGAGTACAGCCAACTGCATATGATGAGGCTTTCCTTGGCTCTGCCTTCCCACCGCTTGACTTGCTTCTTATATACTGCTCTGCGTTTCCTAGGCTTTGCCTCCCTTTATTCGGGGCCGGATAGCCATCTTCTGCCAGCCTTGCAGCTGTTCGGTCTTTCGCGTCAGCTGGTCATTTTCTTATTGTCTGGCAACTGGCTGCTCATACTCCTTGCCGGCTCAATGGCATCTCGGTAGGGCTGGCCCGAGTCCTGCTCAGCTGTGCCGGACCAGTCTCCTATCAGCTGCTCGGTCGGCTAGCCATGCAGTGGGTACTCACTCGCCTCTTGGTCCGATCATCCATTACACACCATTACACAAGCATATTATCCAATGTATTCGAGGGAGTTGTGTCTGGGGTCTCCTTTATAACACCAATATAATACTGTTGGTAACTCCAAAAAAGTTTGACCTGGTTTGTCAAACACAGCATTGTAAAAAATTCAGTGCCAGCTAGAAGTTGTTACATCATATCGACGGGTTGCTATGACATGTTGATGAATTGCTATGGTATGTTGATGAATTGCTATGGTATGTTGATGAATTGCTGTGGCATGTGAAGAAAGATTAATGGCGTGTTAAACAATTGCTATGACATGTTGAAGAATTGCAATGGTATGTTGACAAATTAACATATGGCATGTTGACAAATTGTTATGGCATGTTGATGAATTGCTATGGCATGTTGATGAATTGCTATGGCATGTTGATGAATTGCTATGGCATGTTAAGAAAGATTAATGGCGTGTTGGTGAATTGCTATGGCATGTTAAGAAATATTAATGGCGTGTTGAACAGTTGCTATGACATGTTAAAGAATTGCAATGGTATGTTGACAAATTAACATATGGCATGTTGACAAATTGTTATGGCATGTTGATGAATTGCTATGGCATGTTGATGAATTGCTATGGCATGTTGATGAATTGCTATGGCATGTTAAGAAAGATTAATGGCGTGTTGGTGAATTGCTATGGCATGTTAAGAAATATTAATGGCGTGTTGAACAGTTGCTATGACATGTTGAAGAATTGCAATGGTATGTTGACAAATTAACATATGGCATGTTGACAAATTGTTATGGCATGTTGATGAATTGCTATGGCATGTTGATAACTTGTAATGATATAGTGAGAAATCTTCATGCCATGTTGAGAAATTGCTATGAAATGTTGAAGAATTGCTATGGCATCCTGACGATTTGCTATGGCTTGTTGACGAATTGCGCAATTACTTATATTAAAAAAACAGCAAAAGGTTAAACATAGACAGCCTCACATCGGAATTATTTAGTAGATTGCAGCTAGTAAACTGGTCTTCATTTGTGGATGTTACACATGTACCTGCAAGCATTTTCTATTTGTTAAATATTTTGGTGCTGAGAAGTGCTCAAAAGCTTATCTATCACTAATGTGATTCTTGTTGGAGTTATAACCCAACAGTTGTTATCTCTGATTTCCTGTAGGAGTTTCCTTCATCATTTACTTTTTGAAAAAATTTTAACAAATGCAAATTTTTTTGTTATAATTAATAAATTTAAAACGGCTATATCTAGTATAACTAGATTTTGTAGCAATAGATGTAGGTAATTCATTCACCCGCGTAAGTTTGGAACGTTCCAGAACCTCTAACGTTTCATCTGTCCTTATAAGCATGTTCTCAACATATAAATGTATTTTAGCAAGTTAATCAACTAAAATCTAGCTGCAATCTAAAGATGTTTTATCTGTAATCTCTGTTTGCTGACAAACTGATCTATGACAGCAAAGCATAACCCTATAGTCAAGAATAGAGCTAAACCAACCTGCCTTTGTGAGTCATGACTATTGGCACTTACCTACAGGAAGTTCATTATAGGTGTACCACAGTAAGTACCTACTATTATCTGACATAAAATAAGTAACTGAAATCTGTTATTAACAAAATCGGCAGCATTGCTGACACCTTCATAAAAGGTTTTGGATTAGATACTAACAAGGTATAACGTGAGAGAAAATAACTACATGCTATAATATTTATATACTAACAAACATTGCATTGTACAATACTGGCACATATAATAAATAAATAATAAATGTGATAAGAAGAAGATAAAAGGCTTGACACTGAGAATGTTAAACGTATAAATTACATCATATTTTAAACATTTCATAAAATACGGCATGGTTACAAATGCGTGTTAGATTACATTATACTGTATAGTATATATTACTATGTGATATATAATATGTAATACTATATATAATAAATTATTCCATATTGCAATAGTTTTCTTTCTATTTATTTATTTTTTGGCGACGCCATACATGTATGTAAGGCATTTTCAACCATCTATCAACTGTTGTACACATACACAGCTATCAACTGGTGTACGCATACACAGCTATCAACTAATGTATACATACACAGCTATCAACTGCTGTACACATACACAGCTATCAACTGCTGTACACATACACAGCTATCAACTGGTGTACGCATACACAGCTATCAACTGCTGTATACATACACAGCTATCAACTGCTGTACACATACATAGCTATAAAATGCTGTACATATACACAGCTATCAACTACTGTACACATACACAGCTATCAACTGCTGTACACATACACAGCTATAAACTGCTGTAAACATACACAGCTACCAACTGTTGTACACATACATAGCTATAAAATGCTGTATACATACCCAGCTATCAACTGCTGTACACATATACACAGCTATCAACTGCTGTATACATACACAGCTATCAACTGATGTATACATACACAGCTATCAACTGCTGTACACATACACAGCTATCAACTGCTGTACACATACACAGCTATCAACCGATGTACACATATACACAGCTATCAACTGATGTACACATACACAGCTATCAACTGCTGTACACATACACAGCTACCAACTGCTGTACACATACACAGCTATCAACTGTTGTATACATACACATCTATAAACTGATGTACACATACACAGCTATCAACTGCTGTACACATACACAACTATCAACTGCTGCACACATACACAGCTATCAACTGCAGTACACATACACAGCTATCAACTGCTGTATAAATACACACAGTTATCAACTGCTGTACACATACACAGCTATCAACTGCTGTATATATACACAGCTAACAACTGCTGTACACATACACAGCTACCAACTGCTGTATACATACACAGCTATCAACCGATGTACACATATACACAGCTATCAACTGATGTACACATACACAGCTATCAACTGCTGTATACATACACAGCTAACAACTGCTGTACACATACACAGCTGTCAACTGTTGTAGACATACACAGCTATCAACTGCTGTATACATACACAGCTATCAACTGCTGTACACATACACAGCTATCAACTGCTGTACACATACACAGCTACCAACTGCTGTATACATACACAGCTATCAACTGCTGTACACAGACACAGCTATCATCTGTTGTACACATACAAAGCTTTCAACTGCTGTATACATACACAGATCTCAACCGCTGTACACAGACACAGCTATCATCTGCTGTATACATACATAGCTATCAACTGCTGTACACATACAAAGCTTTCAACTGCCATGACGACGAGTTTTACGCAGTTCACACGTATGTGAAGGAGCCAGCAAAAATGGGTGTGCTCCGTGAATATGACCTGCTGTTACTCAAGCTGTGTAAGACAGACGTAAATGAAGGTCGCGTCATTGCGAAACAGCGCTCAGGTAATCCTCTTTTCGGTCTTTTTGGCAACACAGTAAGTTACAATATACTCACCTTACAATGTAGGCATAGATCTTCAGTATCTGGACGTCTACTGGAAGGACTTATCTTTAATGATTTCTTGTATTTTTCTGATTCAACTTTGGCCATGAAAAGTGAAAAGTCTAACAATAATGACTATGACGCTGCTCGTGGTTGTTGGACGAACGACGTTATTTACCCAAATGGTTACAGGTTTGCTGAATACACTTACAAACATTCAGACTGTGCAACAGACAAAGAGATGCATATCAAATTTTTACCATCAGATCTTGATTATGTCTCTAAGTTTATGATTCTCAGTTTTGCCTTCAAGTTTGCTCTAAAGGAGTGTCAGTTTAACAGTGACCCGCCGAGTATTCCTTACATGGTCTATGGTAGGCCAGATGGGCAACAAACACTGCCCAACGATATGGCTCAGCTAATGCCTGATGCCTTATTCAGCAGCGCTATTCCACCACGGTCAGCAGCAACTCTGCTGTCGGTGAGACCAAGTCAAGAATAGCAATATTGTTTTCTGTCGACAGTTTAAACACTTCCCATTATGCCTAAAACTTAACTACATGATGCAAGGCATCCAAGTAAAGAGAAGCTCCACAACATCAAAGATGCAAAAAAACTACCACAGTTCTGACACTTCTCAAGGAATTGAAAAGTTTTCAGGGGCGATTATAAGCACCTGAAATATAACGTTTTTATTGTCAGTCTGTATTGACATAGCAACAGCTGATTATATACCGGGTTCATATATAAAGCCTCTTAAGGATTCATTGAGGAATAGTGGGCTATGGTAACTTACCTCGAACAGAAGACAAGTGTTAACACTTTTGCAAGGGTTTAAAAGATAAACAAATCAAAAACAGCCAAGCGGTGTAGTGAGCTCTACCAGAAGATGTAGTTCTTCTACAAAAACAGAAGCAACACTTCCACCAACATGCTCCGCACACTGGTTGTCAGTTTTGCACCTCAGGTGTCTATGTCTGCTCCTATACACAGACAGCAACTATCATCTGAATTCTCTGATATCAACTGGTTATTCAGTTTAGATGCCCTTGCTATCTGTAAGTTGATGTGTACTAGTAATTTTTTTATTATGTATTTTTTTCGTCATTTGTAAAATACGTGTAAGAAAAATTTAAGAGGCAAGAAAGACTACGTTGTATAGCAGATAATAGTGGAAACCTAATTGCAGTATCCTTTTTATTAGGTTTTTTTAAAAATGGCGATCTGAATATCCGAAAGATAGATAGACGGATAGGTACAGGCAGAGATGAGCACTTGAATTAACATGCTTACTCAAGCGAGCCTATCAGTTCAACTCATAAACAAACTAAACTGAATAGATTTTTAGTCCCTTTTACTGATTTTAGAATTGATTGACTCGGCATATCTTACCAGTAAAAATTGAATAGAATCGGCTATTTACTGTCATCCTAGACAAATTGAAATTATTCATTCTTTACTTTTAGTAAGCAAAACGACTCAACATGCATTAATGCTTCACTTTATCATTACTATATCTATTATTATTGCTGCATCAAAACAATGCATCATGAGCAGTTAAATCCTAAGCAAACTAATCTGTTATTGGATGCACGCAGAAGCTAAGCTGTAAGTGCCATCCAATCTCACCAGCCACATTTGTTTCCACAAGACTTCAGTATCAAGGCGTATATTTTATTAGTCGATAATATGTATTACATACCAATATAATATCATTCTATGGAACACATGTGCACTGACAATAAGCTTAGTTGTTCTGTTTTTATTGCAGTTCAACTAAATGTTATTTCGTTAGCCTATATGAGCTAATCATCCAAAAAGATGCATTTATTTTTATGCTTGCAATGTCATGCTTATATTTATATACCTGCCTGAACTCTAGGAAAGCTTTTATATCTGCTCTCCATGTAATGATTCGTACGCCGTGGCTGCACAAGTGATCACCTCGTTGCTCTGGAGCTTCATTGCTATCCTTTAACTTGGAGATTAGTAATGTTCAGTGGAAGAAGAAACAAACTGATTATTTTGGTCATGTGGTTATTTCAGAACTCTACACTCCATTTATCTACGATAACTAAGTCAAGTAGTAATTGTCCCACACAATGGTAATCGCTGGCCACTTCATGTATACATGTGTTTCATTTCCCCAGAAAGCCTTTACAGCGGCTTGCCTTAGTACTTGTACAAAATATTGATCACATATCACAGAGTTAACAGATCTACTTAATTTTTGTCCAAACAAAATTAAAATGTTATTGTTAATTTAAATAGTTATCGTTTTGCCAAAAAACAAGCCAGTAGGTGTTTTTTCTACTTAAAAGTCCCAGCATAACTTTGCGCTTTCCGAACTGGTTTATTTTTGGTTTACGATGAATGAAGAGTAAAATTGTATACTGTAAACGTAACTAAGTGTATTTCTGCTAATGAGCTTCTTCAACATTGGGCCTACAATATTTCTGTCAGATATATTTTTATATTGAAAAATTTGAACCTGCATTCTAGTCCTACTATAAAAATTATAACGTTTTTCTTTTGCAGGTTTCCAGGTTTCCAGACTATACCGTACAGGATGAATTTATTCGCGGAGTTATAATTCGCGAAAATTGTCTTTTCATGCATATTCGCGGATGAATTTAAACTGCCACTCTCTAGGAAAAGTTAACTCTATTGTGGCTAGTAATAGAGTTATTCCTACGCATGCGCACACCGCGTGTTCCGGTTTATATTTAGCTTACAACTGGAGACCATCACGCCAAGCTACGATAAACAATTTTTGCTGCGTCCAGAGGTTTTCACGAATATTCATCGCTTTGGAGGCCTTTGATAAGCCAACAACTTGTGGTAAGTAATAAGTTTTTTTAAAACCATTTACTAAATTAATAATTGAATTTTAATTTAGTAACACGCAATATTTATTTTTTCCATTCCTACCGCTTTGTTATTCGTTTTAGTGTGAGAAAGAGCCCAATAATCTACACGAACCAATGGCAGTAAAGCTAATAAACGCAGACTGCGCAACGGTTGCTCACCTACTCCAAGAAATAAGTATAGTAAGCAGCTTTTTCATCATATCCGGAGGTACAATGACTGCAAGGGTGGTGGATTTTATTCCTAGACGATCACCAATCATTCAGGGATGTCTTGAAATTGAAGTGACCGCAGCTGCTAACGAGGAGAATATATCTGTTTTAAAATAGGAACAAGAACGCCTTTACGATCACAAACTTTTGGCCAACCAGCAGAACGTTGCAATAGTAAGCCACGAGGAGATTTCTGATGATAACTGACTTACCAGCCATGTAGTAGGGAGAGAATTGCCTTTAACATCTACCCAAGACACTGACAGCGATATAGAGCTCTATTACCAAAATAACTAGTCAGAGAGCACCATTACACGCTAGTATTCACTTATCAGGAGTATCAGTTTAATTTTATTGCTCTAGACAACCGCCATATAGACTAAACTGTTTATATTTACTCCATTCATCATTTTGAAATTGTATTTGTATTTGAAACATTTTATTGCTACACTCAAGTTTGTAATAAATTATAATATATCTATATATGAAATAAAATATATAATTTAATCATGTTTGCTGCAGCGATATTAAGAAGTTGTGTTCGATGAAGGGGTCTAGGTTGACTGGTTGCTTCTCTGCCAATATTTCTGCCACGGTGAATATTACTACTTGTCTCTAGTTTTCGTAATCGGAGTAGGTTGTTTCATTGTCAATCTGCAGTAAAACCAAAAAAGAAAAATATTCATAAGTGTTATGGAAGTACAAAAACAATAGCTGAAGTATTTAATGAAAGCGATCAGCTTTTAAACAAAAGAATTAACTAATGCAGTTAATTATGGAAAAACGTATCTGCAAAGCAAATACATACCATAATGTCTAGATCACGATCGTCCTCAACTTCGGTATTAGAGATTGATGGAGTTGATTTCAATGTAAAAAGACTAGGAGAGATGTTTTGCGATGACGAAGCCATGCCGAATAACTTGTGAAAACCTTGAATAATTTTGTAAAATTTGATGCAATGGCAATAAATCTCGAAGCCCGGCAATGATTTTAAACAAGTTTTGGAACTCGGCTACGTTTAGTACTTCTGCCTAGTGGCTATTTTTGCTATGACGCCATTCTGCATATGTTGTGACAACCTTGAATAATTTTGTAAAGAAATGTGATGCATTGGCAATGGTGTTAGCTCAAAGCCCAAGCAATGATTTTAAAAATGTTTTGAAATTCAACTACGTTTAGTATTTATATTGAAAACTAGCCTAGCAGCTAGTTTTTAATTTGATGCAGTAGTTATTCTCCCTTGTGATTAAAAATAGTCTGTTTAAAAAATAGTGTGATTAAAAAATGCCTGTTCGCGAAATCGCGAATTTTTATAACCAACGAATATTTTCATCCTGTACAATGAAAGGTTTTTAATGCATCTATTCAATTGTTCAATTTATTGATTCTTGTTCAAAATTTTCTGTCGAACTCAAAAACTTTAAATTAAAACTATATGACCGAAACTCTAACATTTACATTTACAACAAAAATGCCAAATGTTTGCGACGATTTAATTATGCCTAAATGAGCAAAAGGATCTGTAGTAAAAGAGTTAATACTTGATATACAAACAGTCAAGAGGATTATCTAGCTTAGCTAATGCATGTAGTTAAGTTAGTGGTTGTGGTTTATTGTTATTTTTATAGATTACTATAAATCAATTTTCTTTCCGTATTGAAAAAGAGTTGATTTTGTATTTTTGAGGGACTTGAACCGATTTATGTAAGTAAGGTTAGCTATAAAATTAAGAAATGAATTTCGGAGTATTGCACTTAAATACTCAATTGAATCAATTCTAACATTTTATATCATACAAAATAATTAAGAATTAAAATGTCAATTTCTTGAAGAGAGTTGATTTCAATTGAGTCATTTTTAAAGCTTTAAAAACATATCTGGGCACAGGTAAGTGCAGATATGTGCTGGTAGGTACAGGTAGGTGCAGCTATGTGCTGGTAGGTACAGGTAGATACATTTAAGTACAGCTAGGTTCGGGTAGGTACAGGAAAATACAGGTGGGCACAGGTAAGTACAGGTAGGTTTGGGTAGGTACAGATATGGATGGATAGATAAATAGACAAATACCCAAATAGATAAGTACATGTGTAGATACAAGTATAGTAATAAAACCATTGGAGAATTATTCCTATGATATCTCTAGGGAAAGACCCCAATATTATACTGGTCATTACATAGAACAACCATCCATGACAATCTCAACCATGACAGCTCTATGACAGCTCCTTCATTGTGAACTTCTGTTGCTGCTCACAGTTGATAGTTTAGTAGCAGTCTAGAGTCTTACTAGGAGGTAAATCATAATTGGCTTCTATGAATCACTGACTCAGCGCAGATACATGCTTAGCTAGTTGATGAGCTGCAGTGGACTTTCTACTAAAGATAAAGCAGTGCCACTATTGTGAACCCTGCTCTTTCATAATCAGTAGATCATACCACTATTGATGCATATGAACTGCTTACATTAGTGTGGTGATTAAATGGTAGCCTATACTTTTAATACTGCCGTAGATAACAGCAGTTAGGGTACGAATTGTTCAAATTTTGCAATGCCAGCTGACTACACTTTCCAAAAATGCACAGTGGGTGTGAAGCAGGGTTACTTTGCTGTGTGAAAATACTGCAGACAGTTCTTGGCCATTATGAGAAACAACACTTTCGATTATGTTGGCTATATCATAATGGACCTACGAACTGACTTTATTCAGTTGAGAACATTATGAGAATGACACTGGAATAATGAGTAGTTACACCATGACCTTACTATGACCTTACTAGTACCCTTACTATGACATTACTAATACCCTTTCCAGTCCCGTGCACCATGAGAGATTGTCATGAGTAAACAGTATTATCCTTATACATGTATCAGCATGTAATTATCTGGCGGCTGTGTAATTACAAGGTAATTGAGTGGTCTAATGGATAGCTCGCTGGTCTGTAAAACAAGGTTTCTGAGTTCAAGCCCCATGAGAGGCACCTTTATCTGCGATACTGTTACCAAATACAGTTCTGTTACAGAAACAGCTTTATTATAGTAAAGATTGTCGGTATAATATGCTACGAGCTTTTATGAAGTTTTCAATGAAGTTCTATTACAATACTAACATAACGATGTCCAGCAACTCTGTGAGATAGTTATTATCAGAATAACAAATCTATAATGTTAAATTAATAAATCCCACTTCATCACCATTCACATTTGTGTATGTGCGCATGTGTGTATGTGCATGTGTGTATGTACGCGCATCTGTTAGTCTTTGTAAACCATCTAAATTTCTGCAGTTTTTGGCCGACTTGATCCAAACCTTCTATAGATATGCTGCTTGTCTTCTACCAGACTACCCAAAATACTTGGTTTGTAAAATCAATCTGCATCTTGAAAACCAGCCTCGTCGACGTCCATCTGTGGGCTATCGCTCGGCATCTCCGGGTATCACCTGATTTGCTACTAACACTCTACTAATAGACAGGATTAGATGAGTGCCTGCCTTTTGATACACGAATATAACTGTAGCCTGAGGTCTGTGTTCGTAGTTTAGGTTGGTTGGTTATATCTACCGACCTTTTGCTATATGACAGACAGGATCATATAAAGGTAGGTATAAGGTTGCCACATGAGAATTCTAATATGAACATATAGTATACAGTTACCATTATACAGCCACATTGTACAGAGCATACAGAGAGTGTCAGTCACGTCTGATACATATCACCTACTATAATAGTAATACTGATCAGTACACGAGCTTTGAGAGATACACAAGTTATGAACACTTTGTTCAAATACAGCAATTGACTAAACTTCATTGAATGTAAGTGTGGCAGTAACTCTTATAGGTCTCATTTAGTAACTACTCAGTCTGAACATGGAACAATGTCAGGAAGTAGATCAATATTGAAGTTTGCATGTGCAGGTGTTGATGTCACAATCACTGGGCATTTGAAATTATTATCATCTGATGTTCTAAATTGAAATTAACAGTCATCTGGCTGTCTTCATCAGTTGTGAGTATTGCTTCAATATGGAGATTGTCTTCGTATGCCACTGCCAATTCTATACTGGATACGTGATGATGCTGTCATAGGAATAAACTAATGCTCTACTGGGTCAAGCGTGACGTCCAATCAGAAAGAGATAGCGCACTCCCTAACTGATTTGTATCTACCTAAATTGACAGGCACTTGTTTATGCTCACTTCAATTGCTTACATTTGGTAGACCATTTCTCTACAGCTGCCTGATGTTCTCTTTCTACGTCAACCACTCTGTTTTGGCATGAAATAGGACTCACTTCAAGGTATTTACTTGACTGTTGTACATCATATTGTTTTGATGTTTTTGAGGGAATTGCTTCTATTATTACCTTTCAGAGATATAATAAACATATTTCCTTATTGCTGTTGTTAAATTACATACATTACGGTGGGTTAGGCCTACAGCTTTAATTAATATTTATTTTATTGTTGTAAAACATAGGTATAGGATAGGATAGTAGTCTCCAAGCCCGTATTCCCTGGGGCAGCTGGCCGACTGAGCTGACCCAACTTTTTAGGAACTTTTCGCGGCTAAGTACAGTCAAACTCTGATAACTCGCCCTCAGATAAAATGTAGCATTTCATCTCAAACACAAGGTTAACTCGAACGGATTTGTTTGGTCCGTTCGCACACAATAATAAATTGCTTCAGATAACTCGACTGCAACATCATTTATTCGAAAAGTTATTTGCCCAACGACTACAGAGACGGTTTTTATCACTGTAGAATATCACTTTATTCTAAGCCATAGAGACAAACATCAACTTTTAGTAGTTCTTAGACGTAATTATTATCATCATCAGTGGCAAAATATTCTTGTTAACTACTTTTATAAAGGTTTGAAAATATCAAGTTTTACCAAACATCAGCTTGGCCATGTCCCATCGAAAGCGTGGAAACCTCCAAATGAACTTAAAATAAAATCTGCAAAATTGGTCTTTGTTAAAACGCTCAAAAGAAAAAGATGTCTTTTTTCTGAGCGTTTTAACTGCAGTCAAGTTTTGCCTATTTTAATTTAAAAACGTCTCGTCAGTCACATTACCAAAAACAAAACAAGTCTCAAAATATAGAAAAATGTTGATACTTTCCGATAAAATTTATAAAAAATCTACATGAGAGGCCCGGCTGAGGCCCTATATAAGAGAAACCGGTTAGGGGCTTCACCGCCCCCTTCACACCCCCAGGTGTTCATAACTTGTCGCCTAACATTAGCCACCCCAACTTGCAACCAGTGAATACAGGCCTGGTAGTCTCTGTCAATTCCTGCTGACAGCTACTTTTTCAACAACCAGCACTACTCTTACTGTTTTCCATTATCACTTATTCCATTATCAGGTCGCAGGCTGTATGACTGGGGAATTTTAGTTTTTTAAAATGCATCTTATAATAGGGACCAGGGATAATAGTACTCATAATAGTACCATGGAATTGAGACTGCGCCCTGTGATATGATGAACTATATGGTAAGGAAAATACTGTATTTATCAGTAGATACACCTGGTGTCCTTCAAGTTATATAAACTAGCAGATGAGGAACTAGTTTTATGCCATAGTAATACTACTTATTGTTAATCATTTATTAGTAATCTCGTACACTGAATGATAGAAGTTTTTTTGGTTTAAACAACAGTCTCCTATTCAAATGTACATATGCACCATCTACTATAATAACTGCCATATAGTAAAAGCATTTTCTGGCAGTTTTTAACTTAGAGCAATTTCATTTTTAGCAGTACATGAGCTACCTGATTTCGCACTTTCTGTAATATAACTTTGCCTACTAGTTAGATGTACTCACATTAGAAAGATCGACAGCTTCTAACTTTGATTAACAGTTTGGTTTATACAAAAGTATGGACCAACTCATTAGTTGAACTATTCTCCATGACACCTACAGTTCCTTTCGACAGCAATGAGGTGGAGGGTACATTACCTTTATTCCGCAATGCTAATTAGGGTCTTTTCTACACTCTATATAGTCCTAGAGATGACGGATTGGTCAGTTTAAGGACTTTTAAAGATAAGTTAAAATAGCAAAGAGCTGATTTTGATTTGTTAGTTGCTTCATTTATTTGTACATTAGTTATTTGTCAGATATTTCTTGCCTACACAGAATTTTTTATACAAAATGTTTATAAAAAAGAATGCTGTTTTTATAACTAGTACTAGCTGTGCCACCCGGCATTGCCCGTGTAATAGAAGAGTCTTTGAACAGAAAATTGATTTGTATTTAACATGTAACAACATTTGCCATTATAACTTTCAAAGTACATATCATGAGAGAGGTGTGTCGTGTAGTTGAAATAAATTCAGAGAAAAATAAAAAGAACTGTTAAGGTTTTTAAAACTTTGTCAAGCAACAGTACCTTTCAAGCTAGTAGCCTGGCATATTGCCAATGGAAAACTCCACTAAGCTAGTTAATAAGGTTAGGCTTCCAATGACAGTAAGCCATGACTTTGAGTCTGTATTGTTGTTCAGCTCAGCTGTTCTAATAATAGCTATAGCCGGATTTCCAACAGACGGATTTCCAACAGACGAACTTTGGGAAATATATAGATAAAGATAATAATGGTATATATATATACCGGTATAGATTATGCCTCCTTCAGATATCCTGTATCATTCGTTCACCTTTTTAGGGATCACCCAATTTACAAGAGTTGCGTTCCCTTTCATCTATTTTAAAGGCTTGCCTGATCGTTTGAATAACTGCTGTGTAGTAGGGTCAAACATTTTAGTCAGAGAAGGGTTAGAGGAAGTTGATGAGCTAATGGATTTAGTTTGATCTCGATCAAAGATAAGGCAGCACATTGAAGTAAACCCTCAACAGCTTATGCCATATCAGTTGAGATGAAGGCTATAATACTTGAGCCTTTGTTGACAATTTGATAGCTAGTTACTAAGTACATAGTAACGGTGATAAGTCTTGATGCGTTGGCATTCAAGTGTTTTTCACAATCCTCAGGCCTTCAGTACCTCTCTTAAAAATCCACAATATTTTAAGAGACTCTTTGGGTTCAACAATGTCTTGAACTAAATGATTTAGCTGAACTGATATTTATCCAAATATAATTAACAGCAATAGTTATTATTTCAATATAGAATTATATAACAAAATATATCATAAATATAAAATAAAAACTAAAGGAGACTATAACAAACTTCTCTCACAAAAGCCTACAAGATACTTTTTGATAATTTCTGAACTCCAATCAACCATCTGTGTTTGACAACCTATACCTACTACTTACCCCTTACTCAAACCATATACCACCTAATGGTGGTATACGGTTTGAGTTTGAAGTTATAATATATATATTCTATATATAATTAAACCTCAGCGTTTGTCTGTCTGTCATCTGTAATTCGTATGTCCAGTTATAGTGATAAAGTTTTGGGAATGAAAAATCCATCTCATAGTGGATTTGATCATAAAACCTCCAGTTTTGGAGCTGTCAAGCTTAACCACTAAACAACGCATTTAACTAAGCAAGGAGAATAATAATAGCAAAGGTATTCATTACATCAATTTAAATATACATAATGATGTTGCATCACCCGCTACGATTACCACGGGTAATAAAAACAGCTTAAAAACAGTTGCAGGAAATTTAGTGTAAAGGTAATGCAGTAAAGTAATGCAAGTAAGGTAATGTTTATAAGCTGTTTTTAATACTGGTGCAACACCAGGCATTCACTTAGTAAAGACATTTACATAGATGTATCTAGCAGTTGCCTTCGTGCTAAAGAATCAGTCGATGAAGCATGAACAAAAAGAGGTAATTTTATTGTATTTCACTGTTTTGATTTACAGGAACTTTTATCAGCTCAGTTTAATAACAGGTTAGATACTTCCTTGCACAGAGGGAGTTACCTTCTCTCTTTATTACCAACCACATCTGACACTAATAAGGCATTTCATAAACTAATTATGAAATAGGGACAAGCACTGTTTATTCAACATTCCTTTGCTTGCAGGTGGTGAACAGTCTATATGTACATGTAACCAGATCTCAAAGTCCACTGTGCACCCGCATCAGCAACTACACATCTCAATGTATGTACTGAATACACAAAGTATTTATTTGCTAAAACATATTTGCTTTATACTCAAAGATACAAGATACCAAAGTAATTAGTTTGATTGCATTTTATAGTGATATCAGTAACCTATATATAGTAATCGCTTCTAGTTTGTGGCTTTGACTACCCCCCCCCCACTTCTCGGTTTTGCTGTATTGTGGAACTTTAACAATTGTGGCTACTATGTTTAAAGGTTGACTTGCGACAAAATTAACATTACAGTTATTTGGTATCAAAAGATTCACCATGTCTTACTCTGTTGTGTTGTAAGTGCCAAGTATATGGAAATGTGATTGCAAGCTCTTAAAAGCTCATAAACGAAAAGCCGCAGTAGATTGGAATCTCTTTATTTCGATGACGTAGTCATGAAATTTGGTTATCGTCTTGTCACGTGATGTTCTCACGTGAATTGAAAGGCCAATAAAAAACTCAATATAAAACTTACCGTAGTACTAGTTTATGACAAACACTTCGGGTTTTACCGAAGACCCCGTATCAAATGTAAATGCTCGCTACTTTACAGTTTTGTTTTGGCCTGGTCTAATAGGCAAGTCGTAATCTGATCATGTGACCCAATACTTCGCAAATAATTTTTGCAGCACTTTTCGATTATCACAGGTGACCAACAGGCTCGTCATGATTATCAGACAATGATATGTAAATCCTTTGAGCTAAGGTTAAAAAATTAAATGAATTTTTATGGTAAGTTATAAGATATCACTGCTAAAAGTGACAGCATAACAATGACGATAAAATAGATGCCTAAGAACTATAATAGACATAGTTTTATTGAATGCGTGAAGTACATTTGTGAAAATATTTCAACGAATAAGGTTGCATGAAAGTGTAAACAGAAACCATCTCCCACAACTACGTCACATTTGAGCCGTATTGGAAAGAGAATTCAAACAACAGCGGTCTTGCGTGGCTGCGATTAACTATTCGTTTTTAGCTTTTACGGGCTTGTAATCACATTTCCACATAGGTGGCACCTACAACACAACAGAGTAAGACATGGTGAATATTTTGATATCAAATAACTGTAATGTGAATTTTGTTGCTAGTCAACATTTAACATTTGTTTTCTTTGGTTATGTTGGTAGTGTGTACACCTACATGTAATTGTTGGTATGACGTCAAAACAGCTACTCGTTGCTCCATCACTCCATCACACAACTAAAAAATGATTTGAGTGATAGTGTGCATGGGCCTTTAGTTAATGTTTACAAAAGTAAAGGAGTGTGAGATGTTCTTCCCCTGATAGGGCGGTGACTATTTTGAAACAACCATAACTGTGCATTATTCAGAACTCACTGAAGCCAAGATGTAGAAGGCATTGCAGTTAAAATAAATTATTGCCTGGATATCTATCTAGTTACATTAGCAGGGCAGCAACAGTAGTAAGCATGTCACAGCCATGCAGTATGCATTATAATTGCATTAGGTACTTTTACTACTGTGCAGTGCAAATTATACATGCAGTACGACTATTTCTAATGCACAGTAAGCAGTATTAGCGCAGTGAAAATATTGGCTACTGTACAGTGTGCAATGTTGGATGCAATGAGAGTGTTGCTCGTGTGCATTTTGCAATTTTAAATGCAGTGAGAACTTTAACATTGTATATGATTTAAATGAATATATGTTACAACTTCCAAATAATACGGCTACCCCGTTGCCATTTTCTTAGAAATGGTTCAATCTGACATTGGTATCTGACACTCTTGTACAAGTGTCTGTACAATGCAGTACTGACACTTGGTAAGCCAGCAGTGTCAGGTGATCCACAATATCTACTTTACACTAATATGCAGTTGCAGTACAGAGAGTGTTGATGAGCTGGTGGAACAGTTCAGCAAGTATTGATGAGTTGATAGAACATTTCAAAGAGTGTTGATCAGTTGATGGAACAGTTCAGGGAGTGTTGATGAGTTAATGGAATAGTTCAGGAAGTGTTGATCAGTTGATGGAACAGTTCAGGGAGTGTTGATCAGTTGATAGAACAGTTCAGGTAGTGTTGATGAGTTAATGGACTAGTTCAGGAAGTGTTGATGAGTTGATGGAACAGTTCCAAGAGTGTTGATGAGTTGATGGAACAGTTCCAAGAGTGTTGATCAGTTGATGGAACAGTTCAGGGAGTGTTGATGAGTTGATGGAGCAGTTCAGGGAGTGTTGATGAGTTGATGGAATAGTTCAGGGAGTGTTGATGAGTTGATGGAACAGTTCAGGGAGTGTTGATGAGTTGATAAAACAGTTCAGGGAGTGTTGATCAGTTGATGGAACAGTTCAAGGATTGGCGATGTGTTGATGGAATAGTTCAGGGAGTGTTGATGTGTTGATGGAATAGTTCGGGGAGTGTTGATGAGTTGATGGAATGAAACAATGAATATGCAACAAATATTCAAGTTTCTTTTAAGGTTCCCACCAATCTCTACCACAAAATGCTTTACTTGTTGACTTTGATTGTTTGTAATAGCAAAAAGTACACTTCAGAATTGACTGAGCAGTTATTTCTGGTGACAAGACTCATAAAAAAGTGAATATTTACATCATAATAATTGATTATGTTTGTGACTTGAATAAGTGGCCGTGGTTGAAACTCTCGACTTTCCGCTTGCTTTTGTTTCAACTAGGAATTTGGATTGAAGACTGTAGGATAGAAGTTTATTTGAGTTTATCTTTGTATTGCAATAGAGGTATGAATCTAATATGACTTGAATTAACTTAATTTACTATTACATTACTCTCTTTTGTCTCAAGTCATTTCAATACATCTTCTGGCCAGTTTCCTTTCTCTCATCATTTTCTAGTTGGTTTTTGTGCCATCGTTTTTACTTTTTCACACAATATGTAAAGCACATCAATTATATCAGTACCTTTATCATATAATTCGGTACATCAGAGACTTGGCTTTCGTATGAGCCTACATATATTCAATACACAAAGAATAATTAAACTATGAAAAACAGAGTGTCAAAAGTATGTCCTGCAACATAAAAACACTTGGTTACGGTTCCCACAATGTGATGTCATAATTATCATTTAACCTTAGGTCATCAATTTGCTGCCATGGAAGCTGCGCTTTTCTGTGAAAATCTGTGCTCTTATACCCAGTGAGCGCAAATAATAAACTAGGATTCTAAATAATCAGCAATGACCCGAGATCGTGCTAACGCCCGACCAATACAAACACATGTTCTGGGTTAATAGATTTCGGGTGATTGTTAGATTTTGTTTTTTCATTCCTTCGTTCATTTTAAACATTTATAGTAATTATTGTCACATCGTTTCATATATATGATTCTAAATGCTTTCTAAATATGATTATGCTTCAATAAATATACTGTCGTTGATAAAGTTAATGAAATCACATTGATTAAGTTGTGATCTGCAGTAACGTGGCCCTAGTCCTATATGTAAATTGCTCCTTCGCGAGATCACACAATGCTTGAAATTAATTAGTCTCAGTCATGCCCCTCAACATCACAATAAAAAGAAAGAGCTAGTGCATAATATCATCGAGAAAATGTAGTATGCTGCTTGGAATCTGAGCTACTTATCATAAAAATAATCTGTACATATAGAGCTAATGACACTGATTCTTTTGTCATCTTAATGGGTTCTCTGGAGTTATCCTACCTTTGCCTGCAACTAGCATCATTATCGTAGTTGATCTATAAGCGGTAAGAGCAGACAACACCAAATATGAAAATTGTGACGTCATAATTTCCGAGCCTATAACATTGAACATTTCTGCGGTAGAATTTTGGGAATTCCTATAAACACCAACCAACGTCTGTCTCTCCATGTTAAACAACGACTCATTTAAAAGTCAAGATATTGAAGAACCTGAATAAGCTGAAACAGCACTTATGTAATTGATGTGCTTTAATGGATTGTTACATGTATAACAAAAATTTTTGCTTGTACTTTTTCTATTATTTGTCGCTTCAAGTTTAAAAAACCTTATCTCATTTTTACATGACCACCTCTTGCACTATTTTTCCTGAGATCATATTAAAATAAAATACAACGATGTGATATACAATGTAAAAAAGAGTTACTGTATGTACAAAAATACTGATTTACAAAACATCATTGCTTAGAGAACTTGATGTTCTCCAGAACTGATTAGATATTAGATCATAAATAGAGACAAATATTTTCTCAAACCTTTTGTTGTATGTCCAAGAATTTTAAATAGGAATATGACAATCTTTTGAAGATTTACTGTACTAGTGCCAGTAGGTATGTACAGCCTTCTATCAGTTAGAGTTGGTATTTTTAAGAACTTATCACAAGGAGTTAAGTTCTCTTGTTTTGAGTTAACCGGCTACTTATTGCATGCACTTATTTAAGTTAAATTTAAAAACTATAATTTTGTACTCACAGTTTGTAGAAACACTTGCTATGATGTTGGCTACCTTTCTGAAACTTATGTGAACACAAAGTGAACCTAGCTTGTTTCCTAACGATTTCGGAGTTATTACCACTCATTCAAAGAGAGCACAACTCTTCCTAAGATGTGTAAGCATCAACAGCTTGCTGCGATAGCATCAAATGTACAAACTAACTAGATATCCCTAGATGTAACTAGCCATAAGAATTACTTTATTGTGTAATGCTCTCGTTGCGGTTTATCTCGAAAGAAGTCATTGCTTTGATCTGGGCTGATGTTAATTTTATTCACCCGTTAACTGGAACTGACATGTGCACATGCCAATAAAACAACCAGTATGTGGAAAACTCACATGAGTTTGTGTTAATCAACCCACGCATATTTGGATGAACCCACGTATGTGCATGTGAAGGACTCTACATTTGCGTATGACAACAAATCCACATGTTTGTGTGGGCAAAGCAGGTATATGCTGACCACTCAACATTTTCTGTACTGGCTATATTATAGTTATTGACTACTGCTATACACTTCTATATTGTAGTTATTGACTACCACTATACACTTCTATATTATAGTTATTGACTACTGCTATACACTGCTATATTATAGTTATTGACTACTGTTATACACTGATATATCTATTACTTTGGTCTCATTTTCTACCACTACAGCATCTGACTAGTACGGTTATGTACATATGTATGTATGCATGCATGTACGTACATATGTATATATGTAAATATGTATGTATATATGAACACATGTATGTACATATGTATGTACATATGTATGTACATATGTATGTACATATGTGTGTATGTGTGTAGGTACATACATACATGTATGTACATGCATATACTGTATGGATGTACAGATCTTCATATATATGTATGTATATATATACTAGTTAGACTACCCGATTTGCTCTGGTAATAAAAAAGACTTTGGACAGAAAATTGATTTGTATTTAACATATAACAACATTTACTATTCTAACTTTTAAACTTCATATCATGAGGGAAATGTTTTGTGTAGTTGAAATAAATTTAGAGAAAAAATAAAAATAACTGTAAAGGTTTTCAAACTTCATAACTTAAAAGAATTGTTTCTTTGAAATAAATTAGGATGAAAAATAGAAACGAAAAGGCGTTATAATGTAAACGTGGAGCATTAGCAAGTAATAGCTAAACATAGTGTGTTTTGCTACAATTACAATGAAAAATTATTTAGGTATACAATTACATGATTTCAATTCATTTCAGTGTTGGCATGCAAAAAGTGGCATGCCAAATCGCATGCCAACATTGTTGGCATGCAAAAATTGGCATGCCAACATTGGTGAAGGTATCATAGGCTATAGATGTACATAGAGTGGTATAGAAACCCGTAGTAATTGACATGACACGACCTGTCAATCAAACCAAACTATTGACCAATCAGCGTTCAGATACGACGAGGCTTAGCAACCGATGTTGCTATCCGCCATGACCTCCGACAAAGCAGCAATAGTGAATGTTGTTTGAACGTTAATTTTGCTTCTATTTTTACCGTTTATTTGACGATTTAAAATGGTGAAACAATGTCGATGGGGTCTTTGTGACTCAGTTGACATCATTTTTGACTTTGTGAATTTATTTGAATTTCAATAAAGATAATTTCTACAAAATATCGACTTCATACAATAAACAGAACAAAAATTAACATACGTACATGTACATTATGCTAAGGGCAAAATTAATCATTATTCCAACAGTCACTTTTTTATCCGAATGAGAAAAATAGCTGGTCACTTGAAACACACATATAAATAATTGGACACAAGTACATTAAAGAGAAATCAATATTTCCAATATATTTCAGCTATATATATATATCCAATATATTTAGCTCTAGCGTTGAGCCAGCATTCTGTTCACCACTTCTGGTGGCCAATGTATTGTATGGCTCGGATGCTAAGTACCCAAGTGGTGTACCCCTCATAGTGGCGAGAAGCTCAATGCCCCTGTCCAACAGCTGAACTTTTCTGAAATAAAGTGAAACAGAATGTATTATCACACTTTGTATATATTTTAGAGATTTAACATTAGTTTTATTATTATAAAGAACGCTTTTTCAATTCATCCTTAAAGAATTGTTGACTATTTATTCATAGCATTATAACTAAAACACATGTGTTTTATTTATAAACACAGTGTCTTCAATAAAGTGTTGAAACTCACGACTTTTTTTCAATTTTATAACTATTGTCAGTTATGTCTGCAGTCAGTGGGCGTTTCTTTCGGTCTTCATTTACCAGCCGACTGATGATCATGGAGGACACTGGCTCTGCAATGATTTTTCTCCTCCTTGGCCTGTCCCATTCCTGCGGTTTTGATGTGCAGGCTGGTTCACTTGAAACTTTATGCAGGCCACTGGTCAGCCAGTCCGTCTACTTGAGAACTAGTCCCAAGACATGGACACATTCTCCTCCAGCTCTGAAATTTAAATGTCTTATGAAATAATGGGCCTCAATGGTGTGTATCTTGCAATAAATGTCAAAACAGAAACCATTAAGTGCTAGAATACTGTAATGGTGCGTTTACACTGGCCGATTTTGTAACCGATTTTGTCGTGCTCAGACAAATTTGATGAGTCGGTGTCGGTGTCGGTAGGTGTGAACAGAAAGATCGGTGTCGGCACCGATCTGAAAGTCGGTGTCGGCACCGATCTGAAAGTCGGTGTCGGTGAAACCCAGCAGTGCCCGGTTGCACCGACAAATCGGTCGCTCATCAGCCAATCAGAAGCTAGGAGCCTCTGATTAAATGAGCCTAGGCTTTAATGAGAGGCCTAGGGCTAGGTTTATTAGCGCTCTTTACGATAGTTAACCAGCATGGCTAGTAACGATGTGAACGCGAGAGTTCCAAAAAATCAAGTGAGTTCGTTAATAAAACAAATAGATACAGACTTGTTTATTGAGCAACTAGAATCGAGACGGTTTATTTGGAACCACCGGCTTCCAGAAGCCCACACGAAGGCTCAAGAATCCTATGTTTCGCTGGCCCAATCAATGAATTCAACTGGTAAGTTGCTGTAACTTTTATTTAAATTGATTAAAAGTGATTAGCCTGTTATACGACTACTACTAATACTACTACTATTTCTACTAATAGAACTACTGTAAAGGAATTCGCCAGTCTTCACTTGGCACGATCTAGATTATTTCAAACAGAAATAAATTGCGTGTGATAAAATATTTACAGACAAAATATATGCAAGCATATAATTACAAGAAGTGTAAAGTATTGGCCCGGTGTCCACCACACTACTACCACTAATATACATTCACCATTCAATCTGCTTCATTATTAATTAATAATTACGAAAGAACTGTACGTACAGTTCTTTGTTCGGATTTTCATCATTCTTTCATTGCCTCATTCATTCATTGCTCGGTATTTTATTCATTCCTTGAATGATTATGCATTTAATAAAATTTGTTTATTCACTTTCCTCATAATGAAGTTGTGTAGATGTGGCATGGACATAGCAACAATATCACCATGTGTTCTGTCAGGCTTTACATGGCTACTCACCAACTGTTATCACTGTCACTATATATTACATTCTGTTTATTTTACAGTACAACTAATGAAAGCAAAATATGCCAATATCAGGACATATTTTGTAAAGAAGTACAAAATGGTGCAGCAGAGCAGCCGCTCTGGCGCGGGAGCAGCTCAAGTATATACGCCTTCGTGGCCATACTATGAGCGCCTCTTATTTTTGAGTAGCACTGTAGATATACAGGAAACAGTATCTTCCATTGCACCACAGCCAGAGCCTGTAGTGGAGGATAACCTGCCGGTAAGTCTAGTATGTTCCTGTAATATTAATATATATGTGCTCAGCTTTCAGTGTGTCAAGGTTCTTGCGTGATTAATCGCTGATAATGAATCCATGCTTTGCTAAATCAATGTCTTTTCCTTTTAGGACTCTGATGATAATGATGATATGCTTAGTACAGCAAGTACCTCAGCACCACCATCTACCTCAGTGGGATCTGTTGCAGCTTCCACTATAGCTGGACGAAGTGGTCGGAAAAGATCCAAGCCTACTTCTGCTACCGCTGCTGTTGCTGAACAAATGACCTCCACATTCCGAGAGATGGTGGAGGAAAAGAAGAAAAAGGCCACTAATGACTATTCACATTTCGGAGCAAATGTTGCGACTCAGATCAACTTACTACCAACACCATTTCAGAGGTCAACTGCCATGGTACAAATCCAACAGCTCCTTCACAACATCGCTTTCAATATGGCAGATATTCAACCATCACCCTACACCCAGCACCAATCCCAGTACAATCCTGTTCCAACCCAGTTCAATTATGGTTCAGCCCAATCACATGTACCTCAAACCCAATCATCCCAATTCAATCATGGCCCAGCCCAATCATATGTAACTCAAATCCAATCACCCCTATTCAATCCTGGCCCAGCACAAACAACCCAAATCCAATCACCCCCTTTCAATCCTGGCCCAGCCCCATCACATGCTACTCAAACCAAATCACTCCCATTCAATCACGACCCAGCCCAATCACCTGCAGCTCAAATCCAATCACCCCTATTCAATCCTGGCCCAGCACAAACAACCCAAATCCAATCACCCCCATTCAATCATGGCCCAGCCCCATCACCCCAAAATCAAGAAATCTGAATATGTGTATATATGTCTTAGTGGATATTAAAATAAACATGAACATGTTCCTTGAACACATGATAACTATTATTATGTGTATATTATTATAACATTATACTACATGTACTATATAAGCCAAATATATCATAATCCTAAAGCTGTGGCACCATTCGTTCCTGCCAAGAGACAGCTCCTATAGTGTTAAAATAATGACAATATTCATCACGGACTCGGCTTGCTGCTGCAGTCGGCCTTAGAGCAATAGGGGCAAGTCCTGGCAGCTGTTCCCCATAATCTTGAGTCTCATCATTTTGAGTCTGAGGTGGTGCACCTCGTGGTAATGTTCTCGATTTCCTCAGGATGTTGTGCAAGATGCAACAAGCCAAAACTAAAGTTTTTGTCTTTTCTGGCTCCAGATCAATCCTGCGCAGTAAAATTCGCCAAGTATTTGAAAGAATACCGAAAGAATTTTCGATCAATCTTCTCAGTCTTGAGAGTCTGTAGTTGAATATCTGTAATAGATATATTTAATTATATAATAAATATATAATTATATTACAAATAGATATATTGTGATTATATATCACAAGACTATTCATACACACACCCTTCGCTCATGATTCAAAGTGCGTTTTGGATAAGGTCGCATAAGATTGGTTTGTAGCTGGAATGCCTCATCCGCCAAGATGACATGTGGTAGTGCCTGATTGGAATTGGGGGGACATCGATCAGCGGGAAAGTTTAGGGTGTTGCCTTCAATTCCCAGCTGCAAGGTGGATCTCCCAAATACACCACCATCTGAAGCTCTACCTTGTGCTCCAACATCAACATAAGTGAATCTGAAAGCATAAATTTAACCACTTGAAATATTGCTCACCATACTCTTGAAGTATTAAACTATCAACATGCAATGTTTGGTTCTGGTGAGTTCAAGATGGATGGGTGGTCCAATCATGATTGTCATGCTTGAAAAAGTATCAAAGGATTGCACACACGCAGTAGTTAGTTTTATTGTTAGTTACACTCACGAATAATTGGCATCACACATAGCCATGAGTATTATTGACTCCTGTGTTTTATAATTGTGATATTCAGACCCTGCATGCCAAGGCTTCGTCATGACGATATGCTTCCCATCAAGAGCGCCTGCAACAAAAGGACACAGTTTGTATGTGTGTATGTGTGCGCATGGCTTGAATAATTTGAAATTTTCACAGAACCCACCCAGTGCATTAGGAAAGTTCCAATTGTCCTCTAGTTGCCTGGAAATCTCAATCCATTCTTGCTCTGTGGTAGGTGTCCTGAGATAATCAGCGCACAAATATGTGTAAATGGCGTGGCATGTTTCAGGTATGATTGCAGACAGGGAGGCGACAGATATACACCAATCATAATGGAGTTGTGTCATACTTGTCCCAGTCGCTAAATACCTCAGTGTCACCATCAGTCTTTGATCAGCACTTATGCTGACTCGGAGTGCAGTGTTCTCCTTGGCTATAAGGGGTTCTACCTTCTTTAATATCATATCAAATTGCTTCCGTGTCATTCGGAAATAATTTCTAAATGTTCCAACACGATTTGATGGAAGTCCACTGTCATCATCATCGTTATCGTCATCATATGTATCAGTAGAGGCACAGTGGCATAATAAGCACCATTATTTTGCCTTGAGCTTGTGATGGGGCCTGTCCATGTACGGTTCTTCCGCCTATCTGAATGGTTCTGCATAAAACACATGAGAAGATTGAGACCACTAAATGACGGAATAATATCATCATTAAACATACTCACACTCTGACCAACAACTTTGGTACCAGCCATCACCGAAAATTGACCTCAGTGAAGCTATTGAAAACCATTACATCTTACATCTTCTTCATAGAACGTACTAGAGCCGGTTGCGGCAAGCGGCACGCCTCATATGTTGAGCAGTTGTTAACACTAGACAATATTGTTATTTATTGCCATATTAGCAAATAATTGTTTATTGTTGATGTGATATACAGTTTTTAAATTCACGAACAGTCTTTGGTAAAAAGCTGTTGTGATAAACAGACGTTCTTGCATATATAGTAGGAGGATCGCCTTTTCCATTAGCAGTTATATTATAGTAGTGAGTGTAATAATATTATTTAAATAAATAGTAGTAGACTAGACTGGTACGTATGTTGATAGCAGTCGTGACACGCAAACGTACACTAAAAAGCTACTTGCGTACACACACAAAACAGTAACTAATAACTAGTACTACTACTACCAACAAACAACAACAAAATAAATATATCAAACAAACCTGTTCTTCCTCCTCCATCATACAGACTGTCAGAGCTGCTGCAGCCGAGCCTGCCATCAACAAAATTTCATCGTCATCGGAAGACTCCATACGGCATACAGTAGTTGCTTCTAGCGGTAGTAGTAGTAGGAGCAGCAGTAGTAGTCTAGTACTGGTGTATAATTTTTCACATCAAGCGCGTTGATTTTTATTCGTACTCGTCTTCGAGGGGTCGGGTGAAGGTCAGAACGGCGAAGCGCTGTGATTGGCTGTTGCTACCGACAAAAATAGTTCGATCGTTGCTGTGTAAAGGGGGAGTCGGTGTCGGTACCCATGCGTGAAATGTCGGAGGTACCTGTCTGAGTCGGGGGTATTGGAGTCGGTGTCGGCCAGTGTAAACGCACCATAAGACAAAAATTGAATGTAGCAATTAATGCACATCTTGACAGTAACGTGCCTAAAATAATATCAATAGACGTGTTGCACAGAATTCTTCCAATCTCCCTTTTGCCATATCAAAAATTGTAAAAAATCTGTCAACGTACAAATTATTTGGGCTAATCTTGACAGGTGCTGTACCTGGTATAGATTGGACTCATGGAACGATAATGAGGCAGTCATGGGGAATATTATTAAAACATACACTTATTTTTGTAAGAATTAAAGAGTTAATTTACCCCGATTTACAAGAACAGTGTGCATCAGTGACCTTCAGCGGCTTCTCATTATTTTGCTGTGACCGGTACGTTGTCGCCTTTACAGTTCTTTCTTCATCATTTTTTTCAACAAACACATTCACTGATGCAAAGAAACTTTCATTTGCATACTTTCTTCCTTTAATTCGTTGCCTAAGAGTTGGAATATACGGTAAAAAGCTTTCGCCAAAATCACTCGGTAAACAATGTAAACTCAGTGTAGCCAATTTGGTTTATGCATGTCAGAGGTCAACTAGTTTCTTGGTCACGTGACGAGTGGGTGGAGCTACTCTGAGAATCGCGTCATGTCAATTATCTAATGCAATCACCTCCTGGTAAAAATCGCCATCATTAAAAATAGTAACGAAACAATTTGTTAACTTTAGTAACCATAGGTACCTACAATGACTGTGGCATTTTGTGGTTATGATCTGCAGGATAATATAACATTGCAATGTATTACATAGAGGGTTTTTACCTTCGAGACAGATGTGTAACATAAAATTGGCAAAAAAAATAAAAAGCAAAAATTGGCATGTAGGCCAATATTTTAGGCTACAGGTACTAATCATCATCATTAAAAATAGTGCCAAAATACTATGTTAACCTTAGGAACTATAGGTACATACAATGACTTAAGTGAATTTAGGGGTTATGATATGCAGGCCCAAGATAATATAACATTACAATGTACTATGTGGAGAGTTTTACCTTCGAGGCAGATGTGTAACATAAATGCTAAATCTAACTAGAATGAATTTAGTTTACTAAACACATACTTTAAGGAAGATTTAGTATGCATTTTAATAAACTTCAAAATTTTAGCTAAAATTTTATCATTTATCCGTTCTACCGGTTTTTACCCTAACGGATAATGCTGAGCTCACCATGGCAAGCAGCGCATATAATTATTTTAGTAACGTAAATAATCAATACACAAATCGCCAAATTTTAAGTTCGGGATAATTGTTGTTGATATTGCGGGGCGGAACAAATTAACCCTAACAAACAAAAGACAAAGAAGCCTCGTGTTGCATATACTTAGTTCCAAAATATTTTTTAACCGGGGCATCGTAATGCGTGGGTGCAATGCTAAAATAATTAGTGTATGCATACTAATAGCTACAGCTTCACAATCTCAACGACGAATACATGTATACACCCGCAAACTTTGAGAAATATGTATATATAGATGAGAGGTAATGAGAGTTGCTTGCCTCTTGCTATTAGCTT
Organism: Watersipora subatra; assembly: GCF_963576615.1. Lineage (NCBI taxonomy): Eukaryota > Metazoa > Bryozoa > Gymnolaemata > Cheilostomatida > Watersiporidae > Watersipora > Watersipora subatra. Next base: position 28,369,251 of record NC_088713.1, read on the forward strand.
AGTACATTGCCAATGGGTAATTTGAGTAAGCTTACTAATAAGAGCTACCTCTCTCCATGACATTACGCCGTAACGGAAAGCAGCAGCATATTTACTTCCATATAGCGACATATATTGCCTAGCAAACCTATCAAGCTCATGTGGCTGAACTGGTAAGGCGTCAGACTGGGGGACGGGAAGGTTCGAATCAAGAACCGAGATCAAATCTTTTCCGGTACGGATTCTTTATTCTAAGATTCTATTTAATAGCTATAGATGGACATATACAACTACGGATGAATACATAAACCTTGAGAAATATATATATAGATATACGTATAATAAAGTATAGGCTAAAAGTCAGCATAAAGTGTTCGATACTAAAGTAGAGCTTGCTTGTGAGCTAGTAGGTGTACTAGCTAGTATAACATGTGAGCTAGTAGGTGCATACATATTATACCAAATATCTAAAAAATACCAGACCAAATGTGGACTATATTGAGATGATGGTCTGGGAGCTTTAAACGCAACACCACGCCAAGTTGACAGCATCAAGAAAGACCTGCGCGCTATCTTCAGCTTACATGATCTAAAAATATTTATAGAAGCCAACAGGAAAATAGTAAATTTCCTAGATGTAACCCTAAACCTTGAAAACAGAAAGTATGAACCCTACGCTTAGCCAAACACCACCATTACCTATGTTCACAAAGATTCTAACCACCCGCCTAACATCGTTAAAATATGCCACTGGCAGTTAACAAAATACTCTTAGAAATTTCATCAGATGAAAATGCCTTCAGCAAAGCTGCCCCTATTTATCAGGAAGCCTTAGCAAAAAGCGGATACCAACACAAGCTAGAATTCTCCTCACTTAAAGCTCAACCACTAAAGGCAAGAAATAGACAAAGAAAGAGAAACACAATCTGGTATAACCTCCCTTACAGCAACACCGTACACAACAACATCGGGAAAACTTTCTTTAAATTAATCGATGAAGAATTTTCCACTGACCACAAGCTACACAAAATCTTTAACAGAAATATTATAAAATTAAGCTATAGCTGCATGAACAATGTGAAACAGGCTATCAACTCTCACAATCAGAAGCTACTATCACTGATTAATCAAGAAACAACTAATCCTGGCTGCAATTCCTCACTAGTCCTCACTAAGCCTTTTATCTGATGAGTGTTACACACCTTTTGTGTAATATGAAACTTTCAGTAATTTTTATGCTTAGTCAAATTTAAATAAGTTTCTTACCAAATTTAAAGATATATGCATGTACTTATGAGCATATGGATTATGTAAATATGCACATAGGTATGTATAGCCTATATATACATGTATATTTAAATGTAAGCATGTATGTACATACATATGCATACTTGCGTGTACACATATATGTCTGTATGTGCATATGTCTGTATGTACATATGTATGTATGTAAATATGTATGTGTATATGCAAGTATTTACATATGTCTGCAAGTGTGTGTGTATGCAGCCTACATACATATGTATGTACATTGCATGTGTATGTATATACAGGGTTATCTTGAGATACGATTGCCCCAATATACAAATTATTTGAGATATTACATGAAAATTTCTAACAACTTCTGGCACACAGTGAAAAATTGGAGATACAAGTCAATGATTGTCGTGAGTGCTGCTAAGGAACAGTGCCTTTGCTCAGCCTGTTTAGTTGTTGTCGCTGCTCCATGCACACGTACTTGCTTAATCGCAGTGTTTTGTTTCACTTTGAAGTATATATCTCATTATGTCATCAATTGTGTCCCGAGGCTAAAAACAAAAAAGTTGCCAAGAAAAAACCTAAGAAAATGATATCGATGGAAGCTAAGAGAAAACTTATAGCAAAGCATAAGCATGGTGTTTGTATCATCAACTTGGCAAATAAATATGGCTGCAATCCTTCTACCATGTTTTAGCAATTTTTTTATTTATGTTTGTTTAGTTATTAAGTGTTTGCTTCTTTTTGAACAAAAACAGTTATTAACTGGTTTCTTTCTTTCTTGGCCGAGAGCCAAGAGAAAAAAAGCCAAGTTACCAAGCCGAAGAGACCGCTTTAGCCCTTGCGCAAAAGAAGATATTGTGATCGTGAGGGGAGGGACCGAAACGGCTCTCAGCTTGGTCAGAAGTGCTACAATCTGTAGGTCAATCGGGTTAGCTACTAAATTGTCCATAGAGGACCAACCCGCTACCGAGTCAGGCTCTGTGGTCGAGAGACAGAGCCTATTGCTGGAATACATATATAAAGAGTGCTGATGAGCAACTGAAAGTCTCATATCACGCAGTTGATTACTGCTTGTTGCATGCTCTCAACTGTATCATTTATATATTTGATAAATATATATAATGCCTCTGTACTCAAGTGGTTCAGTTACTTGTGAAGCAGTAAAGCTTTTCTTTACACTGGGGCAATGGTGGAATCGATCAAATCCCTGACTCCAAGAAAACCGGCAAACTCCTAGATGTACTAGCTGAGGCTATCCTTGTGGTACAATGTAATAAGGGGGAGAAATCAAGGGAGAACGAGTAATTCAAGGCGAAATATCCTACAGATTAGGGAAAGCCTAGCTGCCTTGCTTAAACATGGCAGATTGCCTTCAATGATCAGAAGCATCCCTCTTGGAAGGGTAGGCGCCAAGATGACCACCAGGCGTGCTAGGAGCTTGGATAGGAGTATGAACCATTTTGCTGAGGTACTGGAGAAGATGATGGTGGTGCCCCTGGTCTTAGGTTCGCCAGTTTAAGTTACCTCAATACTCTAACTCGGAAGACATAGTGTACTTTATCATCTGTTTTAAGGATGTAGCTAAGGCCAATGTATTGATCAAAGCGACTAGTTTGCTACCCTTCAGGGAGTCCCTGAATGAGGAGGCAAAGAATTGTGGTCAAGCCAATCACATAGAAGCTGTCTTTGATGCTTTACGAGCTCGGTTTAAGCTACCTCTTTAGCAGGCTCAGTCTACTTACCACCCACTAAAAACATGCCATCCGATACAGCAGCTAGTCCGAGTGGCCAATGGCAACTTACTAAACCCTCACCAAGCCAACATGGCCAAATAAATGTTTTGCAGTACACTGAAGAACCTTGGATGGCAGAGACACCTGCTGGCGGTTCCTAAACTAATATTGATTTACCCGGCCAAAGTCAGCATGAAGTATCTCCAGATTAAGTTCGGAGAATAACAGTTGACGATCGTCTGATCTGTAGAAAGAGAGCCGGCAGAACAGAACATAGTTGTGCAGGAACAAACCATCAACCAGCTGACACTATTGGTGAAGCGGTTGATGAAACAGGTTCAGAAAGCAAAATGAGAGGCACAGGCCTAGAGAAACCCGACCTGCCAAGCTTTTTCAATGTTGGGGTATGAGTGACAAGGACATGTTCACAGGGGTCCCTCAGACACAAGAAGCTACCAAATTGTGGAAATAGCAAAGGACCACAACAGTAGTGCTGATTGCGAATTGCAACAAGACTCTCAACCATCTTTGCTTTTGCAAAACGCACACCAGACAGCCGAGAACCCGAGCCAAGTAAGAGTTCAGCCTGCAAGGTTTCAAGGAATGATGGAGAAGTGACACAAAGACCTTTTGCTATATCCTCTTAAAATAGAGGGGTGATGCGGCAACCTTATGTCATAGTCACCCATAACGGAGAGGTGACGCAGATGTTTCTTGTCATTTCTACTCGGAATGAAGAGGTGACATGGAAGTCTTTTGCTATAGCTTCTCAAAGCTATTATGATGCCTTGGAAAATCTATAAGTCGAATACCTAAAACCTGGCCTGGTTATGGAAACACAACCTGAGCCCGAGCAAGTCACTTCAGGCTGTGTCACCAGGAGTGTGCTCAATAATGGGCTAAAAAGCAGACCTGCAAACAATCGGAAGTCGGCCTTCAGGATGGCAGGGCTGACTCGGTCCAAGCTCTTTTTTCGAGTTAAGCTAGTGCACCAGAAGTCTGTTCTGGTAGACTCAAGAGTGTTCAAGTCTTTTTCGGGCAGCTAGAAGGGTGGCCCACACAGTTCCTAAATCGACACTGGGTACACCTTAAAACTGCTGAACAAGCAAGTTTTCAACAGGCTCCCTAAGAGTGCAAAAGACTTGCTTGAGGAAAGTGGCATGGCTGATGGAAAGTGGCTGCCATTCTACAGGGTCATACATTTGCTAACACGGGTCTGGGATGTCAAAACTAAGGTCTTTGTAGTGAGCCACATCAGTAAAGAGGCCATCTTAGAGGTGCCATTCCAGGTGGCCCATCAAAGCACTATCAAAGCACAGCTTCGGCAACTTGTGGTTTCCGTCAACGGGTGACCGTTAACTCAAGCAGATAGACACGGGTGACGGCTTAGCAAATTTTAAGTGGTAAAGCCATAGTTCAGCTGGCCAGGTCCAAGATGGTCGTTCCATGTCGAGTCATCACCTGAAACTACTGTTTAGTGGGACTAATAGAGGGTTGCTCAGGGACCTTTGCTTGCTACAAGCTTGAACCAGCCTAGGTCAAATGGAAATGTTGTCTGCATGGTACCTCCACCTCTAGGCACACGTTCCCTGAACTTCACAGACGTAGCTCTAAAGCTTCAAGGATGAACCACGGTCAGTACATATACGAAAGTGGAGGACTACTAAAGACATGAGGAACCATCTCTCTCTGGCTCGGGTCATACAACACGGGGTGCAAAAGCATTAGAGGCAGAGATGCCAACTCACCTGTAGGACCTGTTTTAAGGGGGTGAAAAGAAATATGATAGAGCCAAAACAAGCTGAATGGTTAGCAAGGTTGCGAATGCGCTACTAAAGCTTATTCATCATGGGCAAGAGAGATGCGGGCCGAACCTTTAAGAAGAAACACTCTGTTCCTTTGAAAGAGGGGACATGACCGATGCAAAAAAATTTCTACCAGCTCAGGTCAGAGAAGAAGGCCTAAACAGGATGCCAGATGCAGGATTGATTTCTTTAGTAAGAGGCTTATTGTGCTTGCTGGAGGCGTCTGAAGCTCTCCAATAATGTGGGCCAAAAGAATGATAGGAAGTGTCAGTTCTGTTCGGTTCTGTTCAGTTCCGGATGCCTACCATCTTTTTTAGATTGACGCTAGCTTCGATACCTTTTGTGGCAGCAAGCTCTTCAGTACACTGGATCTGGCCTTTGGCTACTGGTAAAAGCCTTTAGATTCTGATGCCTAGGGTAAGTCAGCATTGCAATGTACTCCAGTTTGTTGAAGTGAAAGGTTTTGCCAATTGGACTTACCTCTGCTCCAGCCACCTTTCAGAGGCTGATGAAGCAAGTGTTGCAAGGCCTGCGTTAGCAGACGCTACTACTCTACTTGGATGACATCATATTCATCGCACCAGATTTTGATATTTACCTGCATGGATTGAAAAAGGAGTTCCAGCAACAAAAGGGAGCCAGGCTCAAGCTCAAGTTAGCCAACTGCAAGCTTTTTCAATCACAGGTGCATTACATGAACCATGTAGTTGGTGAAGGAGGAGTGGCTAGACGCTGAGAAGACTGGGGAGGTTTCAGATGGCTAACCCCCTAAAAGCCCAGAAAGCAGAAGGGTTTTCTAGGCATGGTAGGATACTACCATCAGCAAACTCCGAGCTTTGCTGCACAGCCCGAGCTAGCTGCGAGCCTTAGGAGCTTTGCTTCCTAGCTCCGACAGATGCGAGGGCCCATGACTAAAAAAAAGAGCCAAGCTACCAAGTCAAGCCAAAGACACCGATGTGGCCCCTGTGAATAAGAAAATATTGTGGCTGAGAGAAAGAATGACTGATTCAGACCGCGGCTGCCCCGGAAGTGTGACACTCGAGAGTCAAACCGGGTTGGCCACCAACTCGGCCATAGAGAACCAACTTGCTACCAAGTCAGCCTCAACAGTCAAGAGGCGCATCATATCACTGAAATACATATATAAAGAACGTGAATGAGCCTAGTGAATCAGAGCACTTGGTAGTCTCATACCATGCAGTTGATTGTTGTTTGTGGCATACTGTGAACTGTACTTGTATATTTGAGAAATATATATATATTGCCTTTGTTCTTAAATAATTTGGTTTGTTGTGGAGCAGTGAAGGAATGCAGTGGTTTCTTTTAAAACACTTCCTTAAAAGTGGCTGCCTCAAAATAAGTAAGTTCTGCCTGAGAAACGCCTGTCTGGAGCTTGGAACACGAGCTCTGCTTGCCTTAAGGGGAGTTTAGAAATGGTTGAACTATTGACCCTAATTAATGGCCGGGCCAGTTCAATTTAGACAAATATTGCAAATTAAAGAGGCAAATAGCCTCTACAAAACATAATGCAGAACAGGCACATTAGAAGTGGATGATTTTGTTACATCATCTACTGAATTACTAGGATTGGGGATGTCAAATATTTCATCACCCAATTCCAGGAAGTAGCAGATGAGAGCCCACTATGCCAGATGAAAGAGGCCACCGTGCTACATTTGAGAGAGGCCTAAAAATGTGGCCAAAGACTGCTCACAAATGAAAACCGCTAAAACTGTGTTTGAACCACTGTGAGCTCAGTTCGGATTGTCATTTAGACCAGCCCATAACTAAATCAGCTTGCTGAGATGGAGTGACAAGACATTATTACAAGATCATGCTATGGAAGGGAAGCGGCTGGTCTGTATCACATATTGAAACCTGTCCAACTTGCACTGAAGCAACATGTCAATGAAAATATTCAATAACTCACTAAACAATTTTTCCTACAGCGTCACCTTTTGGCGACAAAATAATCAGAAACCTGCTTTGAAAACAATAGAGCTGACGCACACCCGACCCAAGAAAGTCAACCAGCACAGACCTCAAAGGCTCACAAGGCCAGGAGTTCACCAGCAGTTGGTGACGTGACTGTGCTACAATACAAGGATATACCAAATTTTGCCAGGTGCAGTGATAGAGACACAACATTAGCGTAGGCCCTGAGTTGACCTCACTCTACAAGATACCTTTTTCCTACAAAGTTGGAGGGCAAACCCATTCTGTTCTTGCTGGACACCGGCTGTACAACAAACTTGTTGAGTAAATAAATGTTCGACCCGTTGCGGAGAACTGTGCAAGACTAATTGGAAGAAAGTGCCAGCCATTGATATTTGGTGGATGGAACGCGGCTACCCTTGAGAAATCCAGTTTCTCATCTGGCTACATGACAAGACAGAAAGACAGAGGAGACCTTTGTGATAAGCCACATTGGGACTTGTCGAGAATGTTATTTTGAGAATGTGATTCCTGATCACGCGCCATTGCTCTTTAAGGCTCTTATAAATTCTTCTTCAAAGACTCGCTGAGTCAACTGAACACCCACATGGAAAAAAGTAAAACATCTACTCTTACTAAAAAAGACAGTCTGCAGTGGCTTGACAAATAGCTGTCATAAGAGCTGAGCCAGCCAAAAGACCGTATCCCCCTTCACTGATTTGGAAGCCCCTGGCCAAGGCATTAAAGATAGAAATGCTGCAGTTGTCTACTCTGCCAGAAGTCCAAAGTTGATCAAAAAAATAAATGGTACATACATTCAGGTACTTTTCGTCATAGACTATAGAAGAAGAAGCGGTTGCATTAAAAGGTAGTAAAGACTAGTATGGCATCTGTCAGTTCACAACCAGCAATAGAAGAAACAGGCATCACATGCTGCAGCACTTGGAGCCATTTTTGAATGCCTGTGTACATAGCAACATGTCTTACATGATTATGTAGTGTGGCATCAAAAAAGTTTTAAAATAAAGCTCTGAACCATTTGTCGACTTAGTGAACCGACCACAGTATATAGTCATTTTTGGGCCGAGCAAGGATAGGGCCCTCGAATGAAAATGGTTCCGTACAACCTCACACTGACCAAGAAGGCCAGCTCAGGTGCCAGCGGGGCAACAAGCCAGCTCGATCCAGACTGTAGAAAGAACGCTCGCACTATTGATCAGCCAATCTGGTCCAAAAAGCTAGCCAAAATGCCCAGTCAGCCAATCAGCTTGGCCCGGAAGCAGACCCACTCGTCCCAAAGATTTACCAGCCTAGCTTAAAAAGAGGAAAAAAGGGTAACGCACCACATAACAGCGACTCCACAGCCATTTCCCAAGAACTGGTCAGCGCCCCGATCACTGCTTGAACTGGTGGGGCACGGACTGGCAAGTCAGTCTCTAAAAGAACATCAAAAATAGCTAGCTCGGCAACTACCCCAAGATGCAGATGACCGGGCTAATACTGCCTAAGTATTTAGGGATCTAGTCGTAGAAAAGCATGTTTCTCGCATGGAACAGGAAGCCCTGAGATCTGAAATTCATCAATTAGACCATAGGCCTGGCAGCACAGGGCTTAGGCTCAGCTGGCTCTCCCACCAGAGTTCTGATCAAAAACCAGTTCTCTCAATGAGGTTATGTGGTGGAGCCAGCCAACCCTGCATCATCTACTCTCTCAAGACATCAACATTGTGTGCCACTGCTTCAGAAAGTTTTGTGCCTCCATCTGCTGACTCCTTGTAAGTTAGCCATACTTCATTATCAACATGGTGTTGTGATGTTGGGGCCTGACCTTCTGGCTCCTCGTACTCATCATCATAGCCCTAGTAGGCGTGATATTCATAAATAAGACTAGGACCATCAGCATGTTTTTGGTTATAAGAAGGGTACAGACTTGCTCTCCTTCTTCCTTGAGTCTTCTTCTTCAGTTCTGACTGTATGGCCTGTATCACAAAGTTATACAACCTTTTTCATCACTGAGAGCCTGTATCACTGACTCATAATGCTGACTGTATCACAAAGCTATATAGCCTTCTTTTCAAATCATGATCCTCATGTACATAGCAAAAACATCGTAAGCTTTGTGCTTGTCATCAGTTAGCTCTTCATCACACAATCTACTGATATAAAACAGAACATTTGACAGAATTTATGAGTCATTATACTTTGAAGTGGTGCCATATATCCATACAGTTCATTATAGCTGTGGATCTTCCTCGAACAGTTTTTCAGCCAGTGGCAGTTGAATTTTTGTAAGCAGTCAGTTGATCGGTGACGGCTCAATTTGAAATAGTCATTCAACAAGCGACAGTTCAGACCTGATAACAAGATGTTATGGTTGAATACCTCAAATATCAACCTTTGTCTAGTAATCACCTGATACTAAACTTTGGAACTACATGTATGTGTGTACCACACACTATTATGCGATGCAAATGTTGAAAAAATGACATTTGCTAAAATAGGAAGAGATTTACATGTGCAGACGAGTATATTTTTTGTACACATTTTATCTCTAGTGCAACTACTCACTTGCATTAAATTCTAGTCATGTATAGAGCTGCCATTTTTAACCAACCTTCTTTAAAATGACGAGGATAGACAACTCTATTGCTCTGAAATCGTGCTGTCAAAGAACACGACTTTTTGCTTTAGCAGCCCAAATGTGTAAAAAGCAAACAAACAAGGTTCACTATGGAAAATAACTTAACTTTAGCTTTTTTTTGCTCTCTTGTTGTGCGATTCCATTTATATCATTTATTTTTACCTAGATAGTAAGTATACAGATCATGGATGGTGATAAGCTTATTTACTATTGTATAACAGAGAAAATAACATGAATTGGGACAAGTGATAGACAAATATTGCTTTGAGGGTAACTAAAACCACGCTGTCAAAGGGCACACATCTTAGCCCAAGTAACCTAAGTTTATGACGAACAGATGAACAGGGTTAACTCAAACTCTATAAAGCGTCTTTTTTTCCAAATATTTATGATCCTATTGTAGAGTAATTTTATTTATATCATTTGGTTCTTGCCTACATGTATCTATAAAGCACGCAGACCATGAATGACAAAGTATTTATTGCTGATGATATATGATGGTACTTAGTTGATATGGCTGATTTGGCCGACTCAGCCGACATGACTGATTCGACTGATTTGACTGATTTGGCAGAAACTAAGGATTCCAAAAATATGAGTCACTTGCTGAACATTAACTAGCAAGTAGGAAGCCCAATTAAAACACGGAAAAAGATGGCTAGATAAATTATTGTACAGTAGTTATAAAGATTTGATAACAGTGGTTATAAAGACAAACAAAAACGAGTGTTGACTACATGAATACATAAAAAAAATAGTTGGGGTTATAATATACTTATTGATAATGATATATAATCATACTTAGCATGGTGTAATTAAAAATGAAAAGAATATCATGGTCACTAAAAATATGCTGTCCTATTACGGTGGTTATGCTGACTCATTGTTCCTTAACATGTTAAAAGGTGAAAAGGTCTTCTGACATTTATTTGAAAATAATCATCAATCACTTGTCAAAGCATTTGGAACATAATTCGCACCGAGGTGTATTATTTGACAATCAGTTTTGGCACTCCAAGTGTTAACTATAGATGATGTCCCACTACATCATGTTGTGAAATATCTATTGCAGGCTAAAAACTATCTAATATGTGGACTACATAATGTCAGAGTTTCCATATGTAGAATGGCTAGCAAGAAACTATAAATCTAAAGGTGAAAAGTCTGGCTCCTGGAGAGACTATGTGCAGGTAAATTAATTTGATTCCCTCATGCATGTAATATAGCATCTTTCCATTTGCTGACTTCATCAATGTGATGAGTTTTTAGTATGAACCATGTATGGAAATGCTACTTGTCACACCATATCACTCTCACTATGTTTTCTCATTCACTCTCACTATCACCATCTTAGATCATTTATGTGTTATGGAAAAAAGTAAAGCACAATATTTTAAATCTCAAAATCTATTTTGAGATTTATATACATGTAATTTATTTTTAGAGTTTCTCGAATGTGTGCAAAATAATTTCGGTCATAAATCAAAAATCGTTATTTGGTCTTTATGGGCTGTAAATATAAACATAGCAGTAGAAAGTTCTCTACAAATGGTATTAATAATGATGCGATCACATTATTATAAATAAACTTTTTCTAGAAAAATTGACTGTGCTTTGCGTTCACTATTTTTGTCAAACTCAAAATTTGCGTGTTTGATCTTTATGAACCAACCATAAAAATGATCAGTAGAGAATCTCTTACAAAGGGATACCTATAAAAACTAAAATTTAAATATGTGTAAGCTTTTTAAGGATACAGTTGGTTTCACCACATTTGCAAATATATTCTTTTTAAATGGGGCTACTCAACCCTAGCATGTCGGCAACATCTTGCTAAGGTTCAATTGTAAAATTATTAATAATTGGAGGCATGTGAATATTTAAACTACTTTTAGCTACTGCAATGATGTATTACCAACATCACTATTGCCTACTAACTGTTGTCTATGCCATGATAGTAAATAGAATATGGTACTATCGATTGTTAGAATCATCAAAACTATAGTTACAATTGAAATTACTTGAGATCCTGCCCCCCCCCCGCTCTAATGACTCCTTTGTCAGTTCTTCTTTAGCCAAAAGTCCTCTGTACATAGCAACAATGGGTCACAACCCATGGCCTGCATCTTTGTCAGCTCTTGCCAACACCATTTAGAGTCTTCACCCGAGCAGTTCCACAAAATCCCAAGGATGGCCTCGGCCAGTTCTGCGTCAACCTCCCCCTAGCTACTGCGCTGGAAGCGGATTGACCCATGTGATTGATCCCTGACACTGACACTTCTGACAAGGACTGGCCTGTCATGGTGAGCTCTTTTAAAGTAGAGCTCCTTTTAATCCATCCCTCCGCTTGATGAGCTCACTCTGCCGGCATTTCTCACAGGAATGTCGTCTAACCACCTTGGCATTTTCATGGTGTGCTCCAGTTTGTTGTTCCGGTGTATATGTAACGCTGCCGAGATCTTCAACCATCTTGCCACTTAGTTGAACGGCTTCTTCTTCTTCTTGCATAGCCAATCAAGTAAATAACAGTAATTTTGAAGCAGGAACTGCCGACCATACAACTATGGTTGAAAATTCTTGATGGCTTTGACTACTGCCAGCAAACCTTTTCATGAGATGCAGTAGTTCATTTTAGCAGAGGACTAGGTTTGGTTAAAAAAAGCAATCACCTTCTCTAATCTGTCTTGGACTTGGAACAGTACTGTTACCACTCCACATCTTCTAGCGTCTGTACTAGGATATACGACCAACTCGAATCAGGATATGCCAGGATGGGTGCGGAAGTGATGCCGTTCCTTCAAAGCCTCAAAAGCAGCCTGATTCTCTTCTCCCCATGTCTACTTCTTGCCTTTTTTTCTCAACCTGTACAAAGGCTATGCCAAGGCATCAACGCTCGAGATGCACTGACAGTAATACCTTGCTAAGTCCAGAAAGCCCAGCAACTTCCTGAACAGTCTAGGGGTCTGCCACTTTTGGACTGCCTCAGTTTTCTCAAAGTCAGTAGCCACTCTTTTTTGCTTACCACATGGTTTAGGTAGCACACATATGACTGTGAAATTTTGCACTTGGCTGGCTTGAGCTTGAGTTCAGCTCTCTTTAGTTGCTGGAAAATATTATCTAGTCTGTGACTTTTGGCTGTCAAAATCTGGTGGATTGACGTATGATGACACAATGTTAGAACAACAGTGTTCGCCATTGCAGGTCGTGCAGCACTAGCTCTATTAGCCTCTGGAAGGTGGCTAGCATGAAAGTAAGTCCAAATATCAGGATTTTATAGCTCGACAAATCAGAGTGGATTGAAAAAATAACGTTTCCTGGGCATTGGAATCCAAAGACACTTACTTGCCAGTAACCACTGATCAGATATAGCATACTGAAACACCTACTGCTGGAAAGGGACACCTTTTTTGAATGGGCCATAGCCTCATTGAGGCTATCATCAATCCAGAAAAAGCGGTAGGCGCTCTGCTCTGTAATCGCGTTCGGCCAGCTGTAGTCAACACAGAACCGCCGCTTCTCATCCTCTTTTTGAACCAGTACTTCCGAAGAACTCCTGGCTTCTCTAGCAGGCTCAATCAGCCTCTTACTGAGGAAATTTGCACCTTGCTTTCTGCTTTGCCCTCTTTCTTTAGGCCGAACTAGTGGGAAGGTTGATGTATAGACAGGTCCCTTCTTTTAGTGAAATTGAATGTTTCACCTCAGAGGTCTGACCCATATTTTGCTCACTTGGGCTGAATGTGCTTTGGTAGCAGGTTAACAACCTTGCTAATTGTTCAGCTTGTGCAAATGATGTAATTCTTTCTCATTGCCTGGAACAGGTCCTTTAGGTGGGTTGGCATCCCTGCCTCCAGTGCTTTCACACTCCATGTCGCGAGACCCGAGCTAGAAAGAAGCGATTCTTGATCTACCTAGTGGTTCTCCACTCTTGCATTTGTGTTGTCAATGGTACGTGTCAATACACTTTCCTTTGGCTCAAGCTGGTTTAAACTTGTAGCCAGTGATAGATCACCTGGGCAACCCTCTCTTAGTCTTAATAGAAAGTAGTTCTGAGTGATGACCCAACATGAAATGATCACTTCAGTCTAGCCCGGCACCGCCATGTCGCTTACCGCATGAACTTTGCTAATCAGCAGCCACCCATGTATGTCTGTGCAAGTTACTGTATGTCACCTATGTATGTCTGTGCATACACATCATTGTGGATGTGGCTCATCACAAATACCTCCTTGGTCTTTACATTTTGGTCATACGCTTGCCGTATCGGCAAGTGTACGACCCCATAGAATGGCAACCACCTTACATTGGTCATGAGACCATGACTGTCACTCTCTTTAAGCAGATCTTTCATTCTCTGAGAAAGAGTGTCAAAAACTTGTTTGCTCAGCAGGTTTCTGGTGCGCTCAGTGTCAAGCTTTAACCGCATGAGCCTCATCAAGTTTTTCAAAAAGAAAATAGCTCGTAGAGCTCAAGTTGGTCTAACTTTGTAGCCTGAATGGCTCAGCACCATTGTTGCCCCACAAAGCAAATTTACTGACACCAGGCCCCTCTAAGTGTACGGGCAGACTTCTAATGTGTCAGCTCATCTCAAAAAAAGGTAGTGACCAGGTCAGTCCTATTGGTTTAAAGGCAGGCTTTATCTCATTTGCAAGCCTGTTTTCTCTGAGTCTTGTTTAGAGTGCATTCCTGTCGGCAGTGCACTTTCGATAGTGCTCTCCTACCTGGTATGGCCCAGCTGGGATCAGGTATTGTTTCTACAACAAGGTTGGTTTCCAGGTGCTACGGTTTTAGTTTTTCAAGGTTTTGCAGAACCTTCTGGTGGCTATGGGAGAAGACCTTTTTGTCCCCTTCTCATCTCAAGTGGATATGGCAGAAAACCTTTGTGCCACCTCCCCGTTAACGGTGGATATGGCAGAAGGTAGCTGCAACACCTCTCTGTTACAAGTGAATATTGCAGACAATCTCTACAACATTCCCTTGTTATTTTTTGAAACTTTGCGGGCTGAATTCCAATCTGGCTCAGTGACCCCAGCCAGCTTGCGCCAGAGTGCCTTTTGCCGGAACTAAGACAGTTGAGGCCTTATTACAACTAGCAGTTGGCACTACTGTTGCGGTTCATTGCTGTTTCCTTAGTTCAGTAGCTTCATGTTGCTGAGGCAGTCTCAGCGGTCATGTTCTTGTCCCCCACACCCTAACATTAGAAAGGTTTGGCAGATAAAGTTTCTTTGGACCCGTGCCTCTCATCTTGTTATCCTGCAATTGCTAAGCCTGATTTTTTGTGTGCTGTTGCACCAATAGTTTAAGCTGACAGATGGTCTGGTTCTGCACAACTGCAGTTTGTTCTGTTGGCTCTCACTCTATGAACTACAGCTCTTCAATTGCTGTTCTTCGGATTTAATCTGGAGATACTTCATGCCAGCTCTGACTGCGATCGTTAACGTAAGTGTAGGGGCTGCTAACAAGTATCTTTGCAGGCCAGGGTTGTTCAGAGGATTGCAGAACATTTACTTGGCCAGCTCGGCTTGGTAAAGATCAGGTAGGTTGGTGTAAGCCACTCGAACTAGAGCTCGACTCAAATGGCATGTTCTTAAAGGATGGTAGTTGCGACCTTTCTCAGGATACTCAGCTTGACTTGAGCCTGCCCAAAAAGACCGAAACAATCTCATAAAGCATATAAGATAAAAGTGGAGGTAAAAACGACTTTTACCAACTTAACTTGTCTGCAATTCTTGGCCACCTTCTTCAGGACTTTCAGAAGGCGTAGCAAGCTTGCCGTCTTGGTTTATCTATATGCCTCAGCTGCTTCCTGAAAATGGCCGATACGGTACTCCACCTTTTCCGAGCCAGAGAGCTGACTTGAACTGGTGAGCTAGAGCCGAGGCCCAGAGTGTTATCAGCATCTTCTTCATTACCTCTGCAAGATGATCTGTACTACCATCTGCACTCTGAGCATGTCTGGTCGCCATCTCAATGCCTTACCCTTACGAGAGATAATTTTTGGATTTTTGGATCTTTGGAGGCAGACTTCAACATTTTAGGAAGCTAGGCTCATTCGAGTGCGGAGGCACCTTGCCACAGATTACTTGCTTTTTAGGTTTTTCCTTATTACCAGTAGGGCAGCCTCGATTGGTACATTCAAACATCAACCGGTTTTTGTGGAGTTGAGGATCTGATTAATTCAACTGCTGCCACCAGCGTAAAGGAAACCACTGCATTTCTTTACTGCTCCACAAAAACAGAACCACTTGAGTACAAAAGCAATAAATATTTCTCAAATATGTAAATGATACAGTTGAGAGTATACAACAAGCAGTAAGCAAATGAAAACACGAGACTCTCCGATGCTCTGATTCACGGGGCTCATCCGCGCTCCTTATATACATATTTTAGTAATAGGATCTGCTCCCCGGTGCAGATGCCGACTCAGTAGCAAATCAGTCTCCTTCAACTGAGTCAGTGGCCGACCTGGATGGCCTACTAAGTGTCGCACTTCTAGCCGAGCTGCAAGCCGGCTCCTCCTTGTTTCTTGGTGGCGATCTGTACCATGTTGTAGAAGCTGAACCGGTCTCTTTGGTGCCGCTCAGTAGTTTTGCTCTTTTCTTTTATGGCCTCGGGTCCTAGTATCTCACTGCCACATTGTTATAGATTAAGTTACTAGCTTAAGTTACTCAAACTCCTTTGACAAAAAAACTTAGCCAATAACAACTAAATTACCTGCCACTGTTTATAAGCCGTTTTAAATCCTGAACAAATGTGTAGGATAAAAAGTAAGAAACGTTTGTCAACAACTTGTTAACTATGACTCAAGCTTTCAAATATTTGAATTATGCATTGCTTGAGCACACAGAAATAAACAAACTCTTTCATGTAAAAGGTAGAATGTTAAATGTTTTATATGTCTATAAAGAATAATTTTCTGTGCAAAAACCTTTTTAATTTTGTACAAAGCCAAGAATTTATCTAATTTAGTTTATTTTTTACTTGTTGTGAGTTGATTAACAATGATTTGAGAAGAATACAAAGTGGAATCCATTGTTAAGAAAACTAAGTCTTCATTTCCATCTTTATGAAACTCAAACAAAAGAGTGACACGATACTGAAAAACACCGAAAATGAGTTGCGAAACTTCTGACTTGCTCCTCACTTAAAATTTTAAAACAAAATGTACATTTTATTCGCTGTTTTATTACTTTAGAAAATTAAACAAACATTTTCGAGTTAAATGAGTTTATTTAACATTTGAGTTTATTCCAATTTAAATGATAAATTGGAATAAATACTGAAATGATTAAATATGATAAATGTTAATTTGTTCATTCAATTTTATTTATTTGTATTATCTGATAATGCTCTTTATAAATTCTACTTTATATTTTAGCTTTTTACACAATTTACAGGCTCATGGTCTGGCTAACTTCTGTGTGGCAGAGGATCCACTACCTGATAGACATAAGTTAGTCTATGAAATAGAAGAGAGTTGGTACAAAGGTAATCATCCAATCAGCTATGATGAGCATCAAGAGTTAACTAGAGACCATGGAAAGCTTCTCGACAAGTACCGAGAGAAGACAAATGAAGATTTCAAACGCTTGAATGGCTCAGTTGAAGAATTGGAAACTGATGACATATTTAGTAAAAACAGCAAGCAACAAGCCAAAGTAATGTGCAAAAAGGTGTTTGAAGCAAGTAAAAAATGCACAAAAGGCCTCATCAATGTTTCTAGAAACATCTTAGAAACAAGTGTTAAACTTCTAAAGAGGTTGAATGAAGAATGCAATGGAAAGTTTGTAGTCATAGGTCTTGGTTCAGTTGCTAAAGGTGAGGCAACTCCATATTCTGACCTGGAATATGGAATAATAGTCGAAAAGAACTCTAGCTACTTTGAAAGATTAGCCGTAGACAGCTACTTCCGTATAGGGAATCTTAGGGAGACACCACTAAAAGCTTTTGATATTCAGGAACTGATTGAGAATGACTACTTGGATCATCAGATTTCCACCGATAACGTAGTTGTTGGCTACAGAATTGATGGAATTACACAAAGATCAGGTAACATACCGACAGGAAATGGCAAAGGAGGGTATAAGTTGACATTCACTGTAGACGAACTCATGATGCTCTACCAAAATGAAGCTGAAAAACAATTTGATAGTTATGTCGCAGACAAGTCTGACATGCTCTCATCAACTGTTGTTATTTTAGCTAATGAGTCGACATCAGACCCTTGTGAGCCGTACCGATTGTTCCAATCAGCCCGAAGAAGTTATGAGAATTCTGTGCCTGCAGACAATATTAACGCCATGCAAAAGCGTTTACAATCATTTCAACAGGACTTGCAAACATATTCATTTCTTCTCGAATTCACTAAATTTCAACCACCAAACAACCAAAGTGTAAAAGTTAAAGAGAAGTTCTTCCGATATCCAACCTTACTCGCAAACAATATGAAAATGTGCTTGGGGCTTGATGCTGCGTATTGCTGGGAGGTATTTTCAACCATGCAAGAAAATGGTTTGTTGTCACAAGAAAATCATGAGTACTTGAACATTCTGTTAGCTTCATCTATCTACATACGTACATCTGCTTATCTCCAACTGAAAGCTCAGGCAGAGTTTATTCAAGTTGCCGATAAACAAACTGTAGCGCAGAGTGAGACCTACATTGCACCCCCTCAGTTAATCCTCACCATGGGGTGCTTGCTTGCTCCAATCAAACAATCTGTAAAAGCAGGTGTATCAAGAGCCACTCACTCATTTAAAAGAACTGGAAACGTTGCCATCTCAATCTCATCTATATGCAGAGACATTTTTGTAAAGAAAAATGACCATTGGGCAAAAGCTGAGGTTTTATTCTTTATGGGCAAATATTTTGAGGCTAAAGAAGAGCTAGAACAGGCAATCGGTAAATCTCTAGAATCTTTTGAACTAGTTTTCTTCTTTGATGAAGTAAAAAAACATGCATCAAGTATGCCTGATGGCGAATCTTTTGTGCGCAAGGAAACTGAGCTTTGTGCCTATCTGCTGTACTTTACCGGGGATTACCAACAAGCTCTACAATATCTCAGCCATCTCATCGACAGCAATCAGGCAACCACAGAGCTATTTAAACTTTTAGCTGGGCACTGCTATGAAGAGATTGGTAACTTGATAGATGCTAGAAGGATGCTGCCAAAGGTGAGTGTAAACTAATTTTGGCATAAATTATGTTTTGGTTGATTTGATGCTGATGAGTTTAGAATAGTTTACAATATTATTATGGTATTTGGTTTTGCACATATATTGCATAAAGGGTTTAGCCCTCTTGTCGTGGTGATCAACTTACGTTTCATGTAAGCATTGTTGAGCCACCAACATTTTGATCCAAGTTCCTGTTTCGACTTTTACGATACATGAAAGCGAAGTTTAGTTTAACCTTTTGAGGGATTTGCAGACAGAAACTAATATCTTAAGTTGTTAGTAATTATTTGTTGTAAACTAATTAATCATTTTGGTAAATTTGGTAAACAATTCCAAAGCTGGTTATTTTTACTTATGAAATGATAGACTATTGATTATTGATTGATTATTATGCATCTTTCACTTGTTATTTTATTAGCTGGACATTTTGAAAGAATTTTTCTTGCATATAGAAAATTGTGTTACATGAAAATGTTTGAAAGTTAATAATTTGATAAATAAACTAATAATATAATAAAATGTGTTATTAGAAAAAAGATATACTAAATAAGATCACATAATATATATGATATATATTATATATATAATATATATATATAATATATATTATATTTATGATGCAATCATGGCAGATATAATAAGTAATGAAGGGAATAGCTGTCAGCCGCTGGTTGTGTTACTACGTATATTTTAATTTATTTATACATTTTTTTATATTTATATACATGCATGTAGCTGTTGCAGATGATATATCTTTTCAACACAAGTTTCTAGTGATTTTTTACAGGTGCGCTAAAAAAATTACTCTGTTAGAGCAAAAATTTAAAAGATATTTAGACCCAAAATGTAGGCCTAATTAATATCAGAGATCTCAAAAAGTTTACCAAGCTAAAGATTGTGTGAAGTGGATTGTTGTTCAAACTCCCAAACCATGTAACTCAGACACAGTTTTACTTCTGAATCCTATAATCTGCTATCTGCTGACACATAGGTTGGTATAACCAGATCTGAACTGTATTTTTATCAACATTGATAAATGTTTATAAATGAATTGTTGCTAGCAATTCATACCAAGTTATTTTACAGTCTTAAACAACTTTAAATGATTTATATAAAGCAACAATAAAAGGCATACTAACACTAATAGATTAATAATATTAAATAATCCTAAAATTAGTTTAATGTAATAATAATAATAATTTAAATGATTTATATAAAACAACAATAAAGGGCATACTAACACTAATAGATTAATAATATTAAATAATCCTAAAATTCGTTTAATGTAATAATAATAATAATTTAGTTTAAGAATTGTTACCCTGTTACCCTGATCCAATCTGCTAAAAACTTATTTAGTTTTACAGTCAGTCAATTATCCTTCTAGTTAATAAAAATAAACACTAAAACTACAACTGATACTTTATATGATATAGCTTTTTATACTTTATGGCATTTTAGGAAAGCATTCTCTTTGTTACTCAATTAGGTTCACATTTTCACTTTATTTTTGCTAAATACACAAAAACATCATTTTGCTTGTACAACATTTAAAATCATTTTAATTCATTATATCATATCAAAGTAACATCGGCGCATTTACTAAAATATGGCTTTAATTTTCTCAACCATGAATAACTATTACTAAAGCTACAATCCAATCATAATACTCAAGTGTTACTTAGCTCTGCAGCTAAACAAACAGTTTACACCTGACATCTGTCAGACTTTTGTTATACATGTAATATAAAAATGTATATGATGGGCTGAGTTCAATGGACGGTTATATGCTAACTATATGGATGGTAGATAACATGACAGATGATGATGTATTATACCCTAATATAATTGAGTGATATTTTAGGGCAAAGAGAATATCACCACTTTAGATATAATAAAGTGTGACTTACAAGCTGAGACTGATCACAGAGATACCTCTAAAGTATACTCCAACATTGGACGGATGTATTTATCATTAAGTGAGTACAGACCTGCCTTAAAATTTCTGGCTGAGGCCTTGGATATTCAAAAATCTGTGTATGGAGAAACTTCTATTTGTTCCGACATTGCTCGCAGCTACAGTAACATTGGAAATGCATATTACTCCCTGGGTGACTATAGAGCCGCATTAGAATATCACACTAAGTCTTTGGATATGAGGAAAGCTGTGTATGGAGAAACTGCTAGTCATTCTGATATTGCTCGCAGCTACAATAACATTGGAAATGTATATTATTCCTTGGGTGACTATAGAGCCGCATTAGAATATCACACCAAGTCTTTGAATATGAAGAAAGCTGTATTTGGAGAAACTGCTAATCATGCTGCTATTGCTAACAGCTACAACAACATTGGAATTGCATATAACTCCCTGGGTGACTATAGAGCAGCACTAGAATATCACACCAAGTCTCTGGATATGAAGAAAGCTGTATTTGGAGAAACTGCTAATCATGCTGCTATTGCTAACAGCTACAATAACATTGGAATTGCATATAACTCCCTGGGTGACTATAGAGCAGCACTAGAATATCACACCAAGTCTCTGGATATGAAGAAAGCTGTGTATGGAGAAACTGCTACTCATTCTGATATTGCTTGCAGCTACAGCAGCATTGGTAATGCATATTACTCCCTGGGTGACTATAGAGCCGCATTAGAATATCACACCAAGTCTTTGGATATGAGGAAAGCTGTGTACGGAGAAAATGCTACTCATTCTGATATTGCTCACAGCTACAATAACATTGGATATACATATCACTCCCTGGGTGACTATAGAGCAGCATTAGAATATCACACAAAGTCTTTGGATATGATGAAAGCTGTGCATGGAGAAACTGCTACTCATTCTGATATTGCTGGCAGCTACAGCAACATTGGAAATGCATATTACTCCCTGGCTGACTATAGAGCCGCATTAGAAAATTACACCAAGTCTTTGGATATGATGAAAGCCGTGTACGGAGAAAATGCTACTCATTCTGATATTGCTAGCAGCTACAATAACATTGGTAAGTTATATGAATCCCTGGGTGACTATACAGCCGCATTAGAATATCACACCAAGTCTTTGGATATGAAGAAAGCTGTGTATGGAGAAACTATTAGTCATTCTGATATTGCTCGCAGCTACAATAACATCGGTAGTGCATATTTCTTCCTGGGTGACTATAGAGCCGCATTAGAATATTACACCAAGTCTTTGGATATGAAGAAAGCGGTGTATGGAGAAACTAATATTCATTCTGATATTGCTGGCAGCTACAATAACATCGGTAGTGCATATGACTCCCTGGCTGACTATAGAGCCGCATTAGAATATTACACCAAGTCTTTGGATATGATGAAAGCCGTGTACGGAGAAAATGCTACTCATTCTGATATTGCTAGCAGCTACAATAACATTGGTAAGTTATATGAATCCCTGGGTGACTATACAGCCGCATTAGAATATCACACCAAGTCTTTGGATATGAAGAAAGCTGTGTATGGAGAAACTAATAGTCATTCTGATATTGCTGGCAGCTACAATAACATCGGTAGTGCATATCACTCCCTGGGTGACTATAGAGCAGCATTAGAATATCACACCAAGTCTTTGGATATGATGAAAGCCGTGTACGGAGAAAATGCTACTCATTCTGGTATTGCTCGCAGCTACAATAACATCGGTAGTGCATATTACTTCCTGGGTGACTATAGAGCCGCATTAGAATATTACACCAAGTCTTTGGATATGAAGAAAGCTGTGTATGGAGAAACTAATAGTCATTCTGATATTGCTGACAGCTACAATAATGTTGGTTGTGCATATAACTCACTGGGTGACTATAGAGCAGCATTAGAATATTACACAAAGTCTTTGGATATGAGGAAATCTGTGTACGGAGAAACTGCTACTCATTCTGATATTGCTAGCAGCTACAATAACATCGGTAAGGCATATGAATCCCTGGGTGACTATAGAGCCGCATTAGAATATCACACAAAGTCTTTGGATATGATGAAAGCCGAGTACGGAGAAAATGCTACTCATTCTGATATTGCTAGCAGCTACAATAACATTGGTAAGTTATATGAATCCCTGGGTGACTATACAGCCGCATTAGAATATCACACCAAGTCTTTGGATATGAGGAAAGCTGTGTATGGAGAAACTAATAGTCATTCTGATATCGCTTGCAGCTACAATAACATCGGTAGTGCATATTACTTCCTGGGTGACTATAGAGCCGCATTAGAATACTACATCAAGTCATTGGATATGAAGAAAGCTATGTATGGAGAAACTGCTAGTCATTCTGATATTGCTAGCAGCTACAATAATGTTGGTTGTGCATATGAATCCCTGGGTGACTATAGAGCAGCATTAGAATATCACATAAAGTCTTTGGATATGAGGAAAGCTGTGTATGGAGAAACTGCTACTCATTCTGATATTGCTTGCAGCTGCAATAACATCGGTAGTGCATATTACTCGCTGGGTGACTATAGAGCCGCATTAGAATATTACACCAAGTCTTTGGATATGAAGAAAGCTATGTATGGAGAAACTGCTAGTCATTCTGATATTGCTAGCAGCTACGATAATATTGGTAGTGCATATTGCTCCTTGGGTGACTATAGAGCCGCATTAGAATATCACACTAAGTATTTTGATATGATGAAAGCCATGTATGGAGAAACTGCTAGTCATTCTGGTATTGCTGGCAGCTACAATAACATTTGAAATGCATATAACTCTCTGGCTGACTATAGAGCTGCATTAGAATATCACACCAAGTTTTTGGATATAAAGAAAGCTGTGTATGGATAAACTAATAGTCATTCTGATATTGCTCGCAGCTGCAATAATTTTGGTAATGCATATCACTCACTGGGTGACTATACAGCAGCATTAGAATATCACACCAAGTCTTTGGATATGAAGAAAGCTGTGTACGGAGAAACTGCTAGTCATTCTGGCATTGCTGGCAGCTACAATAACATTGGAAATGCATATAACTCCCTGGGTGATTATGGAGTCGCATTAGAATATCACACTAAGTCTTTAGATATGATGAAAGCCGTGTATGGAGAAACTGCTAGTCATTCTGGTATTGCTGGCAGCTACAATAACATTGGAAATGCATATAACTCCCTGGGTGATTATGGAGTCGCATTAGAATATCACACTAAGTCTTTAGATATGAAGAAAGCTGTGTATGGAGAAACTAATAGTCATTCTGATATTGCTGACAGCTACAATAATGTTGGTTGTGCATATAACTCACTGGGTGACTATAGAGCAGCATTAGAATATTACACAAAGTCTTTGGATATGAGGAAATCTGTGTACGGAGAAACTGCTACTCATTCTGATATTGCTAGCAGCTACAATAACATCGGTAAGGCATATGAATCCCTGGGTGACTATAGAGCCGCATTAGAATATCACACAAAGTCTTTGGATATGATGAAAGTCGAGTACGGAGAAAATGCTACTCATTCTGATATTGCTAGCAGCTACAATAACATTGGTAAGTTATATGAATCCCTGGGTGACTATACAGCCGCATTAGAATATCACACCAAGTCTTTGGATATGAGGAAAGCTGTGTATGGAGAAACTAATAGTCATTCTGATATCGCTTGCAGCTACAATAACATCGGTAGTGCATATTACTTCCTGGGTGACTATAGAGCCGCATTAGAATACTACATCAAGTCTTTGGATATGAAGAAAGCTATGTATGGAGAAACTGCTAGTCATTCTGATATTGCTAGCAGCTACAATAATGTTGGTTGTGCATATGAATCCCTGGGTGACTATAGAGCAGCATTAGAATATCACATAAAGTCTTTGGATATGAGGAAAGCTGTGTATGGAGAAACTGCTACTCATTCTGATATTGCTTGCAGCTGCAATAACATCGGTAGTGCATATTACTCGCTGGGTGACTATAGAGCCGCATTAGAATATTACACCAAGTCTTTGGATATGAAGAAAGCTATGTATGGAGAAACTGCTAGTCATTCTGATATTGCTAGCAGCTACGATAATATTGGTAGTGCATATTGCTCCTTGGGTGACTATAGAGCCGCATTAGAATATCACACTAAGTATTTTGATATGATGAAAGCCATGTATGGAGAAACTGCTAGTCATTCTGGTATTGCTGGCAGCTACAATAACATTTGAAATGCATATAACTCTCTGGCTGACTATAGAGCTGCATTAGAATATCACACCAAGTTTTTGGATATAAAGAAAGCTGTGTATGGATAAACTAATAGTCATTCTGATATTGCTCGCAGCTGCAATAATTTTGGTAATGCATATCACTCACTGGGTGACTATACAGCAGCATTAGAATATCACACCAAGTCTTTGGATATGAAGAAAGCTGTGTACGGAGAAACTGCTAGTCATTCTGGCATTGCTGGCAGCTACAATAACATTGGAAATGCATATAACTCCCTGGGTGATTATGGAGTCGCATTAGAATATCACACTAAGTCTTTAGATATGATGAAAGCCGTGTATGGAGAAACTGCTAGTCATTCTGGTATTGCTGGCAGCTACAATAACATTGGAAATGCATATAACTCCCTGGGTGATTATGGAGTCGCATTAGAATATCACACTAAGTCTTTAGATATGAAGAAAGCTGTGTATGGAGAAACTAATAGTCATTCTGATATTGCTGACAGCTACAATAATGTTGGTAATGCATATCACTCACTGGGTGACTATACAGCAGCATTAGAATATCACACCAAGTCTTTGGATATGAAGAAAGCTGTGTACGGAGAAACTGCTAGTCATTCTGGCATTGCTGGCAGCTACAATAACATTGGAAATGCATATAACTCCCTGGGTGATTATGGAGTCGCATTAGAATATCACACTAAGTCTTTAGATATGATGAAAGCCGTGTATGGAGAAACTGCTAGTCATTCTGGTATTGCTGGCAGATACAATAACATTTGAAATGCATATAACTCCATGGCTGACTATAGAGCCGCATTAGAATATCACACTAAGTCTTTGGATATGAAGAAAGCTGTGTATGGAGAAACTGCTACTCATTCTGATATTGCTCGGAGCTACAATAACATTGGAAATGCATATTACTCCCTGGGTGACTATAGAGCAGCATTAGAATATTACACCAAGTCTTTGAATATGAAGATAGTTACCTTTGGAAAACTGCTACTCATTCTGATATTGCTGGCAGCTACATTAGCATCGGTAATGCATATTACTCTCTTGATGACTACAGAACATCATTAGAATATTAAACCAAGTCTTTGGATATGATGAAAGTTGTGTATTACACCAATTCTAAATATGAGAAAAGCTGTTTATGGAAATATGGGTAGTCACGCTGATATTGCTGGCAGCTACAATAACATTGGCAGTATATATGACAATCTGGGTGACTACAGAGCAGCAGAAAAATTTATGAAGAAGTATTTAGATATGACGGAAGCTGTGCAAAAAAAAACTCTGTTCATCGCTTGATAACAAAG
The DNA here is from genome assembly GCF_963576615.1 of Watersipora subatra. Lineage (NCBI taxonomy): Eukaryota > Metazoa > Bryozoa > Gymnolaemata > Cheilostomatida > Watersiporidae > Watersipora > Watersipora subatra. The sequence goes on from NC_088713.1 coordinate 28,395,294, forward strand.
GCAAAAGGAATATCATCAAAACACAAAGGAAGATTCATGCCAAATGTATATTAATGTAATTCTGGAAGGATAAAAGAGTACTTATATTGTTACCTTATAAATAAGTGGTTGTTGTACTTACTAACACTATATACATGTACATACATAAAATATATTTATTTTTTCTTGTAGTCAACCCAGTAATACAGTGTCAGTATTGCTTATAAGGATAGGCCTCATTACACATACTTCCTTTGTAAATTATAAGCCTGCGGAGTTCTGCTACAGGAAAACGTGATTGGCAACACTAAATTGAATAAACCGTTAAAACCTATGAAAATACGTACACTAGATGAATGCCTGATGTTACATGGGTTATAAAAAGTTTTCAAAAATTTTTTTCAATCAACAATTTTGCTTCTTATGCTTCCCGCTTGTGCAGGATTCAGAACAGCCTGTAAACAGTGACAGTTAATTTAGTTGTCATTGGCTAAGTTTTTTTACCCAATGAATTTGAGTAACTTAACGTAGTTTAGATCTTGACTATAATAACAGCTGTACTCGTCAGTATGAAGCCAGCGTTAGCAAAAAAATATTGCACCAAGTTAGGTGATTGGAATACTAGAATATTGTAATATACTGTTTTAGGGGCTTTTTAGAGTGTGGGAACAGATGAAGTTGTATTCAGCTATTTTATATTGGAAAATTTGCTTCAAGATAGAAATGAATATTAACTTTATTTACTAGCAGTGCGTAAAGCCAACCAGATCATAGAAATAAGGATGAAATGATAAAGTTGATTGCTGTCTATGAAGGAAAGAATAGAATAGTAATTTGCACATCAGGGTAGTGTAGCTGCAAATATCAAATGTGTCACTCAATCTTATACAGTGAAGCCTGGAGGACTGGCGAGCAGGGATATGATAGCTTAAACGATGTTGTGGAGTTGTTTGACCTTGACCACATGTTTTGCACACTTCGACTCTAGTTAGGTGTTTTTAGTTTTGTAATGTTTGCTATATGCAACTGGTCAGTATATGATTCTATCCATGGGTATACGATATGGAGGCAGAGGTTTTATTGCCTGTAGTAGGTCTGTTGATTGTTGTGAAACATGGGTGTACAAAGCTGGAGCTGCATTAGACATTATTGGAGTCATCCATCCTTGATAAAATCTTACAAGGCTCTTGGCGTTTACTTTATGATGTGTCAGGGTAAGTAATATATTAACAACAAACCTAAATTTATCTATGATTAAATTAATATGCTATGCTCATTGAAGTGCAAATTATTATCCATGGTCAGTCCAAGAAGCTTTGCGGATCGAGTTTGATAGATATGAAAGTCATTGATTTTTAGTACCGTAGTTGGTGGAGTGACATGTTTAGCTGTAGAGTAAAGACCATGTACTGTGTTTTGGTAGTTTTGAGTTGTTGTACCAGGAAACTATTTCATTAGCTACGTCCTGCATGTGGTTCTTTTGTAATGAAATTATATGTTCTCTCCCTGATTTATTGTCTTTTAGCACATTATTCTTTTCAACATGTTGATTAAGTGTAGTGCCATCAGCAAACATTCTTTTATCAGTTGGTGATCAAATACATAAATATTCCACAGAGTTGGTATCAGTACAAAATATAAGTGAATTGACGAGCTTCATCCTGAAACACATTAAAGCTGTATCTCAATGTACTACTGCACACATTATTTATACATTAATTTATACGCACAGTTATACATTAATTTTATAATTAATTTTTAATTATAAAATTAAGTAACTTTAATTATTTAATAAAAATTAATTAATTGATTTGGTAATTAACTAATTATTAACTGCCAATTAATCAATTATTAACTAATTATAATTAATTGCCAATTAAATATTAATTAATAACTAATGATTTAATTAATTATTTGGTAATGCAAATCTTAGTGACTATGGAGTGACTATGTGTCTAAAGACAACTGCTATAAAATTTAACATATTCTCAATATTGTATAATATAGCAAAACATAAATGTTATCATCAGATTGTTCATATTTGCGTGTTGACTTCGTAGATGCAAGAAGGAAATGAAAGACTTTCGTTCTCTTTCTTTTTAATTATTGAATTGATCAATTAATTTAATAAATAAGGATATTTTTTCTTTTTTCTGAAAAAAGAAAATTAAAAGATAAATAAAAAGAATTTCTTTGTATTAAAAAATTAAATAATCTATTTAATTAATTAATATAGTTAACTATATAGTTTGCAATTGCAGCTACAGTTTTGCAGTTACAACTGCAAACTACATGCATTGCAAACAACAGTTTGCAATGCATGTAGATTGCCGAGCATCAATGATAGCCTGTACAAATTTGTGATAGTCGCTGCGAGACTAGTATTACAACAAGAAATACGTTACCTCATGCAAAATTAAACAGAAAAGTGGAAACGGAAACAAACAACAGCTTGGGTATATGATAGTGTGAACTTTGTTACCACTGGTGATCACCGAAGTACTGTGGCATCAACGCCATGATACGACGATATAGTGAACCAGCCATTAGTGAAAATAGTCATAGCAAAGTACTCATAGCAAGGTACTGATAGTGTGTTCTAACATTGCTGGTAGGTGCACGGATCAACAAAGAACAATCTCTCCATAACATCTGGTCTCAAGGATCTCCTATCTGAAGGTGGTGTCAAGGGTCTATGGAGAGGTAATGGAGTGAATGTAATCAAGATAGCCCCAGAAACTGCCATGAAGTTCATGGCCTACGAACAGGTAAAGAACTCTCTAGTAAAATGATTGGTCTTTTTCTAAGGATCAACTTGTAGTTTTAAGGATATCTCATTTTTTGCAGTTGTCAGGACTGATAAAGATGGTGGAAAGAAGGGAGACAATAACTCCTTTTAAAGGTGGGACACGAACAGGTAAAGCACTCTCTGGTAAAATGATTGGTCTTTTTCTAAAGATCAACATGTAGTTTTAAGGATATCTCATTCTCTGCAGTTGTCAGGACTGCTAAAGATGGTGGAAAGAAGGGAGACGATAACTCATTTTAGAGGTGGTGCACGAACGGGTATGGCACTCTCTGATAAAATGATTGGTCTTTTTTTAAGGATAAACTTGTAGTTTTGAGGATATCTCATTCTCTGCAGTTGTAAGGAAGGATAAAGATGGTGGATAAAAGGGAGACGATAACTTATTTTAGTGGCACACGAACGGGAAAGGAATTTCTTTTCTCCTCATTCTTTTCCTTTTTAATTTTGATCTTCACTCTTTTTCTTCTTATTCAGTTAGAACTGAATAGGAAGTACGCTTGACTAACATAAACCTCTAAACCAGTTTGCAATGAGTATTGCACCTTTATGGGGTCAACTAGTAGCTTTATGGAGCCAACTAGTAGCTTTATGGAGCCAACTAGTAGCTTTATGGAGCCAACTAGTAGCTTTATGGAGCCAACTAGTAGCTTTATGGAGTCAAGTAGTAGCTTTATGGAGCCAACTAGTAGCTTTATGGAGCCAACTAGTAGCTTTATGGAGTCAAGTAGTAGCTTTATGGAGCCAACTAGTAGCTTTATGGAGCCAACTAGTAGCTTTATGGAGCCAACTAGTAGTTTTATGGAGTCAACTAGTAGCTTTATTGAGCCAACTAGTACCTTTATGGAGCCAACTAGTAGCTTTATGGAGCCAACTTGTACCTTTATGAAGCCAACGTGTACCTTTATGGAGCCAACTAGTAGCTTTATGGAGCCAAGTAGTAGCTTTATGGAGCCAACTAGTAGCTTTATGGAGCCAACTAGTAGCTTTATGGAGCCAACTAGTAGCTTTATGGAGCCAACTAGTACCTTTATGAGTCCAACTTGTAGCTTTATAGAGCCAACTAGTACCTTTATAGAGCCAACTAGTAGCTTTATGGAGCCAACTAGTAGCTTTATGGAGCCAACTAGTAGCTTTATGGAGCCAACTAGTAGCTTTATGGAGCCAACTAGTAGCTTTATGGACCCAGCTAGTAGTTTTATTGAGCCAACTAGTAGGCCTACCTTTATAGAGCCAACTAGTAGCTTTATGGAGCCAACTTGCAGTATATATTTGAAAATTTGAACAAACCGCTACAAGTACTATAGTGCCTCGTGTGGTTTTAGCACTGATCAAATGCTTCTCTCGCAATAAAATCAGAAAAAAAGTACAGCCAATACATCTGAGGGAAATTTTAGGAGCAGCAGCTGCTAAAAAATACCCGCCCTGCAGAAGTCAACTCAATGAAGCTCCAACTCTGTATTATGTTGAGGCACAAGAAAATTTTGAGACTGGATGCCTGTTCCGTCATCGCATAGCGATATTCAAATTACTGACCTTCTGCATACTCAGTGGGAGTCAAACAGCATGATGCTGCTCTAGTGGTATTTGTATTTGGTCTTTTACTCATGATTTCATCTTATGCTCAGAACAAACTGCAGGTTTTTCATCAATATAGTACGTGTATGAGAAGTAAGTATTTGTACTTTGTATGTCAATTGACTAGATATTCTAGATGGAGTTTTTCATTCCCTACTCTATTATTAAATCTTTCTTTTGAGTTTGATAAAATATATTGTTTTGGAAGAGCTCCGTGATCTGAACTGGAGTGACCAACCCAGGGTCGCAGACATCATTGGACCAAGCCCTCCTACCATCATGTCATTATTTTGATTGATTTTATTTATGCAATTATTATTATTATTATTTTTATTATTATTATTATGTAGAGCTGTATCCTTTGACTTGAAGGCATGTTATTAGAAAAAAGGGAAGACAACTCTTTGCCTAATGCGTACACTCGCATCTATAGATTTCTCGAGCCAGTTACAGGAAAAAAGGAAATGTAAAAGAAAATATAATGACTTCATTCAGAAAAATATGGAAAATATTTGAGGTAATCCAATTTAGAACCTTGTAAACATCAGTCTATGATTTACAGTTTGAATGAAAAACCTCTCCATCAACCGCCATATATAGTGTCTATTTGTATTTTCAAAGGAGTTGTTAGCTCACCTACTTTCTATTATAGATATGCAAAGTGCTTGATTACTAAAATTTTTATACATTACTTTATTGTTGCCAATTTCTAAACATGTTTGATATTTCTCTCACAAAAACACAAAATATAAAAATATGTATGTCTCAAAAACAATTGGAAAACTGCCTGACCTCTGTGATGACTTCTTTGCATTGACTAATATTAAGCATAATGAGAAACACTAAAGTTGAAGTTCGGATTATGAGTTCGCTTCTTTGCCTGGTAGTCATTCAAAAGAGCCAAAGAAGACAACTCCTACTACAATATTTAATATAGGGCTATGTCGGTCCCTTTATCCAAAGCCATGGTTGGAGGTTAGTACAATATTGCATTGTGCGTGATTTAAACTTTTGACATTGCGCTTATTAGCACAACACTTTTGCACCTGCGCTGATCGTCAACCATGCTAAAGTAGCTGTCACAGTTTTTACTTTCTGTGCTTTATCAGCTCATCTGGTAATCTTTCACTGCACACAAAACTGCCAAGGTACTACACGAGCGTGTCTCAAACTTTTGACATTCAACTTGGTATATTGACACCCTAGCCCCTTGCACCAATCAACTGCCTTCAGACACATCATAATATTTGTTCATATTCATGTACTTATACTCTGTGATTTATCGGCACGGCTGATGTTTTCTCATGACACACAAAACTGCCAGTGTATTAGTACTGTATAATTTATAAATAGCTAGGGAAATGCTTGGAATTGCACAGATATTAAAAATCAGCTTACAAACAGTGACAGGTAATGTAGTTGCATGCCACTTGCCTTTAGCATGGTACATTGCCAATGGCTAATTTGAGTAGGCTAGTACTTGAAGTACTTACTAATAAGAGTCGTTAGGGCAAGCATAAACTTACGTTGCGCCAAGCAAAGCGTTGTACGTATTTTTACCCACATAGCAACATATATCGCCAAATGGAACCATCAATCTCGTGTAGCTCACTTGGTAAGATATTTGCCTGGTGAATAAGAGGTTATGAGATCAAATCTTCCGCGATAGGGATTTTTTCATTCCAATATTTTAATAGCTATAGCTGGACAAACCGAATTACACACACACAAATTTAGAAATTTGTATATACAGTATATATAAATATAAATTATTCAGATCCCTTTTATTTTTCACTATAAACTCTTATCCTATTGAGAAGCAAGAAACAGGAAACAGTCTTTTTTTGTCAAGCCAAACACGAAGCTGCTTTTATTAAGACATGGTTTTAATTTTGCACTTGCTGTACAGAACTTACAGCTGGAAAGATTTTTACTTTACACATCCACTATCATGCACAAGGGCTTATCCTTAGTTTTTGATGTAATCAATTTGTTTACATGTGCGTTCGTTCCTGAAAACGCTGCCATATTTGTAAACAAACAAGCTTCACTTTTGGTCACTTGGCGTTATTGAATAGTAATTCTGGTGTTATTGTTGAGACCTTAAAATATTGAAGATGATGTTCCCTGTTGCTGTGGTTGAAGCAGCCAATGACCGGCATTTCAACTCTAAAATTAATTGAAGAAGCTTCATGTTTTTAATAGTAAAAGTTGTCTACAAAGAGGGCAGACCACAATAATTCACAGTCTCGCACTCACGGAATGACTGTGTTACTTGCAACAAAATTTACATTACAGTTATTTGGTATCGAAAGATTCACCATGTCTTACTCTGCTGTGTTGTAGGTGCAAAATATGTGGAAATGTGATTACAAGCTCTTAAAACTTCAAAAATGAACAGTTAATCGCAGCCATCATGAAAACGCCTTAGATTGGAATGTCTTTATTTTGACGACATACTCAAACATTGTGGTTATTGTTTTTGATCACGTAAAATTTTTTTGATCAGGCTCAATATAAAACGTCTCGTAGCACTAGTTTATGACCAACACTTGGGGTTCTGCTGAAAAGCTTGTATCAAATATATAGGCTCGCTATGTTCCAGTTTTGCTTCGGTGTGATTGAAGCATGGACTGTTGAATGCCTAGCCATATAATGTCTTCACTATTTATGCTAAAAACGGTATAAAGAATGGAGGTTTTAATAGAGCTCTCATAAATACAATTTTTAGAGTTATTGCATGAAGTATGGGGAAAGTTTCTTCCTATAAACAAGCGGTTAAACAAAGAAAACCCACCTCCATGTACTAAACCACAATTATGTAATCAGTGTGCATAGAGTAAATAAACACAAACAAAAACTGGCATAAGTGAATATAATATAATATGACAGTGAGTAAACAAACACAAACAAAACTGGCATAAGTGAATAGAATATAATATGACAGTGAGTAAATAAACACAAACAAAAACTGGCATAAGTGAATAGAATATAATATAACAGTGAGTAAATAAACACAAACAAAAACTGGCATAAGTGAATAGAATATAATATGACAGTGAGTAAATAAACACAAACAAAAACTGGCATAAGTGAATAGAATATAATATAACAGTGAGTAAAAAAACACAAACAAAAACTGGCATAAGTGAATAGAATATAATATGACAGTGAGTAAATAAACACAAACAAAAACTGGCATAAGTGAATAGAATATAATATGACAGTGAGTAAATAAACACAAACAAAAACTGGCATAAGTGAATAGAATATAATATGACAGTGAGTAAAAAAACACAAACAAAAACTGGCATAAGTGAATAGAATATAATATGACAGTGAGTAAACAAACACAAACAAAAACTGGCATAAGTGAATAGAATATAATATAACAGTGAGTAAATAAACACAAACAAAAACTGGCATAAGTGAATAGAATATAATATGACAGTGAGTAAATAAACACAAACAAAAACTGGCATTAGTGAATAGAATATAATATAACAGTGAGTAAATAAACACAAACAAAAACTGGCATAAGTGAATAGAATATAATATGACAGTGAGTAAATAAACACAAACAAAAACTGGCATAAGTGAATAGAATATAATATGACAGTGAGTAAATAAACACAAACAAAAACTGGCATAAGTGAATAGAATATAATATAACAGTGAGTAAATAAACACAAACAAAAACTGGCATAAGTGAATAGAATATAATATAACAGTGAGTAAATAAACATAAACAAAATTTGGCATAAGTGAATAGAATATAATATGACAGTGAGTAAATAAACACAAACAAAAACTGGCATTAGTGAATAGAATATAATATGACAGTGAGTAAAAAAACACAAACAAAAACTGGCATAAGTGAATAGAACATAATATGACAGTAGTAGTATATAGAGAGCAGATCTACACATAAAGTGACGGATCCAGCGGGGGGGATAGAAAAAGGGGGTTGTGAATTAAATTGGCTAGGGGTGTAGATTGAATCGTGTGGAGTTGAATGAGATGTTGGGGTTTGGGGGGAAATTGTGGTGTAGAGTAGGGGGTTGAATTCGAGGGGTTACGGATCCGCTCCTGGCGTAATCGGCGGATTATCTGTGGATGAGTCATCGGATTAGTGGGGGATGAGTCATCCGATTGAACGCGGATTATCACGGGATTAGTCGGGGGAATCGTCGCGGATTAGTCGGGCGAATCGTCGCCGATTATCGGTGGAATAGTGGGGGTGAATATCTGGGACATCGAGGGCTGGATGGTTTTCCGGAGTGGATCTCGCGGATTATCGAGGAGAGCGAGAGATTACCTAGCGGATGAGTGAGGGGGTTAATATCTGGGACACCGAGGGGTTGATTTTCCGGAGATTGTTATATATTTGAAACATTGAATATATATGAGAAAGTGTTTATGTACAAAGTTATTTTTTGAAGATTTGATGATTTTGTAATGTTGAAGCTTTTGAATGGTTAAGAATTTTAAGGAATTTATTTTCGGTTTTTTTTGTATTTTTTTTGTATGTAAGATTGAAATTTGTTGGAGAAATTAATATGTTGAATGAAAGATCAGTTTTATTACAAAATTATTCACTTTAAAAGATATATTTATATGTATTATTCATTATTTCCATCATCATTTTGTTTCAATAAAAATAAAATAGTTTATGTTTAACTTGAAATATATGAAAATATTCAAGTAGATAGGACACAATAAAGATAATATAGTATAAATGAAACATTGAATATATACATAAGAAAATGTTCATGTACAATCTTTATCAGTACTTTATAATAATTGTACATATACTTATTCTCTGTACTTTATTAACACACCTGATGATCTCTTACAGCACTTTATAATAATTGTACAAATACTTATTCTCAGTACTTTATTAACACTCCTAATGATCTCTTACAGCACTTTATAATAATTATACATATACTTATTCTCTGTACTTTATTAACACACCTGATGATCTCTTACAGCACTTTATAATAATTGTACATATACTTATTCTCAGTACTTTATTAACACACCTGATGATCTCTTACTACACTTTATAATAATTGTACACATACTTATTATCTGTACTTTGTTAACACACCTGGTGATCTCTTACAGCACTTTATAATAATTGTACACATACTTATTCTCTGTACTTTATTAACACTCTTGATGATCTCTTACTACACTTTATAATAATTGTACACATACTTATTATCTGTACTTTGTTAACACACCTGGTGATCTCTTACAGCACTTTATAATAAATGTACATATACTTATTCTCTGTACTTTATTAACACCCCTAATGATCTCTTACAGCACGTTATAATAATTGTACATATACTTATTCTCTGTACTTTATTAACACTCTTGATGATCTCTTACAGCACTTTATAATAATTGTACATATACTTAATATCTGTACTTTATTAACACTCTTGATGAACTTTTACAGCACTTTATAATAATTGTACATATACTTATTATCTGTACTTTAATAACACTCCTGATGATCTCTTACTACACTTTATAATAATTGTACATATACTTATTCTCTGTACTTTATTAACACTCCTGATGATCTCTGACAGCACTTTATAATAATTGTACATATACTTATTCTCTGTACTTTATTAACACTCTTGATGATCTTTTACAGCACTTTATAATAATTGTACATATACTTATTATCTGTACTTTATTAATACTCCTGATGATCTCTTACAGCACTTTATAATAATTGTACACATACTTATTCTCAGTACTTTATTAACACTCCTGATGATCTTTTACAGCACTTTAGAATAATTGTACACATACTTATTCTCTGTACTTTATTAACACTCTTGATGATCTCTTACTACACTTTATAATAATTGTACACATACTTATTCTCTGTATTTTATTAACACTCTTGATGAACTCTTACAGCACTTTATAATAATTGTACATATACTTATTATCTGTACTTTGTTAACACACCTGATGATCTCTTACAGCACTTTATAATAATTGTACATATACTTATTCTCTGTACTTTATTAACACTCTTGATGATCTCTTACAGCACTTTATAATACTTGTACAAATACTTATTCTCAGTACTTTATTAACACTCCTAATGATCTCTTACAGCACTTTATAATAATTATACATATACTTATTCTCTGTACTTTATTAACACACCTGATGATCTCTTACAGCACTTTATAATAATTGTACATATACTTATTCTCAGTACTTTATTAACACACCTGATGATCTCTTACTACACTTTATAATAATTGTACACATACTTATTATCTGTACTTTGTTAACACACCTGGTGATCTCTTACAGCACTTTATAATAATTGTACACATACTTATTCTCTGTACTTTATTAACACTCTTGATGATCTCTTACTACACTTTATAATAATTGTACACATACTTATTATCTGTACTTTGTTAACACACCTGGTGATCTCTTACAGCACTTTATAATAAATGTACATATACTTATTCTCTGTACTTTATTAACACCCCTAATGATCTCTTACAGCACGTTATAATAATTGTACATATACTTATTCTCTGTACTTTATTAACACTCTTGATGATCTCTTACAGCACTTTATAATAATTGTACATATACTTAATATCTGTACTTTATTAACACTCTTGATGAACTTTTACAGCACTTTATAATAATTGTACATATACTTATTATCTGTACTTTAATAACACTCCTGATGATCTCTTACTACACTTTATATTAATTGTACATATACTTATTCTCTGTACTTTATTAACACTCCTGATGATCTCTGACAGCACTTTATAATAATTGTACATATACTTATTCTCTGTACTTTATTAACACTCTTGATGATCTTTTACAGCACTTTATAATAATTGTACATATACTTATTATCTGTACTTTATTAATACTCCTGATGATCTCTTACAGCACTTTATAATAATTGTACACATACTTATTCTCAGTACTTTATTAACACTCCTGATGATCTTTTACAGCACTTTAGAATAATTGTACACATACTTATTCTCTGTACTTTATTAACACTCTTGATGATCTCTTACTACACTTTATAATAATTGTACACATACTTATTCTCTGTATTTTATTAACACTCTTGATGGACTTTTACTACACTTTATAATAATTGTACACATACTTATTCTCTGGACTTTTTTACCACACCTGATGATCTCTTACAGCACTTTATAATAATTGTACATATACTTATTCTCAGTACTTTATTAACACTCTTGATGATCTCTTACAGCACTTTATAGTAATTGTACATATACTTATTCTCTGTACTTTATTAACACTTCTGATGATCTCTTACAGCACTTTATAATAATTGTACATATACTTATTCTGAGTACTTTATTAACACTCTTGATGTTCTCTTACAGCACTTTATAATAATTGTACATATACTTATTCTCAGTACTTTATTAACACTCCTGATGATCTCTTACAGCACTCTATAATAATTGTACATATACTTATTCTCAGTACTTTATTAACACTCCTGATCATCTCTTACTACACTTTATAATAATTGTACATCTACTTATTCTCAGTACTTTATTAACACCCCTAATGATCTCTTACAGCACTTTATAATAATTGTACATATACTTAATATCTGTACTTTATTAACACTCTTGATGAACTCTTACAGCACTTTATAATAATTGTACATATACTTATTATCTGTACTTTGTTAACACACCTGATGATCTCTTACAGCACTTTATAATAATTGTACATATACTTATTCTCTGTACTTTATTAACACTCTTGATGATCTCTTACAGCACTTTATAATACTTGTACATATACTTATTCTCAGTACTTTATTAACACTCTTGATGTTCTCTTACAGCACTTTATAATAATTGTACATATACTTATTCTCAGTACTTTATTAACACTCCTGATGATCTCTTACAGCACTCTATAATAATTGTACATATACTTATTTTCTGTACTTTATTAACACACCTGATGATCTCTTACAGCACTTTATAATAATTGTACATATACTTATTCTCAGTACTTTATTAACACTCCTGATGATCTCATACAGCAATTTAGAATAATTGTACACATACTTATTCTCTGTACTTTATTAACACTCTTGATGATCTCATACAGCAATTTAGAATAATTGTACACATACTTATTTTCTGTACTTTATTAACACTCTTGATGATCTCTTACTACACTTTATAATAATTGTACATATACTTATTATCTGTACTTTGTTAACACACCTGATGATCTCTTACAGCACTTTATAATAATTGTACATATACTCATTCTCTGTACTTTATTAACACCCCTAATGATCTCTTACAGCGCTTTATAATAATTGTACATATACTTAATATTTGTACTTTATTAACACTCTTGATGAACTCTTACAGCACTTTATAATAATTGTACATATACTTATTATCTGTACTTTGTTAACACACCTGATGATCTCTTACAGCACTTTATAATAATTGTACATATACTTATTCTCTGTACTTTATTAACACTCTTGATGATCTCTTACAGCACTTTATAATAATTGTACATATACTTATTCTCAGTACTTTATTAACACTCTTGATGTTCTCTTACAGCACTTTATAATAATTGTACATATACTTATTCTCAGTACTTTATTAACACTCCTGATGATCTCTTACAGCACTCTATAATAATTGTACATATACTTATTCTCTGTACTTTATTAACACACCTGATGATCTCTTACAGCACTTTATAATAATTGTACATATACTTATTCTCAGTACTTTATTAACACTCCTGATGATCTCATACAGCAATTTAGAATAATTGTACACATACTTATTCTCTGTACTTTATTAACACTCTTGATGATCTCTTACAGCACTTTATAATAATTGTACATATACTTAATATCTGTACTTTATTAACACTCTTGATGAACTCTTACAGAACTTTATAATAATTGTACAAATACTTATTCTCAGTACTTTATTAACACTCCTAATGATCTCTTACAGCACTTTATAATAATTATACATATACTTATTCTCTGTACTTTATTAACACACCTGATGATCTCTTACAGCACTTTATAATAATTGTACATATACTTATTCTCAGTACTTTATTAACACACCTGATGATCTCTTACTACACTTTATAATAATTGTACACATACTTATTATCTGTACTTTGTTAACACACCTGGTGATCTCTTACAGCACTTTATAATAATTGTACACATACTTATTCTCTGTACTTTATTAACACTCTTGATGATCTCTTACTACACTTTATAATAATTGTACACATACTTATTATCTGTACTTTGTTAACACACCTGGTGATCTCTTACAGCACTTTATAATAAATGTACATATACTTATTCTCTGTACTTTATTAACACCCCTAATGATCTCTTACAGCACGTTATAATAATTGTACATATACTTATTCTCCGTACTTTATTAACACTCTTGATGATCTCTTACAGCACTTTATAATAATTGTACATATACTTAATATCTGTACTTTATTAACACTCTTGATGAACTTTTACAGCACTTTATAATAATTGTACATATACTTATTATCTGTACTTTAATAACACTCCTGATGATCTCTTACTACACTTTATAATAATTGTACATATACTTATTCTCTGTACTTTATTAACACTCCTGATGATCTCTGACAGCACTTTATAATAATTGTACATATACTTATTCTCTGTACTTTATTAACACTCTTGATGATCTTTTACAGCACTTTATAATAATTGTACATATACTTATTATCTGTACTTTATTAATACTCCTGATGATCTCTTACAGCACTTTATAATAATTGTACACATACTTATTCTCAGTACTTTATTAACACTCCTGATGATCTTTTACAGCACTTTAGAATAATTGTACACATACTTATTCTCTGTACTTTATTAACACTCTTGATGATCTCTTACTACACTTTATAATAATTGTACACATACTTATTCTCTGTATTTTATTAACACTCTTGATGGACTTTTACTACACTTTATAATAATTGTACACATACTTATTCTCTGGACTTTTTTACCACACCTGATGATCTCTTACAGCACTTTATAATAATTGTACATATACTTATTCTCAGTACTTTATTAACACTCTTGATGATCTCTTACAGCACTTTATAGTAATTGTACATATACTTATTCTCTGTACTTTATTAACACTTCTGATGATCTCTTACAGCACTTTATAATAATTGTACTTATACTTATTCTGAGTACTTTATTAACACTCTTGATGTTCTCTTACAGCACTTTATAATAATTGTACATATACTTATTCTCAGTACTTTATTAACACTCCTGATGATCTCTTACAGCACTCTATAATAATTGTACATATACTTATTCTCAGTACTTTATTAACACTCCTGATCATCTCTTACTACACTTTACAATAATTGTACATCTACTTATTCTCAGTACTTTATTAACACCCCTAATGATCTCTTACAGCACTTTATAATAATTGTACATATACTTAATATCTGTACTTTATTAACACTCTTGATGAACTCTTACAGCACTTTATAATAATTGTACATATACTTATTATCTGTACTTTGTTAACACACCTGATGATCTCTTACAGCACTTTATAATAATTGTACATATACTTATTCTCTGTACTTTATTAACACTCTTGATGATCTCTTACAGCACTTTATAATACTTGTACATATACTTATTCTCAGTACTTTATTAACACTCTTGATGTTCTCTTACAGCACTTTATAATAATTGTACATATACTTATTCTCAGTACTTTATTAACACTCCTGATGATCTCTTACAGCACTCTATAATAATTGTACATATACTTATTTTCTGTACTTTATTAACACACCTGATGATCTCTTACAGCACTTTATAATAATTGTACATATACTTATTCTCAGTACTTTATTAACACTCCTGATGATCTCATACAGCAATTTAGAATAATTGTACACATACTTATTTTCTGTACTTTATTAACACTCTTGATGATCTCTTACTACACTTTATAATAATTGTACATATACTTATTATCTGTACTTTGTTAACACACCTGATGATCTCTTACAGCACTTTATAATAATTGTACATATACTTATTCTCTGTACTTTATTAACACCCCTAATGATCTCTTACAGCGCTTTATAATAATTGTACATATACTTAATATATGTACTTTATTAACACTCTTGATGAACTCTTACAGCACTTTATAATAATTGTACATATACTTATTATCTGTACTTTGTTAACACACCTGATGATCTCTTACAGCACTTTATAATAATTGTACATATACTTATTCTCTGTACTTTATTAACACTCTTGATGATCTCTTACAGCACTTTATAATAATTGTACATATACTTATTCTCAGTACTTTATTAACACTCTTGATGTTCTCTTACAGCACTTTATAATAATTGTACATATACTTATTCTCATTACTTTATTAACACTCCTGATGATCTCTTACAGCACTCTATAATAATTGTACATATACTTATTCTCTGTACTTTATTAACACACCTGATGATCTCTTACAGCACTTTATAATAATTGTACATATACTTATTCTCAGTACTTTATTAACACTCCTGATGATCTCATACAGCAATTTAGAATAATTGTACACATACTTATTCTCTGTACTTTATTAACACTCTTGATGATCTCTTACAGCACTTTATAATAATTGTACATATACTTAATATCTGTACTTTATTAACACTCTTTATGAACTCTTACAGAACTTTATAATAATTGTACATATACTTATTATCTGTACTTTAATAACACTCCTGATGATCTCTTACTACACTTTATAATAATTGTACATATACTTATTCTCTGTACTTTATTAACACTCTTGATGATCTCTTACAGCACTTTATAATAATTGTACATATACTTAATATCTGTACTTTATTAACACTCTTGATGAACTCTTACAGCACTTTATAATAATTGTACATATACTTATTATCTGTACTTTGTTAAAACACCTGATGATCTCTTACAACACTTTATAATAATTGTACATATACTTACTCTCTGTACTTTATTAACACTCTTGATGATCTCTTACAGCACTTTATAATAATTGTACATATACTTAATATCTGTACTTTATTAACACTCTTGATGAACTCTTACAGAACTTTATAATAATTGTACATATACTTATTATCTGTACTTTAATAACACTCCTGATGATCTCTTACTACACTTTATAATAATTGTACATATACTTATTCTCTGTACTTTATTAACAATCCTGATGATCTCTGACAGCACTTTATAATAATTGTACATATACTTATTCTCTGTACTTTATTAACACTCTTGATGATCTCTTACAGCACTTTATAATAATTGTACATATACTTATTCTCTGTACTTTATTAATACTCCTGATGTTCTCTTACAACACTTTATAATAATTGTACACATACTTATTCTCAGTACTTTATTAACACTCCTGATGATCTTTTACAGCACTTTAGAATAATTGTACACATACTTATTCTCTGTACTTTATTAACACTCTTGATGATCTCTTACTACACTTTATAATAATTGTACACATACTTATTCTCTGTATTTTATTAACACTCTTGATGGTCTTTTACTACACTTTATAATAATTGTACACATACTTATTATCTGTACTTTTTTACCACATCTGATGATCTCTTACAGCACTTTATAATAATTGTACATATACTTATTCTCAGTACTTTATTAACACTCTTGATGATCTCTTACAGCACTTTATAATAATTGTACATATACTTATTCTCTGTATTTTATTAACACTCTTGATGGTCTTTTACTACACTTTATAATAATTGTACACATACTTATTATCTGTACTTTTTTACCACACCTGATGATCTCTTACAGCACTTTATAATAATTGTACATATACTTATTCTCAGTACTTTATTAACTCTCTTGATGATCTCTTACAGCACTTTATAATAATTGTACATATACTTATTCTCTGTACTTTATTAACACTCTTGATGAACTCTTACAGAACTTTATAATAATTGTACATATACTTATTATCTGTACTTTAATAACACTCCTGATGATCTCTTACTACACTTTATAATAATTGTACATATACTTATTCTCTGTACTTTATTAACAATCCTGATGATCTCTGACAGCACTTTATAATAATTGTACATATACTTATTCTCTGTACTTTATTAACACCCTTGATGATCTCTTACAGCACTTTATAATAATTGTACATATACTTATTCTCTGTACTTTATTAATACTCCTGATGTTCTCTTACAGCACTTTATAATAATTGTACACATACTTATTCTCAGTACTTTATTAACACTCCTGATGATCTTTTACAGCACTTTAGAATAATTGATAAAAGCTACTGAAGATACAATAAACAAAGCTAGGATTGTGCTAGTCCATGTTGATATACAAGTGAGCAGTGATTATAAATGTATATATAATATTAAAATGTGAGTAAGATAAAAACTACTAAAGATACAATAAGCAAAACTAGGATTGTGCTAGGCCATGTTGATATACAAGTGAGCAATGATTATAAATGTATATATAATAATAAAATGTGAGTATGATAAAAGCTAGGGTTGTGCTAGTCCATGTTAATGTACAAGTGAGCAGTGATTATAAATGTATATATAATAATAAAATGTGAGTAAGATAAAAGCTACTCAAGATAGAATAAACAAAGCTAGGATTGTGCTAGTCCGTGTTAATATACAAGTGAGCAGTGATTATAAATGTATATATAATAATAAAATGTGAGTAAGATAAAAGCTACTGAAGATACAATAAACAAAAACTAGGATTGTACTAGTCTATGTTGGTGTACAAGTGAGCAATGATTATAAATGTATATATAATAATAAAATGTGAGTAAGATAAAAGCTACTGAAGATACAATAAACAAAGCTAGGACTGTGCTAGTCCATGTTAATATACAAGTGAGCAGTGATTATAATTATATATAATAATAAAATGTATTATTATATATACTCACATTACTCACTCTCATTTTATTATTATATATATATTTATAATCACTGCTCACTTGTATATTAACATGGACTAGTACAGTCCTAGCTTTGTTTATTGTATCTTCAGTAGCTTTTATCTTACTCTCATTTTATTATTATATATATACATTTATAATCATTGCCCACTTGTACATCAACATAGACTAGTACAATTCTGCTTTGATTATTGTATCTTCAGTAGCTTTTATCTTACTCACGATTTATTATATATATATATATTTATAATCACTGCTCCCTTGTATATCAACATGGACTAGCACAATCCTAGCTTTGTTTATTGTATCTTCAGTAGCTTTTATCTTACTCACATTTTATTATTATATATACATTTATAATCACTGCTCACTTGTATATTAACTCTTTCGCTACCACGTTAATTGTTGACCAAACGATTATTCTGCCCAAGTTAATTCAAACGGATTTTCTAAAAAATCCGATATACCGTTAGTATTTAAGCAATATCTCAAAAAATGAAAACATATATCGTTTTACTTTTAAATGTATCTTATTCAGAACAAAATTCTCCACAAGATAGGTGTAAAATTGTTTAGCAACTCTTACTCTCACAAAATTCCTGACGCTTTTCTTTGCGTTGAACAAACTCGGTGTGTTTCTTATTGTCATGACGATAACGGTCTGGTTTTACCGTTTTTGAAAAAATAATTAGAAATGGAATTGTTGAACCAAAAATTTAGTTGCACGTCATTGGCAACAAGGTTGTTTCATTGGAAACAATTATTTCAACAACATGTGGAGATTACTGTCTTCTCTTTGCAATATTTTGGAGCAGAGGATGTTCAATAGAAGATTTTCTAACAGTTATGCTAAAAATTTCTGAAACAGATACACGAGATCATGTAGTTCGAAAAACTATACTAGATAGATATGATTGGAATGAAAAAAAAAAAATTAGTAAAAGTCTTAATAACGAAGAAAATGAAGGTGTTGACAATGTACATATTCAAGGAACTTCCCAAATTGTTAAATTACTAGAAGATCTGACATAAATTTTTTTTTTCTATATTTTACAATTGAATATACATATATACTTTATATCGAAATAAAGTTGGTAACAAATACAACCGAATATTATTTACTTTTTGATATAAGTTTTATATATTGATATACTCACACTGAGTTGGAGCTATCCTCAAAATAATCCACATGTTAATCCATGTATGCCCCTTTACTAGTTCATCATCTTCATCTATTTACTGGTCGAGAAACTGTTATGGAATGGTTGTTATATGGGTTTTTAGGTAATTTGCCTTACCTGAATACCACACTAACATCAATGATTAATAACCACGAGTTCTACTTCAATCTAGACTATGCTTGTTGTGGTTAATTAGGCTAGGTAAGCCTAATTGTTTATTCAATGGTTGCTAATAGTACGAGTATGGAACTTGACCCAGATCTTTGTGCAGGCCTCAACTATGCTAACTCTCAGATGTTTGGTATAGCAATCAAGATATCTTTTATTATTATGAACCAAAGCCTAATACACAAGTAGCAAAATTCTAAAATATAAGATAGATAGCAGCAGTCAAAGCTAAATAAAATAATCTCTTACGCCAACAGCTAGCTGTATCTGCTCTTAAGCTCGGCTTGTACGTCTACAAGTGTCACTGTCAAAAGAGGATGAGCTAATAAAAGTTGTTAGCTTTTATAGGCATTCAGGATAGCCTGAGGACGGTACGTATAATGTTCGTATTATATCTTTGTGTTGTAGGAGTAAGTCTACTGGAGGGAACGCTGTCTCTGAGCCGTCATCTGATTAGCGCTATATCTGTATATTGAAATTGGAATTGCATAACATTGATTGGCGTTGTGTTATGTAATGGAAAAGTGCTGACTCAGGGTAAGCTCAGTTATCTTTGGTTGTGCTTGGTCATGGTTGGTAGGTGTAATTGTATTCCAAATTCCTTTGGTGGTGTTGACGTGGTGTTGACGCAGCAGTTTCCAAGATTGATGTTTTCTAAATCTTTTAATGTCTCTTTACATTCCCTGCTGGTATCTTGTTTTCGAAGTATTTCCATACAACATGGTTAAGCCAAACCAAACAGGAGAATTCCATAGGTAAACCTAGGAAAACAATCAAGTCGAATGCCAAGGCGCTTGTCCACACAACAGCCCCTGAAAACAGCGACACTCAACGAACTTAATCGCGAGTAGCCGGCTAACAGAATTCTAGCTGAAGCATACAAGCCTTATGGTATCAACACTCGATCGACCCAAATTCTCAAATATAAGTAGGTATCAAGAGATGGTTAATGAGGCAGAATATTCCATCAGATTATGCAACGCTTATATAGTGAATTGAAGAATGATGGGTGTGTCCAAAGGAATTAATGAAGCGAAAATAGTAAACAGATTTTCGCGAAATTGAATTTCGCGAAAGTGAATTTCGCGAAATTGAATTTCGCGAAATTACACATTATATATATTATATAGTCAACTTTCGCGAAAGTGAATTTCGCGAAAGTGAATTTCGCGAAATTGGATTTCGCGAAATTGGATTTCGTGAAATTACACATATATATTATATAGTCAACTTTCGCGAAATTGGATTTCGCGAAATTACACATATATATTATATAGTCACCTTTCGCGAAATTGAATTTCGCGAAAGTGAATTTCGCGAAAACTGTTTAGCTGATTTTACAATTTCGTGAACATAAATTACACAAATTTAATGAACCATAACATTGCTTCTACTTACTATATAAGCAACGAGAAAGAATAAGTTTTTCATCTCATTTTATTTATAATAGTTTACAATGTGTGCTCGAGACAAAAACGTGGATAGACTCCTAACTCAGACAAATTGCATCGACACGTGTGTGGAGATATGGGGCTACTGCCCTTGGGGTAGAGAGGTAGATCCTGAAAAACAGAAGGCTTTTCGAAACAAGATCAAGCTTCAAAAGAAAGTAAGTATTACATTATAATATTTTACTAAATTATATTTTTGATTAACCCTTTCACTGCCGTAGACGCATTAATGCGACTTTCCCAGCCATTGCGTAGTTACCTCATTTTATTATTCGTTGACAGCATAACCCACGGTCTTTCAGACTTTTATGAAATTGACAGTGTTGTCTGAAGATTTGTCTATAAAATTAACCTAAAGTAACGAATCAATTTCAAACTTTTGTTAGAGAACTTCTAATTTTATAACGAACATTTTTTGTGTGAGTTCATTAATTACCGCGCGCGAGTCAGAAAACAGGTAATTAGTAATGTTGATGGCATTATAGCCATTTCAGATTCAGATTTTCGTGATTATACAGATAGTTAAAGCAGCAGCACTGTCTCTGAGAGTAGTGAAAGTAATAATTTTGTGAGAGTAAGAAACACGGAAGATCGTTTTAGCTTCGCATCGATCATAGCATCACACAGCTTTATCATCGCACAAAGTATAGATTCGTTGAATTTTTGCATAGCAATGATGGCTACAATGTTAGCAAATTAAAATATGTAACAAAATTGTTCTGAATAGAGATTGAAATTGGAAAAAATACTGTTTACATACCATGAAGCAATATCGGCAATTTTCGGTAAAATGGCTGGTACTTGGCAAATACCCAAATTTGTACATGCTCGGCAGTGAAAGGGTTAAAGGAAACTTGAGAATATAAACTACATATTAAATATATTTCGAATTATAGGGTTTGCTTAAATGAAACAATTAAATTATACAAAGTAATTTGGAAATTATTGTAGAAATCATTGGTCATGCAGCAGCAAAGAGAGGAGTTCTTTCGTAACTTCGATGTTACATTGACTTTAAAAGTAAGTATTACATTATATTTATTTCGTCTAATATCGTTGTATAATGATAAAACATGTAACTAAAGATCAAATACATTCAACAAAATTCACTCCAATTGGTATGTAGGAATGTTAAAATGAGTATCAATCTGTGAAAACAGTAATTAATATTTTGTATAACTCCACTTTAAAACAAAAGGAGGTGGAATTGAAATTCAAAGTAAGACCTGACTGTGTTTTAATTTGTCTGCATGTTCTACTCTGACTATAATCAATGCAATTGTAGGATCCTGGGCATCACCGAACTAAATATAGTCCTTTTCGGAGAAGGATTTATGAATTTGAATCTTCAGTAAGTAGTACATTATATTTATTTCTTTATTTTAACTGAATATCCTCCTCTGTCTGTGTGTCCTAGTCTGACTATGTGATGTAACATATTTGTTTTTCTTATTGTCTGTATGTCCTACTCTAGCTGATTGCATATCCTATTCTGTTTGCATTACATCTTGCATATCATTCTATGATTCGATGACTAATGCAATTGAAATTTACAATTTAAGTTGGAGTCCATTGTGAATGTAGAGTCTACTATCTCAGCAAGGTTATAGTAATCCATCCTGACTGTAATCATTGCAATTGCAGGCTCCCGTATCTCAACAGGAAGATTCCATTCAGAAAAAGGATGGATCTTCTTCTTCTTCAGTAAGTATTACATTATATTTGATTTTTAGTTTGAATGAATGATCTAATCTGATTGTATGTCTTACTTTTACTATATCTCACTAAAAATAATGTATGTTTTGATTGTAGACAGTTCATTCTCATTCGACAATGAAAGAAGAAGAAGAAAATTGGGATTGAATGAAATTCAAGAAAGATGTATTCCAAAACTTTCCTTTTTAAAACGAATGACAGAATGATTTTGAATTTTTTGTAACATTTATAGTTTATATTTTATAATAAAAACTTATCTCTCATTCAACCAAATATATAACAATCTCCGGAAAATCAACCCCTCGGTGTCCCAGATATTAACCCCCTCACTCATCCGCTAGGTAATCTCTCGCTCTCCTCGATAATCCGCGAGATCCACTCCGGAAAACCATCCAGCCCTCGATGTCCCAGATATTCACCCCCACTATTCCACCGATAATCGGCGACGATTCGCCCGACTAATCCGCGACGATTCCCCCGACTAATCCCGCGATAATCCGCGTTCAATCAGATGACTCATCCCCCGCTAATCCGATGACTCATCCACAGATAATCCGCCGATTACGCCAGGAGCGGATCCGTAACCCCTCGAATTCAACCCCCTACTCTACACCACAATTTCCCCCCAAACCCCAACATCTCATTCAACTCCACACGATTCAATCTACACCCCTAGCCAATTTAATTCACAACCCCCTTTTTCTATCCCCCGCTGGATCCGTCACTTTTATGTGTAGATCTGCTCTCTATATACTACTGACAGTGAGTAAATAAACACAAACAAAAACTGGCTTAAGTGAATAGAATATAATATAACAGTGAGTAAATAAACACAAACAAAAACTGGCATAAGTGAATAGAATATAATATGACAGTGAGTAAATAAACACAAACAAAAACTGGCTTAAGTGAATAGAATATAATATAACAGTGAGTAAATAAACACAAACAAAAACTGGCATAAGTGAATAGAATATAATATGACAGTGAGTAAATAAACACAAACAAAAACTGGCATAAGTGAATAGAATATAATATAACAGTGAGTAAAAAAACACAAACAAAAACTGGCATAAGTGAATAGAATATAATATGACAGTGAGTAAATAAACACAAACAAAAACTGGCATAAGTGGATAGAATATAATATGACAGTGAGTAAATAAACACAAACAAAACTGGCATAAGTGAATAGAATATAATATGACAGTGAGTAAATAAACACAAACAAAAACTGGCATAAGTGAATAGAATATAATATGACAGTGAGTAAAAAAACACAAACAAAAACTGGCATAAGTGAATAGAATATAATATAACAGTGAGTAAATAAACACAAACAAAAACTGTCATAAGTGAATAGAATATAATATAACAGTGAGTAAATAAACACAAACAAAAACTGGCATAAGTGAATAGAATATAATATGACAGTGAGTAAATAAACACAAACAAAAACTGGCATAAGTGAATAGAATATAATATAACAGTGAGTAAATAAACACAAACAAAAACTGGCATAAGTGAATAGAATATAATATGACAGTGAGTAAATAAACACAAACAAAAACTGGCATAAGTGAATAGAATATAATATAACAGTGAGTAAAAAAACACAAACAAAAACTGGCATAAGTGAATAGAATATAATATGACAGTGAGTAAATAAACACAAACAAAAACTGGCATAAGTGAATAGAATATAATATGACAGTGAGTAAAAAAACACAAACAAAAACTGGCATAAGTGAATAGAATATAATATGACAGTGAGTAAATAAACACAAACAAAAACTGGCATAAGTGAATAGAATATAATATAACAGTGAGTAAATAAACAGTGAAATGCTACTAGCTAAAAATTATAAGATAAATAAAATATGATATAAAAATGCCTATGTACAACTAGCACTACACCTTCTCCATCACCAAAGTTGATGTTGTTGACAAAAAGGTTTTAAAGTTTTCCAGAATTAATTTTCAACTTCCTTAAACAGGGAATATGAAAGGCTTAATAACCTTTCACTTAAAAGGTGTCAAAACTCCAAAAAACCAGATACTTTACTGTAAATGATCAGTAGTGGCTACTTTCAAAAAATTCGTTTAGGCAGGAGTGCAGGCACATTAAGTGAACAACAATAGATGTTAAAACAGGGAAAAAATTGATAAAAAAAAGAATACTGCTAAAAAATGGAAACAAATTTTTAGTTAAACATTCAATTGTAGATTCACATAAAAATTGCTATGAAAAATGAAGGGCATTAGACTTGAAAGGAGTCTAAAATGCGTACACCAAAAATTTCAAGTAAATTTAACTCACACCATGTGAAGACATAAGAAGATGGAAGGGAA
This sequence comes from Watersipora subatra, assembly GCF_963576615.1. NCBI lineage: Eukaryota > Metazoa > Bryozoa > Gymnolaemata > Cheilostomatida > Watersiporidae > Watersipora > Watersipora subatra. Next base: position 28,420,693 of record NC_088713.1, read on the forward strand.
GACAATATGAGTATATCTTCCTCTTAATTTAAGTTTAAAGTTGGTTAGAATGTCTGGTTAGTCTGGTTAAAAAAGTGGTTAGTTCTGGTGTCTTTGGAGAGCTTACAAACCTTTCAAAGTGGTTTGAAGCATTCTATCAATGTTCAACTCCATCCACACACTAATAAATATTTGCGTTGCCAGGTAATGTCTGAAGTATTTTGAAGTATACTTCCATAACAGTATTACTTAAATGACTTTAACAGCTAGTACTTGAGTGGAACAAATACTTAGCTCATTTTCATCAGCAGCCTTGAACATAAATTAATTTATTCTAACGTGCAAACCGCGGATCTAAGTTTCCCAATGATTGTTCGTTGCACATGATTTTTTATTAATCTTTGATTTTTTTAGGTCAACACCTGTCCCAGAATTTCTTTTTCTATACATTCAAACCTCTACCTATGAGTGCCCCAACTTGAGAGAAACTCGCAATAAGAGCTGACTTTTGAGCAAATTCCTTATTTGAGATAAGAGCATGTGAGTTGGCTCTAGATGGCCACTCGTTATATGTGGTCTAAGTATGTGCAATCCCGCAGCTTGCTAGCAGCCTACTGGCTAGGTGCTCACCTTACATTATCTCTATTAATACTGGCGCAAAACTGGAAACAATAGAAAATTTAGACAGGTTTAGACAAGTTTAGTAAAAGATTAAAACTTAGCCTTCAAGTGTGTGTTTAGTGAGCTAAATTAATTCAGGTTCGATTCAAAGTTTCTCTTACGTAGTCACAAAAGTTCAGTGTACTGAATGCATTGCTATCAAAGCTGTTAGCCACTACGTATGTCTCACAGGTGAAATCTGGCAATAGTGTACATAGTAATGTTACATTTTATTTCCTATTGTTGTATAGAAGTATTAGCAAAAGCGGATAGCATAATGGAGAAACGCCTAAACACCAGAGACATGCAGTATTACAATGAACATGACACCTAATACATCAGAGGACCGGCAATCAAGACAGTCATGATATACCCATCTACAAGCAAACTAGAAACCTCCTTTGGTCGTAGCCCATGAAGAAAGAGACATCAATTGACATGCCAGAAAAAATTAAAAGATATCAGACCTGTACAAGACACGACCAAGACAATTGGAGTTAGTAGTCATTTCCAATAATTATACTCTCATGACATACATGTACTTGAGACAATTTTACTGAACTGCTAATCCTCTGCAACATAAAGAACAGAACCTGAGTGCCTAAGCACCTTCTCACAGGCTAAAAGAGACATCTATAAAAGAGAACAGCTTTAACTACTCAGCCTGTGTCTAGCGATCGATCTACCTCTCCTTCCTGAAGGACTTGCTGAGGCTCCCTCCGCCTGCTGAGGCACGTTCCTCTGCCTCTGGAGCCTCTATTCATTTCTTACCTATAGAGCCTTCTTCTCCATCATCAGCTGATCCTCTTCTACTTCCCTATCTCACCTACAGAGCCTCTATATATAAGGACTGCCATGACTCTCATCTGAATGTCGAAACTTGCAGCTGTACGGACCGAGCAAGTAAGACCATTCGAGTAAGGGTGTAACTTTCATTGGCTATTTTAACCTTTTTTCATTAATATTATTGTTTAGAATGGTTAGTTGTGTATTTTAGGTGTCAGACCAATAGAATATAGAATTAACTTTTACTGGTAAATACTAGTACTACTTACAACAGCTTAACACCTTCACTTGTACCTGATCCAGTAATAATCAAATTAGTTCCCACATGAAAAAGTAAAAGTACACAAACTGAACAAAGTCAAAATAGAGTGAAATGACAAAGCAAATTCAACACTGAAGTTGTGTGTGGATTTGGATTAGTTATGCATAACATAATGTAATTTCTCCACACCCGCACATAACACTATTTTAGCAATTAAGTTCATATTTGTTACTTTTTTAGCGCAGGCGTTAAATCACAACAACTAAATAATGTTTGTGCACCTTAATATCTTGTTTAATGTGAGGTTTTTCATAGTGTAGTAACGGATCAATTTATATTTAGTTGCTTTATATAAGAAATAGTGCCTGAAGAAACGAGTAAATTGACATATGAACTCAGTCTCTGAACGCATTCAGCTCATATGTAGAGGTGTGACTGTACATGTATCGGCTAGTGGTCTCGTCATTTCATCTGTCCATCGGGACTGAATGTCTATAGAGTTGCTCCCCCATCGCTTTTTTCATCACTATCACTCATTTCATAGTTTGCTCACTAGTATAGCATTCGCGCTTTTTGGGGCTACTCACTGAACTATACTACCCCTGAAACGGCATTGGCCTGTCTAAACCAATGAACTTCCGAGCGCCATCTTGATTACTGCTACATGGGCTGTAATTAGTGAAATGGCGGATCATAGTTATCCCAAAAAAAACTCATTTATTTACTGGAAATCAGTGTTTTGCCATTAGTTGGTACCACTACGACAACCCTGAAACACGGAGGGTTAATGATATATCATTTCACAGGTGAGTTTAGCGTTTTATTCATGCATTAGTAGCACTAGTACAGCAGTAGCTGTTTAGAAGAAGCTTATGGCGCCTTACAGTGCCTCGCATTCCGTGTTCTCAACTCGAGTTGATGAATTCGAGTTGCTGTTCAAAGAACTCGGCCTGGGTTTTTTATGAACTCGAGTTGTGTTACGCAAAACTAAGCCAGGTTTGTAAAAAAAAAGTAAAGTGAGTAATTGGGGTGTCTCATTTACAGAACTGCATTTGCACATATTATATAAATTTTAATAATCGATTAATAATAATAGTTTAAATATATATATATACATATTTAAATTATATATATGGTGATATTTGCACATATATTTACTTATATAAATATAAAGAGACAAAAACAATTGTAGAATGTAAAAAGCAAACTAAAAAACTATCTATGTGGGGGCCAGGCCACTTCTTATTCAAATAAAAAGGAGAGTTATATTACTAGAACCTGACAAGAAACTGAATGAACACCAAAAATGAACAAACATAGAAATTATGTCAACAACGTTTACTGATGCACAAAAAAAGTTCTATATAAAAAATATAGTTAGAGAAAATGAGAAGGCACCTTATAGTGCCTCACGTTCCATGTTGTCAAATCGAGTTGTTGAACTCGAGTTGCTGTTGAAAGAACTCGGCTTGGGTTTTCGATGAACTCAAGTTGCGTAACTCGAGTTGTACAACTCGAGTTATATTTATACAAACTTGAATTTGTAAATATAACTCGAGTTGTACAACTCGAGTTGCAAACTCGGGACACTCTAATTCGCCATTAGCTCTAGTTTTACAGTACATACATATATAGTTTAATTTCTATCAGCTAACGAGTGCCTATTGATGTACCACTGTTAATATAACCAGATCTACGGTTATGCTATCGTAATACCAATATATTGCACTTTACTTTTACAAACTCGAGTTAGTAAATACAACTCGAGTTGTACAACTCGAGTTACACAACTTGAGTTGAGAACACGGAACGCGAGGCACTGTAAGGCGCCATAAGAAGCTTGCTAGTAGCTGGTTAGTAGTACCTTGCTAGCAGCTGGTTAGTAGTAGCTTGCTAATAGCAGGTTAGTAGTAGCTTGCTAGTAGTAGCTGGTTAGTATCTTGCTAGTAGCTGGTTAGTAGCTTTTAGTAGTAGCTGGTTATAAGCTTGCTAGTAGTTGCTTAGTAGTAGCTCGCTAGCAACTGGTTAGTAGTAGCTTGCTAATAGCTGGTTAGTAGCTTGCTTCTGTTTCTACTCACAGCCAGCCTTTAGTGAACCTTTACCTATCTGATTTTTATTATTTTACACAACACTATCGTTGACTGTTTTAACTAGGATTAATTGGTGCTGCTTGTTGATTCATTTTGGCTGGTTTTGGAGACAAAGTAGGTCAGTACTGGTGCTGCTAAATTCAAATAACAACAGTCACTGTTCACATAGATCAGGAGTGCCAGTTACAAGGAACAAGCATTGTTAGTAACTGCAATTCTTATCATTATCACTAAAGCAAGTTTTTTTTAATAAAGTAAACTTCTGTTAGTTGATAAGAAAGTTTTAAAACACAAAAACATTCTGAGCATCAAAGGTACATTGTTCTAAAAGGTTAAAAGTCAATCTTTCAGTTTTTTCTTTGTCAATAAACGTTTCTCCTAATAATAACTGATTATAAGATCACAAATCCTAATCTGTATGGATTTTTAATAATTTGATTACCTTGTTTTCTTATCATCAAGTTTTCGCGTAAAGAGAAAGAGTCAGAAAGATGGCATACTTGGTAAACTGTTTCCAGGCGGCAGGAGATCCCAGCAAAAATGAAATTCTATGTAGTGCCCACTTCAATGAGTCTATGATCGATAAAATTGATAAATCATTATTATTCCGTCGATATTTTAGCACCATTTCCATTTTATTTCCAATTGCACCAAAGGATAACTGTTATTATTTCAGGAGGCTGGAACAACAACCAAGCAGTTTCAGCATATCCTTAGGCACTTGGTTACAAGATGTGGTGTTACACCAGGAGCTACTGGTAATGTCAGATCTATAATGGATGACACTGCATTGTTACCAGCTTTTACTACCTATGTGCCACCAACTGTTGGTAGTGAAGATTATGTTAAAGATGTTATTGACAAACAAACTATGCTTCCCGAAAGGATGCTAAACATTACATCACATCCTGTTCTTTGTAACATTGTTATATATTTATCTGGTTGGCTTGTCAGAAAACTGTTTAAAACGTTGCGTTGTGAACCACGTAGACTCTTCCTAATTCAGTCTAAGTTAGCAAATATGATGATATTCATGTTCTGTTAAGAGTTAGGACAATGGTGGCTTGATTTCTCCTTCTGATTCTGTTGTAACAACTGTTCTATGCACTGAAAAGTATTTGACGGCGGCTACATCAGCAAATCAATGTTTGAAATATCTCAAGATTCTGAAGCGTGTAAAAGAAGAGATTACACACTATGATATATTTGAATTAAAGCAACATTGTACTGACACTTCTGTAGGAATTGATAATCATCACTTCTCACTACTAGCTTTAGTGGTTGATACATACTTTGATTTAAGACTGCACCACTTTTTCAACTTACGAAACCTAGATTTACATAAAGTGAACATCAGACATAATGCTACAAAAACATATTATTTAGAGGGCAGTGAACTGTTATGTCGCTTTGACAGAATTTGTCTATAGCCGGTTTAAGTTAGTATTTATTTTTAAGATTTCTCTATATATATGTATACAAATTGGACATTTTGCAGGCATGTAGTAGTTCAATTTATTATATAATTTATATATACTATAATGCTATTAAACGTTATATTAGGATCACCAGAGCATCTGGCTTAATAATTTTTTATCCATAGATCATTTATTTTCTGAATCAAAAAAAATTTGAAGGTCAAGCATAATGTAATTAAGATTTATAGTTTGCTTTATATATGCATACAATTTGTACAGTTCGAAGGAATTTAGTTGTTAAATTTATAATATGCTTTTTATATATAATGCTATTAGACATTGTATTAGCATCCGAGCATCTGGCTCATTTTCTATGCATAGATCATTTATTTTCTAAATCACAAATAAATTTTGTGGTCAAGCATACTGTAGTTAAGATTTATAGTTTGCTTTTGGTCTATATCAACGAATAACACATATAAATATAACACAAATCAAGATATATTGAGTGTTGGGACCTACTGGGGCAATGGCTAAAGCTAATCTAGGCTCGAGGTCAATCTAACCACTTTTCGAACAAAACAATGTAGGTTGCAAGATTTTAGTCAAATGTATACAACAGTTTTGACCAGTTTTCTGCTCTTGGTAATGTAAACAACTATTGTGATCTCCTATTAGATCATAGACCTATTAACTATACTATAGACTGGGCAATCTAATGCATCACTGCTCAGCATTGTGTCCTACATAAATAGCCACATTCTTCACGACGTAATGTCAACGCTTTGTTCACTTGCAGCAGGTCAGGCAAGCGAGTCATCATTGTTTACATTGAAAGAATGACAGAGACAGCTTTGTTGCTACATGTAATTTGACATAACTACTAAAGTACACAAGGAATTAGTTAAAAATTTTAGATGCAAAGCTTATACACTATGCATTTCCTACCCTGCAAATTTGTAAACATAAAGTTGAATATATCATATGTAAAGTGCCAGTAAAAATGTATATTCATCTATTCAAAAAAATTGCAAAATTATCAATGTTGCCCTATGCTATGGGCTAACATGTCAAATAGATAGGTGTACAAACAAATTTCAAATGCATACACACTGGTAAATGGTACACTGATCGCAGTCTGCCATGAATATAAACGTTGGGTCTTAGGTGTTATGCAAACAGCATCAAAAAAATCGTAGAAAACAAACGACAAACGGTACACTTTTCTAGACATATTGTGACAGGCTACGCATGTCTAAAGACGATCAGTCGGCTGAACTTTGATCTAAGATTACTCTTGTTAGCTGCTACCTTTGTAGCCTCTTGGTGAATTCTAATTCTGACATATCTGGATGTGATAGTTTTAACTAACGCTGCGCTGTGACTTGAGCATGGAAATTCCTGATGCAAATTGCTTTGTAACACCAATAAAAGAGTCTTAGTGACTACCAGCTTGTGTATGTCTGCAGTGATTCCTTGTAAGTCGACACACTGCTGTATGATCTGTTCTGAGCCGAGATATATTTTTGTGATGACAGGATGAGGTGTAAACAGACCACCTCTATCTTTTACACTAATTAGTGGCGCATCATCCCTGGTGCGTAAACCTGGACAGGAGGCTATAAAGCTGGTGCAGTCATTCCAGTTGAGTTTTAAGTTCTGTACCACATAACCTGCTACATAAATATCATATGCTAATATTATTATAAAAAAGTATATGTATCAACTGTAAAATAAGTTTACCTAAATCTCACTGATTTGCTGCAGTATTATTTCAAGCCACTCTGCTACCTGTATATCTGTTCTATACACTAACAATAAGTGAAAGTAGCTACTACCAAAATATACGTACATACCTGAATCTGAATACCTGAATAATTATGTCAAATTACATGTAGCAACAAAGCTGTCTTTTTCATTCTTTCAATGTAAACAATGATGACTCGCTTGCCTGACCTGCTGCAAGTGAACAAAGCGTTGACGTTACGTCGTGAAGAATGTGGCTATTTATGCAGGACACAATGCTGGGTTGTGATGCATTGGATTGCCCAGTCTAGTATAATAGTTAATAGGTCTATGTATTAGATAATCGATAAGTTTTAAAGCTAAAGTTTACTGGGCTGGTAAGGCAAGCAATGCCAATGATACCCTTAAATCCAGTGGAAACATCTGTTGATAAGAAATGCAAATTATATAGAGCCCATATAGAGTTGTCTGCCTATTGCTGAAACCATGCCAATAGCCATCTACAACAAAAACTTATAGCCTAGAATCTGTAGATCTTTAGCTAGCTTGACTTTGATATATAGGTTGAATGAATATGTAGATCTTTATCTTGACTTTGATAGTAGGTTGATTAAGATTGGAGATGGATAGAAGCACCCCACAAGCTCATTGAGATTAAATGTTGTACAATGTTGCTAGGTTACTATAAAAGAGAACGTGACTGTGTAGCATAGACCAAGATGGGGCTCAAATTGTCACACGGATAAATGACCTTAGCCATTTCAGAGGTAGTATAATTCGGTGGGGCTACTATTCTCATGGGCTACTTTCGGCTACTTTGAACACAGCTCGTTACACACACATTAATAGCAATACAACACAATGCGTTAATAGATTGCTTTTTATATTGAGAACTAGGGTTATTTATTTCCTCCCCGTCCTCAGAGCCGTATATTGGTCACAGCCCCGCGACCAACAGAAGCGTATGCGGGAGCTCGGTCGATTCCAAACAAACAGGCCACGCCTACTATTTTTATATAAGTTATAATGGAGAGGCCGCAACATTAATCAACAAAAGCTACTCCCATTAGCAGTCGCTTTAAAATTGATTGTTTTATCATAAACCATTTGAAAGAAAACAAAATTCCCTACAAGAAGCTACTAATAACGTTTTTGTAAAAACGTAAAGTAAATGCAAAAAAGAGCGGTATTGAGAGCGCGGTATGAATATTCCATTAGAGATCAGTATGTCGATCAGGTTTGTTTCGAATCAAGCGTTTTTGTTTCCGGTTTTTGATCGCGGGACTCTGTGAAACTATACGACACTGCCCGTCCTTACCCCGTACCTACAGAGCCGTACTTGGTACCCGCAAACCTATCTTATAAAAAATGTGGTCAAGTACAAGGAAGTTTGTTGTTTCTTTTTATGTAATCACGCTTCTTTTGTTTTGTACGCCACTGGCGAAACGGCGGGCAATGAAAATGATACGTAATTTGTAAGTGCGATAGTCGTTACTGTGGACTTGTAAGTATAACATCACTAATAACACTTTTATATAACTTATTAATGTATATAGAAAGCCTAATGTGTATGATGTATTTTTAAGATCACATCAGATTGTTCTCACTGAGAGCTTCTAAAGGCAAAAGGACGTGAGAACTCTTTTTGCCTTTAGTATGAGCTGTTTTGATGTAGTATAAAAGAGTAGTTTTTTGCTAATAGTGCTGGTAGGTTGTAAAAGCAGTACCTCGTTCGCCCTGTAACATTTTAATTGAATTAGAAGATGTTTGAAAGGCGTTTAAGAAATTTTGATAAGCTGTTTTATTTTTTATTATCTTTTTAAACAGGTTTCATATGTACGATATTAAAGCTGAGTAGGCCTAATTGAGACTATAGCTCTGACTCACAACAATTGATCTTTTTCTTCAACATACTTGTATTAGTGAGGTGGTAATACAGGGTGATATAAGAATATAATAACAGAGTTAGTCTATCGCATCCATTAGTGAAAGTATATAAGACAGTGTTGTGAAGTTAATCAGTTCACTTCACTAACAGACTGTCTGCCAGCAGTTTAAGAATAAGTATTTAAGAAGAGCTATAAGTTAACAACAGTAAGTTTGTTAATGGTTATTAGTAAACCATTAGCTATGCATAAAATTGAATTATAATACTCGGGAAAGAGAGAAAATCAGAAGTAAAGGTTTTTCTTTCATGAAAAGATTTTCTCTTTTATAACCACAACATAATGACAACGAGTCATCTCACTCTGCTCTACTTCAGATATAAATGATGGAATGAAGTATATACATAGTCATATCATTTTCAACACAAATGAAGCATTTTATATAGTGCACAATGGGCTCCCAAAGTAAAAATTATCAATACGGCTTAGGATTTTATGAGTCCAAGTCATTCTCAACATTCATGATAATGTAATGTTTGTAGTGTACGGTTGCTATTATTTGATTTGAGTTTATTTTTATCATAAAAACAGATGCACACAGAGACATAAACTAAATAAATATACATGTATGAATAAGCAATCATAATACAATAGGGAGTGATGTAGGCCCACGCGCGCAGTAGCAGGGCTAATCAAGGTGCAGGGACCGAGTTGACAACTTTTTAATATAATAATGTTCACATATTAAGACCTAAAACCATTCCAATGAGTCAAGTAGATGCCTCTTTAAAGCAATATTAAAACTTTGAATTTTCAATGTACCTTATCGATATTGGTAAGTCATTCCAAATACTGGACAACTGGTAAGTTACCTGTCGATGTCCAACTGTAGATGTAGACTTAGGGTAAGGTAAGGCATAAGAAGAATAATGAGTAGCATAAGAGTGTTGTTGAACATGAGTGTCAGAGTAGAATGATGAATGAGCGAGAATACTTAAACGGAGTTTGTATAGCTCTTTAATTGGAAGAACATTAGCCTTTTTGAACAAATCAACTGTGTGGTCTTTGAATTTTTTATGGAAGATTATTCACATTAGATGCTTTTGAATCTGGAATATTTTATTCAAATGACACTCTGCAGCATTGCCCCATGCTTCTAAACAATAAATTAGTTTACTGTTAATTAAACTGTTATAAAGCAATATCAAAGTTATTGCTAAGATCGAATTTATTTTGAAGATTTTTCATTATTATAAAATTTGTTTTATCAATGTTAAGAGTTAGTTTGTTTGCAGTACACCAATTTTGAACTCTATCTAGAGCTGAATTGATTTTGTGGATATTATCATTTAATTTCTTGTCAGTAAAAAACAGATTTGTATCATCAGCAAGCAAAATAGTAGAGAAGGGTTGTGAATAATAAATAGAGAAGGAACAATGTAGGGCCAAGGATAGAACCTTGTGGAACCCCACATTCAATTTGTTGTGATTCTGATAGAGTAGATTTATTTAAATATACTGACTGAGTTCTATCAGAAAGGTAACTTTTAAGTAGTTTGACAGTGCTACATGAAAAATTATAAGCTGCGAGTTTTAAAAGCAAAATAGATTGATTTATGGTGTCGAAAGCCTTCAAGAAGTCAATAAAAATACCTAGGACAATGTTTTTCCCATTTAAAGCAGAAAAGACTGATTTAAAAAATCGGTTAGAGCATTATGTGTGCCTTTCCCTTTTTGAAACCCATATTGATGTTTGGTTATAATGCTGTGTGTTTCCAAATGGTTCAGCACCTGAGCGCTCATAACTTTCTCAAAAACTTTCGAAAAAACTGGTAGAATTGATATAGGTCTATAATTGCTAGACACCATTTTTGATCCTTTTTTAAACAACGTTAGTGCTTTTGCAATTTTCATGTTAGTAAGAACAGTGCCAATGTTAATTCCTATGCTTATTATGTAGGTTAAGGGTAATGTAAGATAGGGTGCACACATTTTAACAAGCTTAGTGGGAATCAAATCCAATCCTGCAGCTCTCTCTTCATTTAGACCAGTTAAAGGGTTATTAACAACACTTTCATCTACATGACATAATTTAAATTCCGGAAAGCTTTGAGACCTAATTGAATGTAAGTCGAGTTGGCTTTCAGGAAAAGCTTTAGCAAGATGAGGTCCTATCCAGGTAAAATAGTTGTTAAATTTATTTGCTGTCTGTAGTTGGTTTGTTATGATTTCATCATCGCTATCTGAAAGCAACTTAACAATTTTGTTGTCTTCGATAGTTTTAATTCCACTTGCTTTCTTAACCACTTTCCATGTCTCAGCGGAGTTGGAAGATTCAGCTATTAGCTTTTCATAAAACATACATTTAGCTTTTTTAATGAGTGGACTGGCTTTTTTTCTTTAAACACTTAAGCTTTGGACTAAAAGGAAACGAAATGTATTTCTTGAAAAGTAAATATTTTTTCTTTTCTCAGTTTTAATATTCCCTGTAAACCATCCTTTCATCATATAATTATTAACACGGCTTTTTTGTTTCTGATTATTGAAAGGAGCAATTTTATCAAAAACCTTCAGTAATAATTTGGCAAATTTATCATGCTTCATTCACATTTCTTGCATCATATACAGGGTTCCATTTTACATTTTTATATATACTTTCTAGATTATATGAATTTGTATTTTTGAAACATCGCTTTGATATTTTGGGAGTTACCTCACAGTTTTTGTCTTGAAAGATTGCAAAAATTGGAAAGTGATCGGAGGTGTCTTTAGTAATACTACCACACACTACATCATTTGATTCCAAGTTAATGAGAATGTGATCAATACATGTCTTAAAAGTAGAGGTAACTCGAGTTGGAATATCTATTAAATTTCTAAAATTGTACTGATGAAAATTATCAATGTAACTAGAACTTCCCTCAATGCATTGATGTTGTTTTGCATTCACTATATTAGTAAACTCATAAAACCATTTGTTTTGTACTTGAATTAACTATTTCGAATGTGACCAGTAAATATTTGCTACAAATTGATACTGATAATGACTAAATAATGTTGACTATACACGACTTTTTGGGATGCAGTTGGTTTCAACATATATTTGAACATATTCTTTTCAAAAATGGCGGCATGCTTTTTTTTGTTTAGTAGCTAGTTTCCGGTGTGGGTAGTAACTGAGAACTTAGCTGATACAAAAACTGCGATGAAATAAGTTAACTCGTCGACCTAATTACTGTAGACCGGCAGAATCTTTGTCAGTACTCAGATGTTTACACAGCATTTAGAGGACGCTAATATGACAAGTTTTTCATTTCCCTTATTTGAGGCATTTATAATAATATATCTGTGGCTGGATTAAAAATTTTATTTTAGCCAACATGAGCAAATAAAAAATAAAATATATGCCAATAGAGCCGCGTAGGACTAGAATTTTATCGCAATAGCTGCTGTGAATACACGAGATAGAGACAGGTTGTATCACTCGTTACATCATTTTGGACAAGTCTTGGCATGGTTTTTTTGGCCTGGGCGTTTTTACCGCAATCAATTTTTTTCGATTTTAACCTTAAAATATCTTGACAATGAGATCGCCTAACACAACAAACAACATATCAACTGATAGACAAAAAATGCTTTCTTTTGAAATCAACTAAAATTTGAGCCATCACATCTTTAAGGTGATCTTAGCATTAGTTGCTAGAAAACTCGTTAACCAAGCTGAAGGCACTTCAGAGATTCGCCGATTGAAGCTAAACTGTACATCAAACTCTAGCAAAAAGCTGACTTTATCATTGGTCGAGTCACTGTTACAATTGCTATCATTGGTCGAGTCACTTTTGCAATTGTTTCTGCTAAATTAAAACCTTGCATCAAAATTTAATGGTAAAAAGTGACTACATTTTTCCAACTTAGACAATTGTTGAGTGATTCACATTGTTAATCCTGTATCATGTCATCGTCTGATTTTTTGCAGGTGTGGCTCGCTCCACCAGTCCTGATCTCACTATGCTGCTGAACACCATTTCAATCGGATTAATTCTTTGTGTTTGCTGTGTTCTACCCAACTTTGCAAATGTTATTCCGTGCACCACAGAGTTCTCTGTAAGTTCTAAGCCAGTAACCATTCCCTAACCATTTTGGAAACTTTAAAATTGGCAATAATTTGACATAAGCTAGCAGTCGGCAATCCTTGAATATGATTGGTTGATTCTACTTTGTTGTTATGTATATCACCATGATCTTTGGCAGCTTAAAAATTGAAATCAACAGGATTCACTATCTGATAGCCTCAGCTCTTGCAGTGAAACTTTAATACTTCTGATGTGGCTGCAAATTTTCTGCTTCAAATTACCCAAAACAGTTCCAAAGCTCTCTTCTTCTGTTAGCCAATAATAATCTGTCTTACCCTTATGTTAGCCAATCACAACCTCTCTTACCCCTTCGGTTAATCATAACTTTCTGTAGCCTTCTGTTAGCCAATCACAACTTTTCTTACCCTTTTGTTACCCAATCGTAACCTTTCTTACCTTTCTGTTACCCAATAATAAACTTTCTTACCCTTCTGTTATTCAATCATATTCTCTCTTACCCTTCTGCTAGCCAACCACGACCTCTTACCCTTTTGTCAGGCAATCATTCTCTGTCGTACCCTTCTGTTAGCCAATCATAACCTGTCTTACCCTACCGTTAGCAAATCATAACCTCTCTTACCTTACTGTTAGCAAATCATAGCCTGTCTCACTTTGCTGTTAGCAAATCATAACCTCTCTTACCTTTCCTGATAGCCCATCATTACCCTTCTTACTTTGCTGTTAGCCAATCACAAGCTGTCTTTCGCTTTCTTGCCCTGACAACTTTAAACAGTTTAGTAGGAAAAATTATATTGTTGAGCAGGATTTGAGCAGATCTCAGGATTTACACAGTCTGTTTATATGTAGCAATGGTTAGCTATGGCACTGTTTTTTCTTTGTGTACTTAGATCAAATAATCATACCAACAGTTGCGGGTAGATGTCTTCTGCTTGGCTACAATTTGTTAATGACAGTCTTTGATTTTTTTAGAAGACCATTTCATGCCTGGTTTCAGAAGACAAAGGTATGTTTTTAGTTCTATACAATCATAAAATGTCTCGAATTTTATAATTCTTGTTGTTTCACGTTTAGTACAGTCAAACCTCAAGAAACTTATGTGTCTTAGAGACAGGTCTATATATATATTTCTCAATGTTGGTCAACCGCCGTTGTATATGTCAATCTATAGCTATTAAAATCTTGGAATATAGAAACCGTAAAGCAAAAGATTTGATCTACAATGTAGGTACCTCCCATTAGCCAGTCCGACACCTTACTAACTAAACCACACGAGCTTGATAGATTTGTTAGGTAATAGATGTCACTATCTGAGAGCAAATAGGCACGAGAAGCATCATTGAGAAGCGGTAGCTCCTATTAGTAAGATTACTCAAATTATCCATTGGTAATGTGCCAGGCTAATAACACATGGCAGGCAACTCTCATTACCTCTCATTGTTTATAAGCTGATTTTTAATACACGTGCAACGCCGGAAGGCACAGCTACTACATATATACATGTATATAGAAGCGTAAAATCCGAGCAGAGTGCTCAATGTTAAAATCAGTAAAACAGACTATAACTTTAGATAAAACTTTTCATTATTTATAGTTTCATGCTTGCAGTCAAAGTACCGTTCAAAGCTCTCAGCAAGCGTGAAACTATCAGTAATAAAATGTTTTATCTAATGTAATAGTCTGTTTTACCGATTATATATATATATATACTGTATTGTATATAAAGTTTTGTATACATTATATTAGGGCTGCACAACAATTAAAAAAATTAATCGTGATTAATAACTGGTCTAAACCAGTTAATCTTCGATTAATCTTAGAATTAATCTCGCAAAAACCTGCATATTCGAAAACAAATAATACAGCTACATACAAGTTAATTATATTTGAGACAATTATTGTTAACAGAAGTACATGTTATGTACAATGTTACAATGTATATAAGTTACAATGTGTTAGTTATGAATATGAAAATAGTCCATGAAAGTCTATAATTAAGCCAGCCGAAACTTAAGGCAGCATAGTTTATTTACATTATCCCAATGAAGAAATGCCCTCTGCCTACATTCAATATTGCCAGCTTTAAAGAATAGCCGCTCACAGGGGACAGTAGTGGCTGTAGTCAATAGTAGTAGTTATTGTCTGCAACAGCCGGTGATAAATTCTGAGCTGTATGATTAAAGTTAGTTAAATGATATTTAATGATGATATGCTGTGGTGGTAGGCAAATTCTTCTTGGCATATATTGCGCTTCACATTCTTGTTTATGCTTTTAACATCGTCTTAAAATGCGTCAGCTAGTACGGAGGAAATTGTTCTACTTTTATGTTCCAATAAAGTGTCGATCTTATACTACTATTATTCTAAAGCTGAAATATGATTGTGATTTTTTTTTAAATCAAAAAACTTGTATAGTTTACATAAAAATGTTTTTAAAATACAAACAAAAAATAGACTGTAAATTATTAAATAATACTAAAATCACTTTTGCTGCTATTATCTAGAAACATGTTCAAATAACTAACAACACGACATGGCTGCTTACAACTAGATAACTAGATCGACACCGCGCTTATTTTGTTGCATAAACAAGTTTTATGTTAGTGACTCACTTAGTGTTTTTATAGTTGAGTGCAAAATAATTAGTGTTTTTATAGTTGAGTGCAAAATAATTAGTGTTTTTATAGTTGAGTGCAAAATAATTGTGGTTGTATTTAATTGGTAAGAAAATGGTACTTGTCATAAATTAAATGGTAGTAACCTGCTATGTTAATGTTATATTTTGGCGGACGCTAGGCCACGAATTTATTTCTGACACATTCGTGGCCATACGAATTTATCAGAAATAAATTCTGATAAATTTTTATTGTTCATACTCGCATATAATTACTCTTATATATATATTAAATATTGTGTCTGTTTTTATTATGTGTTTTAATTGCATATAATTACTCTATATATTTTACAAATTGTGCCTGTCTTTATTATGTGTATTATCGCTAATACTTCGTTAGTTTGGCCGTAATTAAGCCAACGTGTTAGCGACTCTATAAATCATTTATTCTTATACGGTTTCCTACCTGGTTCCATTAAACGGTTCGGGGGAAAATATATGTACTGTATATGGGAGCGCTCTCCCTAAGAGAGCAGAGTAGTCGCAGTTCCACAACTAATTTCCTTCGGAATAAAACAAACGAAAAACCGTACTCACTTCTCTTACAATTTATGCAACATTTATTACTATCTAGATCATGCCTGAGGAAAGACTTGCAAAATCCTTTACAATATATTAAACAATACCAAAGAACCACATTATGATCATCACCTCGGTTGCATTTTATCTGAAGATTAATTGGCTCAACGCAGTTAATCGCGTATTTGTATTGATTGCGTTAATCGTTTAATTAACGCGATCATTGTGCAGCTCTACATTATATATACATTGTATAGTGTAATATTATATACAGTGTATATTATATATACATTGTGTAGTATCATATTATATACACTATGTATACATTATATAGTATAATATTATATATTCATTGTATAGTATAATATTATATATACATTATATAGTATATTATGTTTTTTAACAGTTTTTATCTTTGGTCTTTACTTGATCATTAAATGTTAGGCTCTAAAATAGTCATCCATATAGAATGATTTCTTTAGTTAAACTGGTTGGAAGAGTCGATGGTCTTGATAAACATCTTTTGGCGCCTTTTTCTATTAGCAGCCTATTGTTCTATTGTTCTGCTATATCTCTCAGCCAGCATTATCAACTCTTCCTTAGTCCATACAATACCCTACAGGATGAAAATATTCGTTGGTCATAAAAATTCGTGATTTCGCGAACAGTCAATTCCGCGAATTATTAAATTCCGTGAATAGTTAGTTCTATTTTTAATCACAAGGGAGAATAACTACTGCATCAAATTGAAAACTAGTCTCTAGGCTAGTTTTTAACATAAATACTAAATGTACTTAAGTTCCAAAACATTTTTAAAATCATTGCCTGGGCTTTGAGCTAACACCATTGCCAATGCATCACATTTATTTACAAAATTATTCTAGGTTATCGCAAGATATGCAGAACGGCGTCATAGCGAAAATAGCCGCGAGGCAGAAGTACTAAACGTAGCCGAGTTCCAAAACTTTTTTAAAATCGTCGCCGGGCTTCGAGTTTTATTGCTATTGCAGCAAACTTTACAAAATTATTCAAGGTTTTTACATGTTGTTCGGCATGGCTTCATCATCGCAAAAAGCTCGCAAAAAGGACGTTCATGATTCTGATCTGGGCATTATGGTATGTATTTGATTTGCAATTAACTGCATTGGTTAATTCTTTTGTTTAAAAACTGATCGCTTTCGTTAAATACTTCAGCTAATGTTTTTGTACTTCCTTGACACTTGTTAATATTTTTTTCTTTTTTTGTGTTTACTGCAGATTGAGAACGAAACAACCTACTCCGATTACGAAAACTAGAGACAAGTAGTAATATTCATCAGGGCAGAAATATTGGCAGGGAAGCAACCAGTCAACTTAGACCCCTTCATCGACAACTCCTTGATATCGCTGCAGCAAACATGATTAAATTATATATTTTATTTCATGCATAGATATATTATAATTTATTACAAACTTGAGTGTACAAATAAAATACTTCAAATACAAATAAAATTTTACATACGATGAATGGAGTAAATATAAACAGTTTAGTCATTATGGCGGTTATCTAGCAATAAAATTAAACTGGTACTCTTGATAAGTGAATACTAGCGTGTAATGGTGCTCTCTGGCTAGTTATTTTGGTAATAGCAGCTTTGTCACTGTCTTGGGTAGATGTTAAAGGCGATTCTCTTGCTACTACATGGCTGGTAAGGAAGTTATCATCAGAAATCTCCTCGTGGCTTACTATTGTAAAGTTCTGCCGGCTGGCCAAAGATTTGTGCTCGTAAAGGCATTTTTGTTCCTTTTTTAAAACATATACTGTATATTCTCCTCGTTAGCAGCTGCGGCCACTTCTATCTCAATTTCAAGACCTCCCTGAATAATTGATGATCTTCTAAGAATGACATCTACCACCCTTGTAGTATGGTGCCTCCGTGTATGATGAAAAATCTCTCTCACACTAAACCAAATATGAAGCGGTAAGGATGGAAAAAATAAATATTGCGTTTTACCAAAGAACCAAAGTAAAATTCAACTCATTTAGTAAATCTGAAAAACTCATTACTTACCACAAATTGTTGGTTCATCAAAGGCCTCCAAATCTATGAATATTCGTGAAAACCTCTGAACGCGGCAAAGAATTTATAGCTTAGCACGATCCACCCGTAGTTGTAAGCTAAATAGAAAACCAAACGCGCAATGCGCGCAGCCGCGCATGCGTAAGGTTTACTCTATTGGTAGACATAATAGAGTTAACTTTTCTTAGAGAGTGGCAGTTTTCAGCCGCGAATAAATTCATCCGCGAATATGCATGAAAAGACAATTTTCGCGAAATATAACTTAGCGAATAAATTCATCATGTAGGGTAGCCTAGTGTGTTTGCGCCTGAAGATGTGTTTGCATGCCTTATACATGTATATAGGGGATTCATGATTGGGGTCGGTCCTGGACAATCGGTCCTAGACAATTGACCTTACGGTGATTGGTCTAACGTTTGGTGATTGGTCTAACATCTAATGATTGGTGATATCGTATAGCTGTAGCTACAGCTATACGATATCGTTGCCATATGTGCTATATGACACATTGCCAATGGCTAATTTGAGCAATCCAGTGTCCGTATTGCTAAACCTACCCTTTGTTAAACCCAATGCTAAACCTCCCTTTCACAAGTTTGTCACCCTGTAAAAGGAATCAACCGATACATATTTTTCTGTGATACATATTTTCATTGATAGACTTAACTTGCTACTAGACAGGCAGCGAACGACTACAGGCAGCGAATGACTACAGGCAGCGAATGACTACAGGCAGTGAACGACTACAGACGATGACAAACTTTGAGATTTATATAGATACAGCAAGGTGGTTGAGAGGTGCAGATGATCAGGTGTCCGGCTACTATATACCATTCTATATATGGCCGGATATCAGAGTTTGATTCCCGAGTTATGCTTTTTATCTTAACTTCCAAGTGTGGCTTTGGGCAGATGAATAGAAGGTTTGATTGAAGGTATAAAGTAGTTATGAAGTTAATAAAATTGTTAATAAGTTAATATTTAATAAATTGTTTTAACAGTTGCTTTGCGTTGTACAAAACAGTCTGCGGCTATTTCAAGTCTTTCTGGTTTGTGTTGTACAACTTGCGTGTGGATATGTACAATGAATGGATGTACAACTTGCGTTGTACCTTTGCATTGTACATTGCCTTAGTGCGCTATTTGCTAGTAAATTAGTTGTTGGAAATTCCAGGTGAATGAGCTTAGACTGCAATTCTTACTAATTAGCCGCCAAAAATCACTAATAGGTTGGGCGGCCCAGCCGCCCCAAGGAATACGGTCCTGTATAGTGTGCAGGGCAATTGCTGTAGTAGGAAGAGATGTACCTGCTGTCTACGGTTATGCGTAGCTGTTGCAGTTACATCTGATCTTTCATAGATCTACCTGTCAATTAGTTTGGTGCTGGTCACCCCGTCTGTGTATCCTTTTCAACTTAAAACAGATAAGTTTCACCCTGCGAATGACAAATTTGTTTTGGGGGTTATCAGCTCTTACAATTCAATATTTTTCTCATACAACTAATACATTAGCCCTCTAACTGGCTAAAAATTGTTTTAGCAGTCACTGCAACTCTGCGTTGTAAAAACATGGCTATATTTTTTATATGCGCCACATCAGAATCCTCATCCAGTATCAACATACTGGTATAGAGTTAATAGCGCTCTGGGTTAAATTATGACCAGGAAAACTACAGGAGTAGCAATTTGGCTAGCTGCCATATCTAGAATGTTTTGCTTGGCAGTGAGTTGTTTAAATAAAGTGCCTTGTGACCGCTTTTATACCTGTCAACATGGAGTATTAGTAATTAGTTTGACAGGTGAGACAAGCCGGATATTCGGAGTACGTAATCATAGAAAGGCATTTCAAAATGTTTGTTTTTAAATTACGTGGCTACGAGCACTTTTAAGGAACAAAAACCTTTGCGTGTATTTGGTAAAATCAGACTGTTCAACTTTTTTTAGTTCTGCCTCTTCCACATGCTAACAATATTAGACAACTTGTGTTCAAATCACAAATCTACGAACACTCGTAGTAAATGTCTCAACAAGCTTATAATAATAAAATGTTTAAGAAGTTATGCGGAGAATATTTTCTATAACATTTGCTATCATAAAAACCGTGTTCGTTCGTCTATCTGGAGCCACTATTTGAGGTTTGGAAAAAGATTGCTCTTAACAGGATTTGAACTCACGACTGTCAGCTTGGTAGACTGACAATACACCACCTGCACTAATCTTACTCCTTGCTGTTTATTGGAGTACTTACGCAGTTAGTTATTACACCGGAGGGTCTCTAAGCGTGTGTGTGTGACTGCCAGGGTGCTAGTGTTGTTATAAATACATGATTCCTACTGACCATTTTTATTTTACCATCCTGTGTAGGCATATCCATAATGTATCGTTTATGATTTGTTATCCTTTAATGTTTTAATGTTTAGTGAACCCTGTATTATTGCCATGCATTGTATCTCTCTGTTATAGTAATTAGCTCTGGTCACTATGTTTTTGTCTAATTATGACGACAACTGCCATGTCCCTTCTGTCGTGTCCCTGTCGTGCCCCTGGTCACTCTTTCTCTCTCAGCTCTGATCACTATGTTTTTAGCTAATTGTAAAGAAAACTGCTGTGTCCCTTTTACTGCTCTACAAGAATCAAAACCACCGAGTGCAAGGCAATAAGATAAATATGTATTGATCAAGAACATATATGAATACTTGTGATTCAATGTGGGCGCATAGCATACGAAGAACAACATGCCGGAGACTGCCAGCGATCCAGCCTCCTTATTTATCATCTTGTTTCATACGGTCTCCATCCATCGATCTCTCAGTCTGTCAGCGTCGGAGACCGTCTCTCGGTCGACCAGGTTCTCATCAAGCTGATGATCGGCCCAGTCGTGTCGTCAATCTTTGGGTTGTCGAGGCAGCTGGCTCTCTTTAACTTCACCTTAAAAAGCCTATTCGAGTTTAAACATATGGAAACACAAAGAAAAAGTTCTAGGTTATAGCTTGTTATATCTTTTCATTTGGACTTTGTTATTATTATTTATAAATATTTTCAATGAGTGTTTGATAAACCAGTTGGCAGCAGTTCAGTTATAATTGTCATATAGCTTCATACTGCCTATGTATAAAACAATCTATAACAATGGCATATGTATAGAACAATCTAGAACAATAGCATAAGTACAGAACAATCTAGAACAATGGCATACGTATAGAACAATCTAGAACAATAGCATATGTACAGAACATTCTAGAACAATAGCGTATGTACAGAACAATCTAAAACAATGGCATATGTACAGAATAATCTAGAACAACAGCATATGTATAGAACAATCTAGAACAATAGCATATGTATAGAATTATCTAGAACAATGACATATGTATAGAACAATCTAGAACGATGGTATATGTACAGAACAATATAAAACAATGGTATACGTACAGAATATGGTATATGTGCAGAGCAATATAGAACAATGGTATATGTACAGAATAATCTACAACAATAGCATATATACAAAGCAGTCTAGAACAATGGCATACGTACAGAATAATCTAGAACAATAGCATATATACAGAACAGTCTAGAACAATGGCATACGTATAGAATAATCTAGAACAATAGCATATATACAGAACAATCGCGAACAATGGTATATGTACATGTGCTGCCTACTAGTTGTCCTACTACTGTTTCCAGTCTAACTAATTGTCAATATGTCACCAATAGGTGTAGCAGGATATTTTAGTAATTTGTATGCTGCAAGGTTTCCTAACAATATAGGATCATGGATTTAACCCTAACCACAACAATGACTCATATGTTAGTTAGAAGTGAAACATTTATTCTAGCCATGTGCCACCGTTACCACTGTTTCCACGGTTACCACTGGTGCTGTAAGCTAATGATGAATTGTCTTCAGTAATACGTTTTTGTTCTTAAGGTTTAACTGTTTTTTGTTTAACACGAAGCTCTTAGCACAACCTCTTGCTAGCAGGGAGGCGAGGTTTCTCTAATTGGAGTCGTTATTCCTTTAAGCATATCACTAATTGGAGCCGTTATTCCTTTAAATATACATTACCTCTAAATGGATTTGCTATTTCTTAGAATATATCTCTAACTGGAGTTGTTATTCTTTCAAATATATCTCTAATTGGAGTCGTTATTCCTTTGATTACATCACAAATTATTATAAATTTAGAAAATATAGGCGTATAAAGAGCATTTATACCAAACTATTTTTGATGTTTTTCTTGTAAAAATGTGTGCTGTCACTGTTTTATCTATTGTTGTCTCATTAAAAATAAGCTACTTATAACAAACTTATGCTAGACCCTCCATATGAGACCATTTTATTACCCTTTACATGGTTGACTATCATTTCATAGTTTTCAGTGGATACAAAATAAGTTCCAGAGAGAATGATTGAATGCAAGCTCAAGAAACAGTTTTATAAATTCTCTCAAGGTCTGGTTTCATAATCTCGCTGTTGCTGTCCTGTGTCCTTTGATTGTTTGGTAAACTCATCAGTCTACCTCCTTTGCAGATGAATGCTCTGGTCAAAGTAATATTAGAATAGAAAGGAGCGTATTCTCTCAAGTCGTCAATCACACTGGCCTTGTGTTCAAGAGCCCTGGTAATGACTTCAACAGCTTGACGATTTCATGGAACGCTCCATCCGCTCAAGGTAGGCTTCAAGGTGCCCAGGTAGCCTCTTCAGGCAAATAGTCAGGCTGAAGCAAGTTTACTATTGGTTGATTTATGCCATGAATCGAGACATAATGGTCTAGCATGCCTGAACTGCAAACAACAGGAGGGGGTTTAATATCCATAAAAGGCCCTTGGCGGTGACAAGAATGACATTCAACCTTATAAGACATGCACAACTGGGCTGTCTTTTGTGGAAAAGTCTCTTTTCCAATCATTTTTATTGTGACCAAATTTTATCAATTATAATCTTGAAACAATGGTGAGAGAAAAATATCTATACTTTCTAACAAAATATTGTAAAATTTGACAAGAGTTTTATTTATTTGAATCTGCCAATAAAGTGAAACATCATAAATTTTATGTTTTTTGTCAGATGACTTGATCCTTCATATGATTGAATTTGAAACACCAACAGAGAACATTACTGACCTTTGAGAACAGTTATTTCATGTCATACCCATTTATATTAGTATTGTGTAGAAGGTCATAAGGTCATGTCAGTATTGTGTCAAAGGTCATAAGGTCGCATATCATTTTAGTATTGTGTAGAAGGCCGGAAGAGGATCTCGCAATTGTCTCCATAGCTAACATTATAAGATAGGATCTCACCCTGCATTATTATTATTATTAGTATAGCTGTATTTATCCTCTTTCAGACTTGTATGATGCAGAAGGGTATATGCTGAAAATCTATCGTTACTTGGATGGCAGGGTAAGTACAGGTGCCAATATTAGTAAAATTATCCCTCATTGGTCTTAATTAAAGACTTGTTTGTAATTTGCTATTGGTCACTTGAAATCAGTTCCTCTGTCAATTGATCACTTTAAATTGGTTCTTCTGTCAATTGTTACGTACGTTGGTGGTTTCTATCCTAAGGTATTAGCCAGCGCAGGCATTTATAAATCACTCAGATCATGCCATGCAATACCACCTTTATTTTGTTTATTCAGCCATTAGAGTTGACACTTTACTAAATAAAGTTAATTTTAACAAGCTAGGTCTCCATTTTGTAATAATTGTTACTGTAGTCAAATATAACACAGCATACTATTGACTAATAAAGTGCACTGCCATTTTTGTACGATGATAACAGCCTATTTACATATGGATGAAAATATTCTCACTTTTAGCTCTTACGAAGGTCACTAGTATAAATTACAATATTTTTGTTGATACCAGTTACTGGCACTCTGTTAATATCTGGAGTTGCTGACTTTGTCTATTTTTAGCTCTGCTGCTCATTTCACGATTGTTTTGACCTAGGAAGTTTAAGTTCTGGTATGTCCGGTGTTTCTGGTATGTCCGGTGTTTCTGGTATGTCCGGTATTTCTGGTATGATCAGTGTTTCAGTACCTGTCTTACGGTTTATTCGCCTTGCAGTAATAGACATTATGGAAGCGGCTATTGAATCTACTTTACTAGAATGGACCCCTGGGTTACATCGTACCTGTCTTACGGTTTATTCGCCTTGCGATGTAGAACAAATAAGGCCATGAAAATGTCGTAACAAGAGGTTTAATGTCGTAACAGTGAATGTTACGGCATTGAACCACTCGCTACGGCACTTTCCTCGCCACACAACATAACAAAAATGTCTCACAGTTTGCAGCGCGTACGTTGGAGTCGGGAAGATGTTGATTTGCTATTTGCTGAATCCCTCCCACAACACCTGAAAGAGTTGCGATGCTCTCATTTCAGTATTATTCGTGTTTCGTAAAGGCTTGATTGTGCGTGATTGAAATGATATCAAATTTATTGTAATATTTAATATATTATTTACTACAAACTTTAAGTTACTTAGGTTAATATACTATTTTGTTGCTAATTTTTACGATGTAAATTTTATATACAGTAAATGTGTATGAAATTTTGATGCTTTTTTACTGGATGGGTGTGTTCGCATAAGATTATTACTATGGGCGTCTATACCCCTCTATATGACATTTTTGCCTCATGATCCCAACACCAGAACTAATTAATATCTTATGATGAGGCCCTCTGTATTTTTGTTTTGATCAGAATGACCGTCAGACACCGGGTTGCATTGTCGACCAACTTAGTTATTTTACAGAGCCTTGAGTTGTGTCGAGTGCTCAATGTGACCAGCAATGGGAGCAGCATCAGTGTCTCGGATGCTGTTGTTACTTTCAACTATACTATCGAAGAAATTGCATCCGGTGCTGATGTTCTCTTTAGCTATGAGATCTACACACTTCCCTTGACGTCTCCGGAACCTTCTAGGTTTTCTAGTAATTACACTGAGTCATTGTCAACCGTAACAGGTAAATATAGCTCAGCGTCCACAGATGATTTGCAGAATCATCTGGGATATAGTGGGAACCAGCCTGTACTCTGTTGGTAACCAGCAGATAAATCCAATAAGACATGTTTATTAGGTATAAAATATGTTTTGTTTTCAGGCAAATGCACGGTTATCGTAGCCTCAGAACATTAAACTGTTAAAACGATCTCACGGCCATGACTTATGCTGATGCATTGAATGAATTTATCCTTTGTCGAGAGGTTTACCCAACTCCAGTACCATAGCATAGTCTAATCAAGGCAAAATGTGCCCTAAACCTCCTCAGATTTTGAGGGGGACTCAAATTGAGTTTGAAGGTTTCATGTATGCCAAATTCTGCATCTCCTACGAGTAGAGAATCTAAAGGCACCTTAAGTTATCTTAAGTTGTAAGACTATCCTATACTATGCTATTTATGCATATTTCAAGTCATATATATGTGTACGACTTGAAACGAGTGAATGAAAATGTATGTGGTGAAATATGAAAATTATATGCATATGAAATTATATGTTCAGAATTTAGCCCTTATAGCAATTAAAAACATATTTTCACAGTTGTTTAGTTTAGATATTTGAAATGAGAACCAAATGAGGGTTAATTTAATTTATAATTTATGGTTGTTGACTAAATTCACCACAGGGTTCCTTTAGTGGGATATTGCCGAGGATGAGGCCGGGCCGGGCCGGGCCGCAGTCTACACACACAAAAAAACAACAAAGGTCCACGTAGCTATGAGAAAAAAACAAAAGTATCCACCCAAATATCTCACCAATCTGATGAGCAGCACACACAAAAACCAAACCAATCGACAGATCCACCCATCATGTCAAAATATTCCAAGTTTCAAGTCATGTCTTGCATAACTCACCTTATGGTTTCTCAAAACTTGTCCCAAAGTCCCTATTAATTTGAGACTGTCCAATATATGTTTTAGAAATGATCGCCGCTAGCCTAGCCTAATATCCTGATTCAACATCTTAGTAACTATCGGGGCATTGCTGAGTGCTCCCGATCTTTTTGAGTCTCTCTTTTAGCAATGCCCCGATAGTTCGTGAGATGTTGAATCAGCACGTTAGGCTAGGCTAGCGGCGACCATTTCTAAAACAGTTATCGGACAGTCTCAAATTGATAGGGACTTTAGGACAAGTTTTGAGAAACCATAACGTGAGTTGTGCAAGACATGACTTAAAACTTGGAATATTCTGACATGATTGATGGCTCTGTCGATTGGTTTAGTTTTTGTGTGTGCTGCTCATTGGATTGGTGAGATATTTGGGTGGATACTTTTGTTTTTGCTCATAACTACGTGGACCTTTGTTGTTTTTTGAGTGTGTAGACTACGGCCCTGATTCGGCAATATCCCACTAAAGAACACCTGTGAAATTCACAATGAGTAACAATTCTGTGAATGAAATTTTTAGGTTTCCAACAAAGTGACCCGGTCATTTCGCACACCACTATAACTTACTAAAGTTAGCTGCTCCAATATTTCACTTTTTTGTATCAGAATCTGAGAAATCTCATTTTTTGCCTTTAACATCGACCATGTATTCAGCTACTATTGAGTAAACGATCTTTTTCGGAAACTACATATATAAATGTGAGTGTTTGCCTATTCAGTTATAGAATAAAATCTGGCTATAAAATATTCACTTCGCAGAGGATTTGATCTTGAATCTTCTAGATCTGAAGTCCAGCTTCTTGAACCACTCCACCATGATCGTTCAACTAACCGAGCGATGAATGATCGTGATGACATTCATAACATCGGTTAAAATACTCAAAGCGCTTGGGGTCATTAACTAGCACAGTTGATGTAAACTTAACAATTATTAAGCTGGTTTCAAATGCACTTTTGTTTTAGTAAAGATTTAGATTACTAGCTTACTAGGTAAGTTTCTCAAGTTTATTGGGTAATTATTCTATTACCTGTTCAATGGCCGGCATTCAGCTAGTATAAGTATATCTCATGTATAGACATTTTAGTAAACATAGTAGCTGTAGCCCTTGTTGCGCTCATGCCGCTTGTTTCCAGGTATGTTTATCTCATATCGTAACCATTTTGGTGTTTCAGCTTCTCCGCAGATTTATGATGAGGAGACAATGAACTTAACAGCGTCAAATCCGATACCTTATCGTATTATTGGACGCTTCAGGAGGGCCAGTCACTATCCCACCCTCAGCGAGGATAATAAATTCAGTTGCTACAGGGTGCTACTCAAGAACCCTGAGACTGGGTCAATTATTAAAGACTTTATGAATGAATCAGAGATAACAGCTGAGAACATTCCAGTAAGTGATTAGAACAGACTCTCTTTATATTTCCATTTCATGGTTATTTTGCAAGTTTGCGTCATTTGTGAGATGAAAATGACAAAAACCCGCAAGTCAAAAGGAGTTTTATTACTCAACAATTTTTGTTGGATGCCTCATGCTTACGAAAGATGAAAACGGCATTTGCAAAAGATGCTCTAGAAAATGTCGTACAAGCTATTTCATTTTAAACATTTTCTACATTGTATAAAGAAAGCGGGCTGCTAAGCAAGACAGGAATGCGGTGCTATGAGCTCTTGTCTAGAAACCTTATCTTTTTTAACAAAGAGCCCACCTTAATCTACAACATGAGAATGCCCATAGAAACGCTTATCTCACGGTAACTCAAAGTGCGAACCTAGGGCTGTTTAGTGCGCACTTAGGGCAAATCCAAAACTGCATCACCCGTACATATGAAGCCAAGGATATGTGGAGGATATTGAAACACTTATCTCACGGTGACTCAATGTGCACACAACTCCAAATTCATATCATCCGTACAATGGAAGACTAGTGTATGTGTAGAAACCAAACATTCTACAGACTCTGCAGTCCTTACCATATCAAGATGGTCAGAGTATCGAGTTATCTAGGTGGCAAGTTGTTGATTAGCCCTTTCATTGTCCATAACCAAAGTTCGAATTTGTAAGAGATCGATCTTGGCTACTTTTTACCATGAGTATACTTTTTACCATCAAAGGATTTACTGTAGCAACCATAAAAACAGTGTGTCAAGGTCAGTGGCAAGAATTGTGTCAAGGTCAGAAGCAAGATAGGCTATTCAATCTTATTTGTCTGCAAAACTGTCAGCCATATTTATTGGTCCCCCATTTCCACTGACTTTAATTTCTGTTCATTTTTGATAGCGTGATGTCAGTCTATGATAAGGTTTTTATTGATCTTCTAATTTATCTTATAATTTAAATTATTAAGTGTACTTGTGACATAGCTAGTAACTTATTAACACGAACAAACTGTTAGAGGGTAGGCTAGACCTGAGGCTATGCTGCTGCCAGGAGTTCGTGTGTCGATATTAAGTTAACCTTTTTATTTATTGTGAAAGGTGTAAAAGATGCCCCCCCCCCCCCCCGCAGCTACCACCGTGTCTAGTATTTTAACTGATATATGGCTCATTATTGCATGTATACTTCTGTCTGTTGGCTTTGTTTGTCAGCTCTACCCAAAGTGAATGAGTTGTGGGTTCTAAACAGGCTACAGGTAGCATGTAAACATAACGTAGTATGAAATCATCTGCTATGACTGGAACACAAAGAAAAAATACATTTGCCAGATATAACATACAATTAAGTCCATTGGACGTTGTGTCACCTTTGTTTCGCCACATACCAGTATACGTCTGGTGGAGGTTGCCAACCTCAGGTACTGGTTGGCGGTAGGCACTATGAAAAGGTTTGGTGTACCAGTTAGGTTCCTTAAGTTGATTGTTAAGCATTGAGTTGGCTTCGAAGAACCGAACCTGTTACTCATATTTGGTAATAGCATTGTTGTGCACTTTGGTTCCATGGTTGTTGTTGCTTTGCATAGTTCCAAGTACTTGTATCCTTCTATATCCTTGATAGTACCTATTGGCATTGCCAGATTGTCTGTGTGCAATGTTGGACCTTTCTTGAAGAATAGCCTTCCACATTTTTCAATACCAAAGATCATAATGTCCTTGCTGTATACCAAAAAAGGTTTTTCTTATCCGTGCAAAGCTGGACATTCACCTAGTATATGTATGTATTGTATGTATATGTATGTAGAAATGGATTTGTATAGATCTATATATATATAGATCTACACAAATATATATATATATATATATATATATATATATATATATATATATATATATATATATATATATATATATATATATATATATAGATCTAATTATAATTCCGAATTCTGAATAACTTGTGACAACCTTGAATAATTTTGTCAAGAAGTGTGATGCATTGGCAATGGGCTTAACTCAGAGCCCCGACTATGATTTTAAAAGAGTTTGGAACTCGGCTACATTTACTGTACTCATTACATTTACTCAGCTGTACATTTACCAACTCTGCCTAACGGTTAGTTTTTAATTCGAGGTAGTAGTTCTCCCTTGTGTTTAAATTAAAAATGATTGTTCGCGGATTTTAATAATTTATGGAATTGACTGTGCGCGAACTCGCGAATTATCAATTCCATCGGATAGTTTCATCCTGTAGGGTGTATCTAGTTGATATATGTCCCTTTATGGAGGCATAAAAAATACCCAACGGCTTTGCGTACCTCGCAGGGTCATCACATAACGTCGTGAGAAGCTGATAGCTCTCATTATTAGTCATACTCAAATTTTCCATTGGCAATGTGCCAGGTTAATAGCCAGTGGCAGGCAACTCTCATTACTTCTCATTGTTTATAAGCTGATTTTTAATACCTGGCCAATGCCGGGAAGCACAGCTATATTATTATATATGTATTATACATGTATATATATTATTATATATATATATATATATATTTCTAAATAAGTATGTCATCATTCCGGCTATAGCTATTAATATCTTGATATTAAAATTCCGCGTGCTGATGGATTTGAACTCACAACAAATTGACAAGTTTTTTATCCGGACACTCTACCACTGAGCTAGAACAGCGTTTTGACCAGAGGCATTTTCATATACGACATAAACTATGCGCATGTTAACTATTTTAGCAGCGTTATGATCATGTTCAGAAATATTTTGGGACCTACATGTAAGTTTATGCAACGCGATGCTTCTTCGTCTTTTTTTGTTAAAGCTGATAATTTAACTTGAAATTTAGCGAATTTCGTACTGATTATATACGTTACCAACATATATAGTACGTTGCGTCGACAGTTCTTCATTTACATACTTGCTATTTATTTTCAATTTGCTATTTAACGTTCATTTTAATAGCGATATAGTATATTAGCAAGCGCAGATTCCTTTTCTCAACAGACAAATGTTGTGTTCGTTACACACGCATTTCACAAAAGTTCCTATCAGTGCTCGCTTTGTGTATTAGCTTACACATCTTTCCTTCTAAACCTAACCTTTTAGTAATTCGTAATTAATTTCACATTTTACAACAAACATTTGTAAGACTATCTGTTAGATTATCTGTAAGATTTACTGTAAGATTTATCGTGTAAAATTGAAAGTATCAGGTATTCCTCACTCCCTTATATTTACATACATTTACATACTTTGAAGAATATATACATGTATAGAGATATATTTACATTCTCTTATTACATTTATAAACTTATAACTTTTGAAGTTTATAATATAAGTTTTTAAAGTTTGTTGCATTATCGTTTTTATTTCAACTTGCATTTTTTAAACATAATTTGAGTATCGTGTCTGAAGTTTAAACATTATTCGTTTTCCTATCACTGTTATTATTACTCAGTTAGTTTCCAATCTTTATTATTAATATTAATTTTTCATTCAACCATTTTTGGCAGACATCGTTCTAATACAATTTCAACTACAAAATACTACCATATTCTGTCATATTTTTTTTTATTAATCTGTTAAGTACATGTATTCTCAGAAGTTACACATTGTCTAATGCCTCCAAAGAAAATAACCTGTCTTGTACAAAATCATTTCCTCATGATATGAAGTTTGAAAGTTAGTTGTTTGATGAAGTTTGAAAACCTTTTGAGTTGATATTATTTTTTTCCTAATTTATTTCAACTGCACAAAACACTTGTCTCATGATATGAAGTTGGAAAGTAAGAATGGCAAATGTTGTTATATATGTTAAATACAAATCAATTTTCTGTGCGAAGATTTTCTTATTACCCCGGCAAAGCCGGGTAGCACAGCTAGTATATATAATGTAAACAGTATAGTATAGTATATAAACAATATATATATATAGCTTTACGGCAAGTTCAAGCCTTTTGTATAGGCGTGTGGTGTGTGGCATGCGCGTCTGGACTATATACAATATATAAACTATATACTGACATTTAATATTTGCAGCTTGATGGAGATGAATACGCTTCATTTACCTTTGATGCTGTACCACCTGGAACATACCTTATGCAGGTACGTTAGATGAAGATATTTGTTCTGTTCCAACTGTTGAAAACGTATGCTTACAAAATAACAAAATGAACATTTTTATAGTTTTTACTTACTTTTTGTTTCTTGTCATTATATGTTGGAAATATTTTATAAGTTATACCATTTATATACATTATAAGTGTAAACACGACTGTAAATAGGCTACTGAGTGGTAATTCAAGAATAAACAATAATAATAAACAATAATAATAAACAATAATAATAAACAATAATAATAAACAATAATAATGAACAATAATAATAAACAATAATAATAAACAATAATAAACAATAATAATAAACAATAATACTAAACAATATTAATAAACAATAACAATAAACAATAATAATAAACAATAATAATGAACAATAATAATGAACAATAATAATGAACAATAATAATGAACAATAAAAATAAACAATAATAATAAACAATAATAATAAACAATAATAATAAACAATAATAATAAACAATATTATTAAACAATAATAATAAACAATAATAATAAACAATAATAATGAACAATAGTAATAAACAATAATAATGAACAATAATAATGAACAATAATAATGAACAATAATAATGAACAATAAAAATGAACAATAAAAATGAACAATAATAATGAACAATAATAATGAACAATAATAATGAACAATAATAAACAATAATAGTAAACAATAATGAACAATAATAATAAACAATAATAATAAACAATAATAATGAATAATAATAATAAACAATAATAATAAACAATAATAATAAACAATAATAATAAACAATAATAAACAATAATAATAAACAATAATAATAAACAATATTAATAAACAATAATAATAAACAATAATAATAAACAATAATAATAAACAATCATAATAAACAATAATAATAAACAATGATAATAAACAATGATAATAAACAATAATAAACTCTAACGTACCTGGTTTAAGTTCCTAGTTCTTGCGTCCTACCTCTCTAGTTCTCGCAGTTAAGATGCCGCAATCCCCCTCTCTTGTCGCGAACCGGACATCCGGTTCTCCGCATCACATCTCCCTTTCTCTCCCTTCTCTTTATCTCTTGTCTTTAGCCCTGTCTATTATCCACTCTGTTGTTCTCTGAAACTATTACTTTTCCCTTAAGCCCTGACTATTGTTCCCATTCATTCCTTCTACTTCACATACTCCCGAAGAGTAGGGACATCTTGCCGGATGTCTCTGTTTCTTATCTCGGGTTGTTCAGCAAATCGAACTCTCCACTGCCTGACTGGTGACTTTCTCTCTCTTGTATCTCTATCTATCCTTCTGATTTCTTGTTGTCATTTTTCCTCCCTGTTAACCATCTGCATCTTGCCCCCTGGCTCTTTCTCTTTCAATAGCTCTTTCAGCTATTCGCCTATCTTCTCTAGCTCTTACCACATCTCTTTCGTATTCTCTTTCCACTGCTGCCATTTCGCTTTCGAACCTTATTCTTATTTCACCTTTTCTTTTGTTCTCTATCTTGTCTTGCTCTTTCTATCACCTCTCTTTCTCTTCTCCTCCATATGCTCTCTTCCTCCTGTTGACTACCTTCTCTCTCTTGGGTTTCTCTCGCAGCTTCGACGTTCCTTTCCTCTGAACTTCCATCTCTGTCCATCCTCTCCCTATTAATCTCTTCTCTCTTGTTTCCCCTTGCTGATCCTGCTCTAGTGTCTCTCTCTCTCTCCTTGGAGGCCGATACAGACGTTCCCTCAAGTCCATCGCACCCCTTCTCCTGGTCGCTATGTATCTAGACATAGTCTCGGATAACACCCTCGCCCAGTGTTCGTTAGCGACCTATACCTACCAAGTGGTGTAATAAATGTAGTAAGCTCTCGTGACTCTTCCGCTAATTCTGTCTGCCAAAATCCTGAATTAGCATCCATTTTGCTAAAAATGACGCTCTCCTCTAGCTCAGCTATTGTTTCTTCCAATGTAAGCAGTGGGAAACTTTCTCTGAGCACACTCTTGTTTAGTTGCGTCAGATCAACATGAATTCAGACCTTTCCCTTACTCTTTGGCGCTACTACCATTCCTGAACACCACTTTGTTGGTTTCTCTATTTTCTTTATTACTCCTAATTTTTCTATCTTTGCTATTTCCTGTTTTGTAGCTTCCTTCAGACCTATAGGCAACCTCCTTGGCACTTAGAGACACACCGATGTCGAATCTTCCCTTAAATTTGTCCGGAACACGTCTGGTAGTGTTCCAAGCTCTTTGAACAAATTTGGGTATTTTGCCATCTCGTCCTCTATCATAGTCACTTTTTGAATTGTCTTAACTTGCCCTAACTTTATTATTTCCGGTTTCCCTAACAGATTACTATTGTTTCCCTTGATAACACTGATCCTCGCTATTATTCTTTGTCCTCTCTTTGAGATAAACTCAATTTTTGACTCGCCTGCTGTCTCTAACCTCTTGCCATCTGCCCCTTTCAGTACTCATTTAGTTGGTTCAATCTTGCAGTTTATCCTCCTTGCTGTTGCTTCACTCATAACTGTTACATCAGCTCCTGTGTCTATCTCGAGATTTATGTATTAGTTTTTAGTTTTCAAGCTGATTAGGAAGTCATTGGCTGCTTTAAATCTTTTTAATTTCTCTTTTCGTCATAATGAATCTTCTGAATGTTCCGATGCATCATTTTCAACCCTGCTTATCTTCTTATCTGTTAGCCGGTTAGGACAGCTTCTTGCCATGTGTCCTGTTTCCGAGCAAGCATAGCAAGTGATAGGTGACCTTTCATCATTTTTTCTTAGAGTGCCTGCCCCCCTGGTTAAGTTTCGTCCTCTGTATTCTCTATTATACCCCGTTCCTCTATTTTTAAAGAAATCTTTTGAGATGTGTCCGAATCTATCGCATGTGTAGCATTGTACTCCTGATCTCCCTGTACCGATATTACCTTTGTTTCTTGCTCCTCCATCAGCTCTACCTCCTATCCTTTGTATTAACTCATCGTCTTCTTCTCCTATTACTTGATCTATCGTTTCTTTTTCCCTTGTTGTTATTATCACCGCTGCTATTGTGGCCGACTCGTACTGACTGCACCTAGCTCTTGCCTTCTCTAGGGTGATATTCTTCTTAAGTAACAATTCTTTTCTCATTTTATCATCATTCATACCCATTATCAAAACCTGCAGTATTAGATCTTTCTCTAACTCCAGCCTGCATTGTTTTGCTGCCCTTTCTATTCTTTCTATAGACCTGAATAAATCTTCACAATTATCCTGTTTCATAGTAAAAAATCTGTGTCTCGTTGCTACTATATGTTCCTTCTCAGAAAAATAATCGTCAATTTTTTCTTTAATGTCGTCGTATTGCATGGCGTCGATCTCTATCTCCCATGTTTCAAAAATATCATACCCCTTCTCTCCCATGCAGTCCAACAGAAACGCTGCCTTCTTTTGTTCTAAATCGTATTCTTCTGATTCTACTTTTCTTGTCACCCTGGTGTGTTCCTTTCTTTTTAATCCTGCCGACACAATCGCTATCTCAAATCTCCTAATAAATCTCCTCCATCCTTCCAATTCGGCTCCTGTTTCTAGTCTCAGTTCGGGTGTCTTAACCCCCTTCCCAAAAATACTATTATTGTGTCTGTCGCTCATTTTTCAGGTTATTATCCTCAATCCTTCACTATTGTATAACTTATAGTTTTTTATTTCTTTCTTCAACTATTATCCTCGCAAATTCTCTCTTTAATCATCAATTATTCGCTATTGCCTAATAATTTGATTATTATCGCTACTATTATCGTTGACTTACTGATTTTCCTTGTAGTCGC
Organism: Watersipora subatra; assembly: GCF_963576615.1. NCBI lineage: Eukaryota > Metazoa > Bryozoa > Gymnolaemata > Cheilostomatida > Watersiporidae > Watersipora > Watersipora subatra. The sequence goes on from NC_088713.1 coordinate 28,456,064, forward strand.
CACTCTTGACACCATCTAATGTACCTGGTTTAAGTTCCTAGTTATTGCGTCCTACCTCTCTAGTTCTCGCAGTTAAGATGCCGCAATCCCCCTCTCTTGTCGCGAACCGGACATCCGGATCTCCGCATCACAAAACAATAATAATAAACAATAATAATAAACAATAATAATAAACAATAATAATGAACAATAATAATGAACAATAATAATAAACAATATTAATAAACAATAATAAACAATATTAATAGACAATAATAACAGACAATAATAAAAAACAATAATAATAAACAATATTAATAATCAATATTAATAAACAGTAATAATAAACAATAATAATAAACAATATTAATAATCAATATTAATAAACAATAATAATAAACAATAATAATAAACAATATAAATAAACAAAAATAATGAACAATAATAATAAACAATAATAATAACCAATACTAATAAACCATAATAATGAACAATAATAATAAACAATAATAATAAACAATAATAATAAACAATAAAAATAAACAACTAATATGTTGTACTATAAACCACCAACCATATACCATTAGATTCAGAGTTTGCCAACAACTATACATGGCAATTACTTTTTTCAATGCACATGCAACTGACCTTGATAGAGATCAAAAGATAATCTATTTACCTGCTTATTGTATTCTCAACTACGTGTAATTAATTTTGTGATGCTATTGCAACTCAATTTGAACAACTCTTTGATAATTGGTGACCCTGGGAAGGGCCATCAGAGTGTGTAAAGTGATTTTTGGGAGGATGCTAAGATGAACAAAGGAGTGAGTACTTGGGTGGTCTCATAATTTCTGACAGCGCTGTGCGTGTAGCTTAAACTGACCTGCTCTCAGAGTACTCCTGTAAAGCAGGTATATGAGTAGAGTAAAGGCAGCTCGGTTTGTCAGGTGCAGCCAATGAAAGGCTTCCATGAACCATCTTTCGGTGTCAACGACTACTTCTATCTACCGCAGGGCGAATACAGTATTTTAGTAAACTCTTCAGGTAAGCAGCAAGCTATTTGCCAAATTGTGGGACTTCCTATCTAAAATATTTCTTCCCTTTTCATTCTCAGGTGAGGCCGTTTAGATGGTGTGGAACGAACAAACATTATGTGTCTGCACCAATCGCATCTAAATATGGCAACCTTCCAAATTTCGTTGTCAAAGGTAAGCTATCTCTTACCTTTACACATGCCCTTCTCGGTCACCTTTGCTCACGCTAGTGTTTTACCCACAACACCTGTCCTTTGTTTGACATCCTTGTTTTTACACCTTTCCAAAAAGGTTTTAGTGGAGCAGCCAGAATAAGATTTTGAAGCGTTGTTGATGCTCAATGAGTCAATTTTATAATTATCTATCAATATCATACACCCTAATCAAAATTTTATGTGGTAGCACGAAACAACAGAAAAAACTGCATTATTCACTGTATTTCCATGCTTCAAATATGCTTCCTATATGTAATTGTATGTGTATATCTACTTATCCTTTGTTGGTCGTATATGTAATTGTACATGTATATCTACTTATCCTTTGTTGGTCCTATATGTAATTGTACATGTATATCTACTTATCCTTTACTGGTCCTATATGTAATTGTATATGTATATCTACTTATCCTTTACTGGTCCTATATATAATTGTATATGTACATCTACTAATCCTTTGTTGGTCCTATATGTAATTGTATATGTATATCTATTTATCTTTTACTGGTCCTGTATGTAATTGTACATGTATATCTACTTATCTTTTACTGGTCCTATATGTAATTGTACGTGTATATTTACTTATCCTTTGTTGGTTGTATATGTAATTGTACATGTATATCTACTTATCTTTTGTTGGTCCTATATGTAATTGTACATGTATATCTACTTATCCTTTACTGGTCCTATATGTAATTGTATATGTATATCTACTTATCCTTTACTGGTCCTATATATAATTGTATATGTATATCTACTTATCTTTTACTGGTCCTATATGTAATTGTACGTGTATATTTACTTATCCTTTGTTGGTTGTATATGTAATTGTACATGTATATCTACTTATCCTTTACTGGTCCTATATGTAATTGTATATGTATATCTACTTATCCTTTACTGGTCCTATATATAATTGTATATGTACATCTACTAATCCTTTGTTGGTCCTATAGGTAATTGTATATGTATATCTATTTATCTTTTACTGGTCCTGTATGTAATTGTACATGTATATCTACTTATCTTTTACTGGTCCTATATGTAATTGTACGTGTATATTTACTTATCCTTTGTTGGTTGTATATGTAATTGTACATGTATATCTACTTATCTTTTGTTGGTCCTATATGTAATTGTACATGTACATCTACTAATCCTTTGTTGGTCATATATGTAATTGTATATGTATATCTATTTATCTTTTACTGGTCCTGTATGTAATTGTACATGTATATCTACTTATCTTTTACTGGTCCTATATGTAATTGTACGTGTATATTTACTTATCCTTTGTTGGTTGTATATGTAATTGTACATGTATATCTACTTATCCTTTGTTGGTCCTATATGTAATTGTACAAATATATCTTCTTATCTTTTGTTGGTGTTATATGTATTTGTACATGTATATCTACTCATCCTTTGTAGGTTCTATATGTAATTGTACATGTATACCTACGTATCATGTACTGGCCCAGTATGTAATTGTTTATGTATATCTACTTATTCTTTACTAGTCCTATATATAATTGTATATGTATATCTACTTATCTTTTGTTGGTCCTATATGTATTTTTATATGTATATCTACTTATCCTTTGTTGGTCATATATGTAATTGTACATGTATATCTACTTATCCTTTACTGGTCCTATATGTAATTGTACATGTATATCTACTTATCCTTTACTGGTCCTATATGTAATTGTACATGTATATCTACTTATCCTTTACTGGTTCAATATTTAATTGTACATGTATATCTACTTATCCTTTACTGGTCCTATATGTAATTGTACATGTATATCTACTTATCCTTTACTGGTCCTATATGTAATTGTACATGTATCTTTAATTATCCTTTACTGGTCCTATATGTAATTGTATATGTATATCTACTTATCCTTTACTGGTCCTATATGTAATTGTATGTGTATCTTTAATTATCCTTTACTGGTCCTATATGTAATTGTCCATGTATATTTAATTATCCTTTACTGTTCTTATATGTAATTGTACATGTATATCTACTTATCCTTTACTGGTCCTATATGTAATTGTACATGTATATTTATTTATCCTTTACTGGTTCAATATTTAATTGTACATGTATATCTACTTATCCTTTACTGGTCCTATATGTAATTGTACATGCATCTTTAATTATCCTTTACTGGTCCTGTATGTAATTGTACATGTATATTTATTTATCCTTTACTGGTTCAATATTTAATTGTACATGTATATCTACTTATCCTTTACTGGTCCTATATGTAATTGTCCATGTATATTTAATTATCCTTTACTGTTCTTATATGTAATTGTACATGTATATCTACTTATCCTTTACTGGTCCTATATGTAATTGTACATGCATCTTTAATTATCCTTTACTGTTCCTATATGTAATTGTACATGTATATCTACTTATCCTTTACTGGTCCTATATGTAATTGTACATGTATCTTTAATTATCCTTTACTGGTCCTATATGTAATTGTATATGTATATCTACTTATCCTTTACTGGTCCTATATGTAATTGTATGTGTATCTTTAATTATCCTTTACTGGTCCTATATGTAATTGTCCATGTATATTTAATTATCCTTTACTGTTCTTATATGTAATTGTACATGTATATCTACTTATCCTTTACTGGTCCTATATGTAATTGTACATGTATATTTATTTATCCTTTACTGGTTCAATATTTAATTGTACATGTATATCTACTTATCCTTTACTGGTCCTATATGTAATTGTACATGTATCTTTAATTATCCTTTACTGGTCCTATATGTAATTGTATATGTATATCTACTTATCCTTTACTGGTCCTATATGTAATTGTATGTGTATCTTTAATTATCCTTTACTGGTCCTATATGTAATTGTCCATGTATATTTAATTATCCTTTACTGTTCTTATATGTAATTGTACATGTATATCTACTTATCCTTTACTGGTCCTATATGTAATTGTACATGTATATTTATTTATCCTTTACTGGTTCAATATTTAATTGTACATGTATATCTACTTATCCTTTACTGGTCCTATATGTAATTGTACATGTATCTTTAATTATCCTTTACTGGTCCTATATGTAATTGTATATGTATATCTACTTATCCTTTACTGGTCCTATATGTAATTGTATGTGTATCTTTAATTATCCTTTACTGGTCCTATATGTAATTGTCCATGTATATTTAAGTATCCTTTACTGTTCTTATATGTAATTGTACATGTATATCTACTTATCCTTTACTGGTCCTATATGTAATTGTACATGTATATTTAATTATCCTTTACTGTTCCTATATGTAATTGTACATGTATATCTACTTATCCTTTACTGGTCCTATATGTAATTGTACATGTATATTTAGTTATCCTTTACTAGTCCTATATGTAATTGTACATGTATATTTACTTATTCTTTACTGGTCCTATATGTAATTGTACATGTATATCTACTTATCCTTTGTTGGTCATATATGTAATTGTACATGTATATCTACTTATCTTTTACTGGTCCTATATGTAATTGTACATGTATATTTACTTATCCTTTACTGGTCCTATATGTAATTGTACATGTATATCTACCTATCCTTTGTTGGTTGTATATGTAGTTGTATATGTATATCTACTTATCCTTTACTGGTCCTATATGTAATTGTACATTTATGTTTACTTGTAAAATGAGTTAGCGAAAGTGATCATAATGTTGGTGAAAACAAGTCTTTTCAATCTGAGGTTGCAAGTGTTTAGTTTTTCATTAATTGTTTGAAAGACTCAACATCCCCAGAATTAATTGCTCGCTCAGTGAGTTCGTATTTTTATTGTAAAGCTGATAATCTCAATACTCAAATATTTCATCAAGTCTCTGTTAAGCTCCACTCAGGAAACAAAATGATTCCATTGCAGGTGCTGACTACAAACCTGAGGAGCGACCCAACCTGTCTATCTCCACAACAAATGACGCTCTCGTGAGATTCAAAGTAGCTCCCAAACTCTATTATATACTTTTCTACATTCTCCAATTCCAGAAGAATGATCCCGAAAATGGTCTTGGTTCTGAAACAGTTACTATTGTTACAAAGGTTTGGATCGTACCTTTGTCTGTCTGTCTGTCCGTATGTTGATGAAGACCGGTAGTTGCTGTAACAGTTGGTAATTGTTGTGATGGCTTAGACTAGAGAGTTAGTCCCGCTCATTGTTATTCTCATGAAATTTTATGTCACATTCGGATAATCAAGGTTTTTTTATTGCCATACAAACTTTTCTAAAACTAGTCTAGTAAAACTGGGTCAAATAAAATGAAATTAGCATTTGTCTACTTCTGGATGAAGTGAACAGGTGGTATCTATTTTTAGGTCTACCCAGAGGCGCGAGACGACTGGTCCTGGACAAACTTCACTCTAAATGGAAAGAATTTATCGAAGGTTTTCAAACCTGATGACGTAATTGTTGTAGAGGTGAGAGGTTATAGTAGTCGCTAGCTGTAACACGTGTTTTCAAATTTCTAATAAAGTATTCATAAATGCATTGGAAAACCTCTAATTGAACGTCAATTGCGCTCTATTTTTCAACTCTTCCCTCTCGTAGGGGCGTTCAAATAGAGGGGGCGTTCAAATAGAGGTGGCGTTCAATTAGAGGTGGCGTTCAAATAGAGGCTGGCGTTCATTTAGCATTCAATTTAAATGGTTGCGGTGCAGTTTTTACACGGCATCTAAAGATGTGTACCTGTAAACTTCTTTTTATGTTTGGGGTTAGAGTGATATGTGAGAAACTTAAACCATAACTGTCACGAACAACTTTTATTGTTTTTACAAAGTTGTTCGTGGCAGTTATGGTTTAATGTTGCATATAATAAAAAGGTATAAATATACATGTACTATATAAAAGAATTATATACAATATTAATAAATTTAAATAAGATTGTTTTATAATATGGTTGCTAATACGATTTTAACTATTCATCAAAATGTGCAAAGATTAAAAATCACTTATTCAACAATAAGACGCTAGGGATTATCCAGTACTTGTACACTTGTAATGAGGTCATTAGTTGAGGTTAATGTCATGCCACATCACCAGCATTGGATTCCTGTCGTCGAACTGCTTTTTGATGTTTTGTTTAAAACTGCAGAAAAATGTCGTATAGTAGTTTCCAAAGCTACATTCACAACTTCAAATTAAACCCAGGCGTCGTTTTCTGACCTACTTCATGACATGAGTTAAAAAATGTGCTTGCAGTTTTGGTACTTGTTCACTGCAGTTTACTGAATGCGTAACACTTTCTTTGGACTGATGAGAGCTCTCATAGGTTGATTGTCAGCCGTCATGTGACGACAGACACAGGAAGTAGACTTGACAAATGACTCGCATGGCTAGGTTGAATTAAATGTGTTAAGTGAATGGAAAAAAGGCAGACTCTGCTTGTACACACTCTCTGTAACTCAAACTCATTCAACAACAATTCAATGTTCAACATCAGCTTGGTAGACCAGAAAAAGAAAATATATGTTTACTATTCTAAAACCGCTGTCTGTCTGTTCATCTGTTTTTCCAAAGCCGAGGTTAGAGCTTAAATTAAAATAGCGGTTTCATCAAGAATCAAATTCGGCATATTCAGCTTGGTAGACCAGAAAAAGAGAAACCGATATTATTAAGGCTAACTATGGGACCCTTTTTATATAAATATCTCTTTAGTCACGGCAGGTCTATTTCCTGCTTCTGCGGTGTAACACCGGTGTAACTTCTGGTGGTGTAACACCGCCAGTCACCCGATACCAGATACACTTCTCGTCACCTGATACCAGATACGCCTCTAATCACCTGATACTAGATACACCACCAGTCACCTGATGCCAGATACACCACCAGTCACCTGATGCCAGATACACCACCAGTCACCTGATGCCAGATACGCCACCAGTCACTTGATGCCAGATACGCCACAAGTCACTTGATGCCAGATACGCCACCAGTCACTTGATGCCAGATACACCACCAGTCACCTGATACCAGATACACCACCAGTCACCTGATGCCAGATACGCCACAAGTCACCTGATGCCAGATACGCCACCAGTCATCTGAGAAATGCGAAAGTACGAAAGAGACCTGGCATGACTCCAGAGCAAAATGTCAACCTGGAAAAAGAAGTAACTTCAACCTATCCCGACACTAGTTATTTGTAACAATTCATACTTTTTGGTGCGTAAATGAATGTCGATCCATTGTAAGCCAAGTTTCGATAATCGCAAATGCTATCAAATAATATACTATAAATCTGAAATTTCATAAGTTATGTAATAGTAATCCATCAAATGCTACAAATATATATTCAAGAACAAGTGACATAAACAAACCGTATTTATAATACATTCAGAAACAAAAGCTTTTGCATCCCCTACTCGGCCAGTTGCATTCGAATTGCTGCTTTCGCTTGAAATCATTTCATAGTTTTCTGGCTGTTCAATACTTTCCACAATGTCTGCTGATCTCAACTCTTCTTCTTTTGCACTGCTTAACTTGTCAATTTTAGTGTCCAAACAGCTTAATTATCACAGCAATACTTTTACGTGTCGCTATTTAAACTACATTTTACCTAAAAAATGATAAACCTTTAGACGCATGCGTAACCTACAGTCTTTTCAAATGACAAGCACAATTTCTCTACTCTGAATCTTTAGCTATGTTCATTGATTGCTTTGAAACATCTTGGAATTTTAATAAACGAGTTTCTGTGATTTCAAATTAATTAAGCTACAAAAGAGAACTCTAAACTCGGATTTGAATATACCGTACTTTTAGGACTATAAACAGCACCCCTATATAAGCCGTATCTGCTTTATTTTCCAAAAAACGATAATAAAACAATACATAGGCTGCACCTTTGTATAGGCTGCAGAACTCAGGACGGTGCTTTTTAACGCGGCAGCAACTTTGCGTTTTAAAACGATGCTTTTAACCTAGTGTCTAACGGAACAGTACCATTAGGCATTGTTTCGTATTTTCTTTCACCGATAGAGGCGCACTAACCAGAGATTCTGGTTAATGCGCCCTAGCGGTGAAAGAAAAAGCCACTGTTCAGCCGCACCCTTATATAAGCCGCTTGGCTCAAATCGTCAAAAAAAGTAGCGGCTAATGGTCCGAAAAATACGGTAGCCTAAAAATTCCATCATAATTGTCATAAATATAATAAACCCTACTATATCTATGGTAATTGGTTTACGGGTTTTTCACATACGTCTGAGTAACACGACTGCATTAAAGATGTAGTTGCGTCAAATTTGAGTTGATTTTAAAAGAAAGTATTTTTCTATGTCTATCAGTTGATTTGTTGTTTGTTGTGTTAGGCGATCTCATTGTCAAGATATTTGAAGATTAAAATCGAAAAGACTCAATCGCGGTAAAAACGCTCAGGGCAAAAACCATGCCCAGACTTGCCCAAAGTGATGTAATGCGTGATACAACCTGTCACTAACTCTCGTAATCACATCGGCTATTGCGATAAAAGTCTAGTCCTACGTGGCTATATTGGCATAAATTTTATCTTATATTTGCTCGTGTTTGCTAGAATAAAATTTTAAATCCAGCTACAGATACATTATTACCAATGTCTCAAACGCCTCAAACAAAGCAAATTAAAAGCTTGTCATATTAGCTTTTTCTAAATGCTGTGTAAACATCTTTGTACCGACTACCAATTCTACCGGTCTACGGTAATTCTGCCAAGCAAACTATGTAGAAAAAGGTCTTTGTATCGGCACACTTCCGTCGCTACCCGCACTAATGATATACAGATCCCCAAAAGTCCCGCCCACAGGATGCCCACTGTCTATCCTTGGGGTGGTGCTGTATATCATTGCCCACACCGAAAACTAGTTTCTTACTAAGTAAAATAAGCTAGCTGCGTCTTTGAAAAGATTATGTGGCGAAACAAACTACATCCCTAAAAGTCATGTACATTGTATAGTCGACTGTCAACGTTATCGAGTCATTATTGGTATCAATTTGTAGAAAAAAAATTCACTGGTCACATTTGATTTGTTGATTCAAGTACTAAACCAATGGTCGAGCTATGCAAAAACGCCGGTCCAGGCAGCTCCGATTGCACTTCATAAATCCATCTATTAGACAAAATTTCAGCACAGGTGTCAACGGGGCTATGATGCATTCAATGTTCTGGAAATCATGTTTTGCATTATCTTCAACAATATTATTTTATTATATAATTTTTACAGGCAAAAAATTTTCGTCTCAGCAAAGCTTTTATTAAAAATATCCATCAAGTCGTGGCCACTCACATAGTTTCAGCTAATACAATAAGACAAACTCATCTACTGCAGCAAACTCAAACAAAACATCATGGTTTATGCAGCACACATTCAAGTCTCTCTCCCCATTTATGACAGTTTTCACACTGACAAAGCTGCTTCGGCTGGTGGGACCACATAAACATCCTGTAATCAATAAAACAAATTCAATAAATATATGTCATTCATAGATACGTCATTGTAACACGTATCTACTGATCAATCGATTTTCTTCACTTTCAACAAGTGAGAAGTAAACATCTAAAGTCAAATCATAAATCTAATTTACTAGATGAAACTGCCAAAGAAAATTAGACAAAAATATAGCTAGGTGAAACGATAAAAGATAATAACTATGATTGGTGATAGCATTAGGTTATAATATGATTAATTAGTACATGTATTAATAAGTACTAAAGTTATTACCTTTGGTATATTCATCAATCTAAGCCATTGTATTGCTAGATGCTATGGATTAAAAAGGAGCCATCAAGAACTCACTGTACATACGTCTCTTGCATGCGCGGGAAATTACATTATAACCTCAAACAATGAAATATAATCTGAATGTAAACTCAACAGTATATCTATAGGAGACTCAAAGTAAAAGATAAATTTACCTCCATTCTCCTATCTTCCTCCGTAGCACATTAACCACCTGATGCCCAGAAAACTCGAAGTCACCTTCGCAGTAACTTTACAATAATTTTTAGAATTTTGTTATTCGTCAATAAAACGTGTCGATCGGGTAATTCATTAAAGTAACGGTGTTAATTAATTTGGTAAATATCGATGTCCATGCGATTTAATAATAGAGTAAAATCCCTAAATTTGAGATCACAGACAACGCGTTTTACGAGTGATAATATTTATTACGACCTATATAAAAATTTCGTGCTGATGATTGGCTAATGAAGCGACCTTATATTTATCACTCGTGAACTCTTTTCAGATGTATCACTCACGTCACGAATGAAGCACCCGCTCGAATGTGAGCTTTTTAAAAGATGGCCTCATTCAAACGCATATATTTCTGGACAGGATTAGTCTCTAAAGACAAAAATGACATCAAATTGCAGCTGATGTTTTAGCCTTTTATTGGTCTTAATTTCATTAAATCGACCTTTTTGACGCAACCACATCTTTAATTAGGAAGCTACTATTAGCTTGTTACAGATGTTAATTGTTTCTGTAGGGTTGCTTTTAAATTTATAACAAAAAATCGTAAAGCTTTGGAGTTAGAAAAATGGACTTCGATATTAACAGCAACAACGAAGGGAATAATTGTTATTGATGTAACTAACTCATTATTAGTACGATTTTGTTGACAATTTAACTTTTTTACTGATCATTTTCTATGGGTTCGTAATGATCGAAGAATTTGGAAATGGCATGCAAATAAAGATGGCGTTCAAATATAGGTTTTATGGTGTATATCTGTATATATATTTCTCAGAGTTTGTCGTCTGTGACGTGTCCTTCGGTACGTCCAGCTATAGCTGTTAAAATTTTGGAATTAGAATTTCACATTCTGCTGAACTTCAATTCACGAAGATTGCCACCGCAAGTTTAAACTCCAGATAAGTGATAAAATTTTAGTTAAAGGTTTACTAAAATGTATACGAAAAACCTTTTTCAATTATGTTTTTATTAATCTAAATTCATATCAGTTACTTTATTCCTTATAGTTTCATGCTTGCTGTCAAAGTACTTTTCAAAGCTATCAGCAAGCATGAAACTATTAGTAATGAAATGTTTTGTCTAAAGTAATAGTCTGTTTTACTGATTTTATATATATACCAGCGGAATGCCCGGCGTTGCGCGAGTATTAAAAATTGGCTTATAAACAGTGAAAGGTAATGTAGTTGCTTACCACTTGCCATTAGCCTGGCACATTGCCAATGGCTAATTTGAGTAGACTAGCAACTTACTAATTAGAGCTGTTAGAGCAAGCTTAAAGAATAGAGAAAGCATAATATCATTATGCTTTATTAGTTATCTTGAGGTGTTGACTGATGTTCTAAAAAAAGAATCAAGAAAATTGACCCACTAGAAGCTGAGATATAGCCAGCCAAACACAGGTCTACCTAATAAAGAATCAGAGGAAAACCCTTCGAAAATCCCGAAAACTGTGACGTATAAAATCGAATTAATGTTCATGTGCCGGAGTTGTGCACCCTTACCGCCGTTACGCATAATGATTGTTTTGGCTACGAGATGTGAAAAGCTACTCGCGATAGTAAATAATTTACAGACTAGCTCTGGTTTCTCAGGAAAATCAAGCAAACATTATGTGGTAAAGGCATTTGCCCACAACCCCTCGACGTGATTTGTCAAAACAGAAGAGCATATTTTGACTATTGTGCTTCTAATTTTAACTCGATCTCTACGGATATGCTCCGAAGATCCTTTGTTCAACGAACGGCGCGTGTATAGTCTATATGCGACATCCGCGATTGCAAGTCGTTTAGAATAAGAAATGAGAATGTGAATTTTTGTTTATTCATCATTTTTCTATTGTGTATCTACCGCAGCATTTAGTTGATTTTCATGATTATCGTCACTATTAACGGACTGTAAGTTCACTACAGCCATAATCTTAAAAAGAATAACTTGACCGTGCTGCTCTTGCTGTAAAAAAAGAAAACGATAACTTTTGATTTGATTTTTCTATTGATCTATTATCTTATCTATGATTATTTTTTATGATAAATATTATAATCATAATGCATATTATACAAAATAATAATATAACTGTGTATAGAATAAATGATGTAACTAATATAATTTGTAGAAATTGATAGCAGAATGTTGCGAAATAATAGATGCGTGTAATTATTTTATTCTAAAACTAATCTACACGTCAGAGGGACTGGTTCGGAATTCTCAGAGCAATGATTGTTAGGCTCAATTTGATTGTTCTATACTTTCAGGGATTAAACCAATTAAAACGCCGTGATTGTTATAGGAGAGCGCATTAGTTGGCTTAATTGACCAATGGCACACGAGTCGATTTCATACGTCATATATTGATGACTACCAAAAAACTTATGTTTTTTGGTAGACCTGTGTTTGGCTGGCTATATCTCAGCTTCTGGTTGGTCAATTTCCTTGATTTTTTTTTAGAACATCAGTCAACACCTCAAGATAAATAATAAAGCATAAAAATATTATGCTTTCTCTATTCTTTAAATCACGTTGCGTAGAGCATAGCGGTGCTTTCACCCAAATAGTCACACATATCACCCCAAATATATCTATTAATCTCGTGTAGCGCAATGGTTTAGCTTCATCTGGTGAAGGAGAGGTTTTGAGATCAAATTTTCTGCAAAACAAATTCAAAAACGAAAGCAAAACAAATATTTTAACAGCTATAGCCTGACATACCAAAGGACATTTACACACACCAACACTGAGAAATATATATACATATATATGACACCTACAGCTATCAAACTGCGGACTGTGCATTGGAAAACAAAACATGTGTAGACCAGCTGTATGCATACCCGATTGCCTTTCATCTACTTTGTATAGGCATGTCACTGAAATCTGTATGAATTGTTTGTACATGTATTTAAGAACTTACATGGTTACATAGCTAGCATGAGTATAAGCACCTATAACTATAGATGTCTATACTCTGTATGCAGGTAAAACCACAGATGGCATTATGTCCTGTCGCAGGCCTTTGTGATATTGCTGGAGAGTGTAGACCTTGTTCTACAAGCAGGTCTTTAGGAGAAATAGTTCAAGGTAAATTTGTTTGAATTTGGTGAATTATCTACTCCTGATTATTACTATTTGTTATGATGTATGTATGCTTTGCTATATACTAGCATGCTGTTTAAAGTTTTACCTTTGTCTATATATGATATTGTACTGTACATAGTTATATTATTGCTGTTTGAAGTATTACCTTTGTCTATATATAATATTGTACTGTGTTTAGTTATGTTATTACTCTGTTTGAAGTATTACTTTTGTCTGTATATGATAGTTTAATTTGTACTGTATGTTTACATTGTAGACACCTTCTTACCAACTAAGGTTAACTCTCATTGAGCTCTCTTAGACTTTTAGTGCTTGTTTCTTTCTTTCCATCTGCCTGTGGATACCCAACCCAATTATAGTGCTTTATATGGCTCCGCTAAATGGTATTCACCATTACTTCCAGGAAGTACGCAAAGCACTCCATCTACACACACTCTCTCTCTCTCTCTGTAGACACAAGTACAGGAGAGCAAACAATTGGGATTGTGGCAGCAGTCCTCATGTTCATTGTCATAGTAGTTTTTGGCCTAATCACATTCATCTTGATTCGGAGGAGGCGCCGTTTACATCACGACTATGACTGTACACCTAAACTTTTCTTTTCTACAAAGAGATCAAATTACATGGCTCCTAAACCTGAAGGTAAGCAAAGAGAGCCAAGTACATGGCTCCCAATCCTGAAGGTGGGCAAATAGATCCCAGTACATGGTTCTCAATCCTGAAGGTAAGCAAAGAGACCCCAGTACATGGCTCCCAATCCTGAAGGTAAACAGAGAGATCCTAGTACATGACTCCCAATTCTGAAGGTAAGCAAAGAGACCCCAGTACATGGCTCCCAATTCTGAAGGTAAACAAAGAGACCCCAGTACATGACTCCCAATCCTGAAGGTAAGCAAAGAGATCCGAGTACATGGCTCCTGATTCTGAAGGTAAAAAAAGAGATCCTAGTACATGACTCCCAATCCTGAAGGTAAGCAAAGAGATACCAGTACATGGCTCCCAATCCTGAGGGTAAGCAAAGAGAGCCAAGTACATGGCTCCCAATCCGGAAGGTGGGCAAATAGATCCCAGTACATGGTTCCCAATTCTGAAGGTAAGCAAAGAGACCCCAGTACATGGCTCCCAATCCTGAAGGTAAGCAAAGAGATACCAGTACATGGCTCCCAATCCTGAAGGTAAGCAAAGAGACCCCAGTACATGGCTCCCAATCGTGAAGGTAAGCAAAGAATTCTACGGGCATGAGTACTCGGTTTGTGTGTTACCACCTCCTTTGTGTATTAACATGTGTCATTTAACTATGTTATATAGCTAGCCTCTAGCTGCCTAATCGAATATGTTATATAGCTGCCCTCTAGCTGCCTATTTGAATATGTTATGTAGCTGGCATCTAGCTGCCTAGGTGAATAGAAGTGTCGGCTTGATGTTCCAGTGTCTTGCACGCATATGTTAGACCAGTGTATCTATATATGGTAGACCAGTGTATTTATATAAGATAGACCAGTGTATCTATATATATTGTACCAGTGTATCTATATATGGTAGACCAGTGTATCCATATATGGTAGACTAGTGTATCTATATGTGGAAGACCAGTGTATCTATATATGGTAGACTAGTGTATCTATATATGTTAGACTAGTGTATCTATATATGTTAGACTGGTGTATCTATATATGATAGACCAGTGTATCTATATATGGTAGACCAGTGTATTTATATATGGTTGACCAGTGTCTCTATATATGGTAGACCAGTGTATCTATATATGGTAGACCAGTGTATCTACCTATATATGTTAGACCAGTGTGTATATATATGGTAGACCAGTGTATCTATATATGATAGACTAGTGCATCTATATATGGTAGACTAGTGTATCTATATATGATAGACCAGTGTATCTATATATGATAGACCAGTGTATCTATATATGGTAGACCAGTGTATCTATATATGGTAGACCAGTGTCTCTATATATGGTAGACCAGTGTATCTATATATGGTAGACCAGTGTATCTATATATGGTAGACCAGTGTATCTATATATGGTATACCAGTGTATCTATATATGGTAGACCAGTGTATCTATATATGGTAGACCAGTGTATCTATATATGATGGACCAGTGTATCTATAAATGGTAGACCAGTGTATCTATATATGGTACACCGGTGTATATATATATGGTAGACCAGTGTATTTATATATGGTAGACCAGTGTATCTATATATGGTAGACCAGTGTATCTATATATAGTAGACTAGTGTATCTATATATGGTAGACTAGTGTATCTATATATGTTAGACCAGTGTATCTATATATGGTAGACCAGTGTATCCATATATGGTAGACTAGTGTATCTATATTTGGTAGACTAGTGTATCTATATATGGTAGACCAGTGTGTATATATATGGTAGACTAGTGTATCTATATATGGTAGACTAGTGTATCTATATATGTTAGACTAGTGTATCTATATATGTTAGACTAGTGTATCTATATATGATAGACCAGTGTATCTATATATAGTAGACTAGTGTATCTATATATAGTAGACTAGTGTATCTATATATGGTAGACCAGTGTATCTATATATGGTAGACCAGTGTCTCTATATATGGTAGACCAGTGTATCTATATATGGTATACCAGTGTATCTATATATGGTAGACCAGTGTATCTATATATGGTAGACCAGTGTCTCTATATATGGTAGACCAGTGTATCTATATATGGTATACCAGTGTATCTATATATGGTAGACCAGTGTATCTACCTATATATGTTAGACCAGTGTGTATATATATGGTAGACTAGTGTATCTATATATGGTAGACCAGTGTATCTATATATGTTAGACTAGTGTATCTATATATGTTAGACTGGTGTATCTATATATGGTAGACCAGTGTATTTATATATGGTAGACCAGTGTATCTATATATGATAGACCAGTGTCTCTATATATGGTAGACCAGTGTATCTATATATGGTATACCAGTGTATCTATATATGGTAGACCAGTGTATCTATATATGGTAGACCAGTGTCTCTATATATGGTAGACCAGTGTATCTATATATGGTATACCAGTGTATCTATATATGGTAGACCAGTGTATCTACCTATATATGTTAGACCAGTGTGTATATATATGGTAGACTAGTGTATCTATATATGGTAGACCAGTGTATCTATATATGTTAGACTAGTGTATCTATATATGTTAGACCAGTGTGGATATATATGGTAGACTAGTGTATCTATATATGGTAGACCAGTGTATCTATATATGTTAGACTAGTGTATCTATATATGTTAGACTGGTGTATCTATATATGTTAGACTGGTGTATTTATATATGGTAGACCAGTGTATCTATATATGATAGACCAGTGTATCTATATATGGTAGACCAGTGTATCTATATATGGTAGACCAGTGTCTCTATATATGGTAGACCAGTGTATCTATATATGGTAGACCAGTGTATCTATATATGGTAGACCAGTGTATCTATATATGGTATACCAGTGTATCTATATATGGTAGACCAGTGTATCTATATATGGTAGACCAGTGTATCTATATATGATCGACCAGTGTATCTATAAATGGTAGACCAGTGTATCTATATATGGTACACCGGTGTATATATATATGGTAGACCAGTGTATTTATATATGGTAGACCAGTGTATCTATATATGGTAGACCAGTGTATCTATATATAGTAGACTAGTGTATCTATATATGGTAGACTAGTGTATCTATATATGTTAGACCAGTGTATCTATATATGGTAGACCAGTGTATTTATATAAGATAGACCAGTGTATCTATATATATTGTACCAGTGTATCTATATATGGTAGACCAGTGTATCCATATATGGTAGACTAGTGTATCTATATGCGGAAGACCAGTGTATCTATATATGGTAGACTAGAGTATCTATATATGTTAGACTAGTGTATCTATATATGTTAGACTAGTGTATCTATATATGATAGACCAGTGTATCTATATATGGTAGACCAGTGTATCTATATATGGTAGACCAGTGTCTCTATATATGGTAGACTAGTGCATCTATATATGGTAGACCAGTGTATCTACCTATATATGTTAGACCAGTGTGTATATATATGGTAGACTAGTGTATCTATATATGGTAGACCAGTGTATCTATATATGTTAGACTAGTGTGTCTATATATGGTAGACCAGTGTATCTATATATGATAGACCAGTGTATCTATATATGTTATACCAGTGTTTTTATATATGATAGACCAGTGTATTTATATATGGTAGATCAGTGTATCTATATATGGTAGACCAGTGTATCTATATATGGTAGACCAGTGTATCTATATATGGTAGACCAGTGTATCTATATATGGTAGACCAGTGTATCTATATATGGTAGACCAGTGTATCTATATATGGTAGATCAGTGTATCTATATATGGCAGACCAGTGTATCTATATATGGTAGATCAGTGTATCTATATATGGTAGACCAGTGTATCTATATATGGTTGACCAGTGTATCTGTATATGGTAGACCAGTGTATCTATATATGGTAGACCAGTGTATCTATATATGGTAGATCAGTGTATTTATATATGGTAGATCAGTGTATCTATATGTGGTAGACCAGTGTATCTATATATGGTAGACCAGTGTATCTATATATGGTAGACCAGTGTATCTATATATGGTAGACCAGTGTATCTATATATGGTAGACCAGTGTATCTATATATGGTAGACCAGTGCATCTATATATGGTAGACTAGTGTATCTATATATGGTAGACCAGTGTATTTATATATGGTAGACCAGTGTATCTATATATGGTAGACCAGTGTATCTATATATGGTAGACAAGTGTATCTATATATGGTAGATCAGTGTATCTATATATGGTAGACCAGTGTATCTATATATGGTAGAACAGTGTATTTATATATGGTAGATCAGTGTATCTATATGTGGTAGACCAGTGTATCTATATATGGTAGACCAGTGTATCTATATATGGTAGACCAGTGTATCTATATATGGTAGACCAGTGTATCTATATATGGTAGACCATTGTATCTATACATGGTAGACCAGTGTATCTATATATGGTAGACTAGTGTATCTATATATGGTAGACCAGTGTATTTATATATGGTAGACCAGTGTATCTATATATGGTAGACCAGTGTATCTGTATATGGTAGACCAGTGTATCTATATATGGTTGACCAGTGTATCTGTATATGGTAGACCAGTGTATCTATATATGGTAGACCAGTGTATCTATATATGGTAGACCAGTGTATCTATATATGGCACACCAGTGTATCTACATATGGTAGACCAGTGTATCTATATATGGTAGACCAGTGTATCTATATATGGTAGATCAGTGTATCTATATATGGTAGATCAGTGTATCTATATATGGTAGACCAGTGTATCTATATATGGTAGACCAGCGTATCTATATATGGTAGACCAGTGTAGCTATATATGGTAGACCAGTGTATCTATATATGGTAGACCAGTGTATTTATATATGGTAGATCAGTGTATATATAAGTAAAAAAAAAAATGAATAAAACATGAAAAATATATTGATTAATTTTTTAAATAAATTAATAATATACATTATACATACATTGTACAGTATTGTTTTATGTACCAGTCCACACCAGTAAACTAAACACTTGAATTTTTTTGCCAATGTAGGTTTTTCAGTTTTTTCTACTTCCTTGCCATTACTAGATGGTTGTCCCACTTGAACGCTGATCTCGTGCATGGCCTCGAACTCTTTCAAATTGGCAGTTTTAAGCTCCTCCTTGTGTTTGCTTTAACGAATTTCTTGTTTTTAATATCAATAATCGCAATTGGTAATTGATTGCAACCATATTTCTTGGCAATATTAACAATACAGGGCCTTCTTCCTATTTATTTATGACCTCTAATTTTCTTGTCATAGAAATCATTGTTCCTTTGTCTTGTAACGTTTGTGTCGGTGTCAGATTACATAGCTAACAAATTAAATGTAGTTATTTGTAGTTATATACGTTTGCTGAATTAAATATTTGGATGTTTATTTTAACATAAACATGTTAAAATGTTCTTATTTCTTTAAAATTTCTAGTATTTTATTATTTTTAACATAAATATGATTGTAATAGCTGAATGCCTGGCATTTAATGGATGTTAAACTTTCGAAAAAAAGATTTACTACAGGTAGATAAGCCGTTCTTATTTCTTTAAAATTTCTAGTATTTTATAATAACATTTGTTCTTATGTATTTATTTTATTGGTTTAATGAAGTTATGAGATATTTTTATCTTTTAACCTCAGTAGTTGTTGTTATTATTATTCAGTTAGTAGTTGTTTTTTGTAGATATGGTGGGAGGAGATAAAGTAACTATTTGCATCGCCCATACCGCAGATCTGCCACCAGAGTATCGTAACTTCGACTCGGTTCTCTGTTCTGTACTTGAACAATACTTCAATGCAGAGGTTATTCTATATACAGGAGATCTGTCTGATGAGTGAGTATCACAGAGTTCAGTGATGCCAGTCGATGTAAGCAGAGAGCAGTCGTAGCCTAGTGGTCTAGCATGCCTGATCTGTAAACAACAGGTTCAATTCCCATACCTTGTGACAGGAATGACAGGTGGAGCTACTGGGCATGTCTCCAGCTGTGCACTGGACTCAGACATGTCCAGACAAGTCATGTCATGCCCAGTAGCTGTCGTTCTTCAAGTTGGATTGCTCACACTTAGACATACTGTATTTGGTGTACTGTAAGTCACTCCAGAATGTAAGTAGTACTAGCCATGAAATGTACTCTCATGAAGTAATATAAGTGACAGTGGAGTATAAGTGGCCACTTTAGACAGCTTTATTTCCTAAAAGCCAACACCAAGAACAAATGTTAAAAAAGTTACTCACAATTATAATGGAGCCAACAACAGGCTGAACAGTTTGCAGACACTACATGACACAACTGAGCATGTTAATATAATATGCATACACTACATGACACAACTGAGCATGTTAATATAATACGCATACACTACATGGTAATATAGCATGTTTGGGATTATTCTGTTAGTTATAGCATAAATAACTTGCTTAAAACTGGTAATAATCTGTCAATAGTTTCACACATAACTCACTCAGAAGTATAAGATGCACTCCTGGCCGAACTATAAGAAGTCACCACATATAGTTCAGAAAATATGGTAAGCATTGCATCATCAATCAGCTGACCAAAGCCGCTTATACCTAGCCAATCATGTCGGAGATTACAAACTGTACTTGGTTGCTTAATCTTGTAGGGAAACATACAAGAACTGTGACTATGTGGTGGTGCTCTACTCTCCCAATCTTCTCATCACATATTGTCTCTTTTTACGGAATCCAGAAGAAGTTCCAATGGAACAGATGAGAGACAAAGCTGTCCTTGACCTTTTGCTTACTCCTCAGCCATCCTCCACTCCAGCTGTATTATTTGTGAGTTATTGTCTTTGTACCTACTTCTCAGCTAGCCTCAGCTCTAGTTGTTTTATTTGTGAGCTGCATTCATTGTAGGTTTCGTACACGCGCCCCTTCCTTTTAGATTCCCCTTCCTTTTAGAGTACATCACTTTCTATGCGCTGAATATTCAGTTGTAAGAAATTTTTTGTTTTAAACATATTCACCTTAAAGTGATTGCTTGATCAGTTTTTCTTCTGTCCTTTTTTCGACATTTGCTTTCAATCTAACAATTGGAAAGTTCCAAGGCTATACAGATAATTGATGAGTCAACGAGGGGAAAACCTGTTCATTTAGGTCTCTTGTTAGGTAACCATGGAACCAAAACTTTCTCTGTATCCATTCATTCTCTCTCAGGAGTCATTCTCTTTTGGCCATATTCACTCTCCATGTTTTAAAATTCAATGAAATGATATTGTCTCACACATGACCTTGTCAATAAACTAGAAACTGATAATTACTTCATTTGGCTTCTTCTTTGTTTCTATTTTTGTTAAAGATAAACTAACACAATTTTTTTAGTTTATTTCCTCCGAAAGTGTCGGTATTTTCTATCATTTGTGATTGTTTGTGATGTTTGATGTGATCTGACTACTAGAATATTTCAGATTAAAGTTCATAAAACTTGATCACGATTAAAATGCTCAGAAGAAAAAAGTGAGAAATGACATCACTAGTTGTTATGGTTGTGATAGTTGGTATCTGCTATTGTGTTCAAGTTGAAACATTGTGCATCTACATGTATATTCTGTCGGTTGATCACACTTTCGATTGATCTGATTATTTTAATCGATATGTAGTTTTATCGATTTTAAACTTGAAACATCCTGACAGTCAGATGACCTCAAACATTAAAAGCAATCACAAATGATAGCAAAATACCGATATTTTCTGATAAAATTTACTAATTTACTACACATTTTGGTAAGTTCATCTTCAGCTAATTCTGGTTGATAAGATATGCAGTCTGGCTTGTAATAGCAGAGAGTGTTCACTAACACCATACACATTTTCATCTCGCAATCAAACAAGTTTTCTCCATGTTTACAAAAACACGCTTGAGTGGTCTCATTGTAGTAAATACGAACATTACGTTTATTCTTCAGGTTGCGTTCGAAAACATCGCACTCAGGAATGTCAATGATTTGGTCAGCAAAAACTCTAGTCTTGCTATTTTTAGATTTCCGAATGACCTTCGACGATTTGTAAGTTATTAAACTCATACATAGAGACATATTTATAGATAATCTATGGATAGTTTAAAGAATATCATGTACTTGACTGTCAGCTACTTTCAGTTCAAGGAGACTTGAAACTGTGTCAAGTACAAGTTATTCTTTGACCTAATTATTCTTCGACCTATTTATTCTTTGACCTAATTATAGCTTTAGTTTCATACTTCATATTCAGAACTTATTATTAGTTTTATTTGAGTCATTATGCTTTAGACAATTATTATTTACTTCAACATTTATATAATATATACTGTATATTATATATGTTTACTATGTATATTATTTTATTATATTATTATGTTATTTATCATACTTATTTACATGATTAATTTATTTTTTATACACTATTATGTATTATTATTTGTTTTATTTGATATATTATATACAGCTCATGTATTTTTTATTCCAGTTGTCTGTATAGACATCCATAATTTGTTTAATATTCCAGTGTATTGTAGGGTTGCTCTATGGTAATCCATAAAGTTCTGGGTTTACTCACGTCTCTAAATTTTAAATGTTTATGATTTATGGGAGTTACACTCTCTTTGTAGCTAGCTGAGTTGTACCGTAAGGGAAGTAACCTCACATTGAAGCAATCTATGACCTACTTTGAGGGAGGACCTTTGGTAAGTACAATTTAGCTAGCACTCATTTGAACCCTTCTATGGCTGTCAGCTCTCATAGACATAAGCATCTGAACATATCCAAGGATGCTAGCTCTCATAGACATAGGCATCTTAATATATTCAAGGATACTACTAACCTTCATAGACATAAACATCTGCATTTCTCTATTTTGTGTAATAATGTTTGGAGGCCAGTTAAGCATCCTTTTAACAGTTGTCTATTCTTGCAGAAGACGCCTCTCATGGATGCCATGTCTAAAGTTACTTCCATCACTGACTCTGGACTAGGAGGAGGTAATTGCCTTTAGTCTACACTAGGATTCTAGGCAGAAAAAATCTCTATATCGTAGTTTTTGTAAACTTTTGTGCTCAACTGTTACTGGTCACTCATAGAGTTACCATTCATAGTTATTATTCACAGATGTATCATTCATAGAGATATAATTCATGGATGTGTCATTCATAGTTTTTTTTCATAGAGGTATCATTCATAGATTCATCGTCTATAGATTTATTTCCCATAGATTTATCATTCATAGATGTATCAACCACAAAGGATTAGTAGAACTGTAGTTCATTGAATGGTTATTTATAGACTAGTCTGGCATATTTACGAGTTTGCACGCATGGAGTTGTCATCTAGGAGTCCTGCACTTATTTACTCATCATTCGTTGAGTTATCATTTAAGTTATTGTTTTAGAAGTCCAAGAAGATGTCCGTACTATTAGAACTGTTGACCAACAAGATGAACGGATTGGTGAGTTTGCTAGTTGTTATGTGATACACTTAGGTGCTTGTGGAATATACGGTTAGATCATGTCTTTAGTTTGTTCTCACTATTCTTTCTGTTAGTAGTTCTATTTTACTTTTATTAGTTCATGTTATATTTTTAGTTTTCATAATTGTAATATCAATTCATATTACTCTCAAAGTAAATGTTGAGAGTAATATGTACTATATTTAGAATGTGAAACTATAGATGGAACTATATATGCGTAATGTTTTGACAAATATTTTTTTTGATTTATTGATTGCCTACAACAACAGTTCTGGTTATAAAAGGGACAAATCTGGTATAAATCTCAAATCAGACATAAAAATAGTAACAAGTATTGGAATAAGTACATGCAACTTGGACTGTATCTAGTGTGAGTTGAAACAAGTCACCCATCCTCACTTATTTTCTGAAACTGCATTTTTGAACCTGCACCTCTATTTACCTGTTTCCATAGCAACTAAAAAACCTCTCTTCACTAGTTGTTACTGTGTTAATGAAGTTTTACATTTAGTTCTGTCATACTGTTTTTGTTTGAACTCTGGAATGAGTTCTACAAAATTTAATCTAATATATAATATGATATAACAAATATCTTATATTATTTATTTGAAATTTTACAATAATATTTCCGCCTAAGAGCGTAATGGATTGATGTTGTATATTGAAGCTGGTCTGTACCTATTTCTGATGGGTTTGCTGCTAATTCACTAGTATGCTCATGATTTCTTAAGTTTCCATGCCGAGTTTCCTCGATATTTGTGTCTGGGCTCCTTCGCGCCATGTAGCCATCTCTCTATCGTATCATCAAAGTGTTGGCCTTGAACTTAAGCAACATGAGCGAAGATAAGAGAATACAACAGCGTAGCGAGACCGCCACGAAATAATAGCCGCTCATTTGTTTGCCAATCTGTTCTATACATGCTAAACCATTAGGCCAAGCGGGTACATTGCTATACAATGGAATAATTGTCATCCTAATTACATCAGTTACACAACACAAGCTTAAAGCGCTTAGAAAAATACTATTGGTTGTTGCTAGTATGCTTGAACATCATGATTGTGTTAGAGATCATTACGAGTAACAAAAACTACTATTAAGCTGACGTCAGACATGACTTTATAGTAAATGTTTAGACTAGCTTAAGTTACTAGCTTACATTGCTCATCTTCACTAGGTAATTATTATATTATTGTGGAACTCTGGGTATTCAGCTAGTCTATGATAAAGAAGCCTCCTTTGCTTTTAGCAAATTACCTTTTCAGCTGTTGAGGTATCATTTGAGAAAAATAGTTAGGCTTTATTAGTGTTGGTCTTGCTTATTTAAAAATATTTATTATCAATAATTCAATAGCCGTTGGTATTCTATAACTACAGTAGCTACAGAAATTCCATGGGTACAATAGTTGTGAAACCTTCATTAGCTCCACTGCCACAAAGCTTCTAATGTGTCATACAGAGATGGCTGCGGAGCTGGATGTCCCAGCTTCAGTGTCAAACTCTACTACCTCTATGGTTTTTGAGCAGCAATATATCCAGGATCACCAGGATTTTTCTGAGGCTAGACAGCCCTCCCAGACTCCATCCCAACCAGTTCATGAATATTTGTAAGTGCCTTATATTTGCTGTTTGTGTTAACTCCTCACCTTACATAACAGTGATCATGAGACATATGGTGGCGATAGACAAACAGGGCATTGCCGTAAATTTATTAACCGATATACTTGTGTGCATGAATATTCTAGAAATCTGTCTTGCATGCTTCTAGGTCAATGCACTCTTTTCCATTATGCTGGTTAATGCAGGAGTTTTGTGAAAATTAAGGAATTCTGGGCCAGAGGTCATAATGTCACACTCCTGGCTCGCTTAGTAACACATGCTCAAATCATAATAAAAATGAGTTGAGTGTGGAAAATGTTTAAAATGGAATGGCTTGCGTGGCATTTTCTTGCCCATCATTCGCAAGTGCCGGTTCCATCTTTCGCAATAATGAAACCTGCAAGTCAAGCGAGTAACAAAACTTGCTTGACTTGCAGGATTTTGATTTTGGGGAAAAACAACATCATAGAAATAAAGTGTTGCAGACTTACTGTCGCTGAATTAACAACATCATAGAAACAAAGTGCTGCAGACTTACTGTCGCTGAATTAATTTCATGTCTGTTGAGCTTTTGTAATAAACTACTGTTTTGCAAGGCAAATGAGCCCTGGTTTTATGATCTTTACTTACTATTTTTAGTTATGGTAACAAAACAAGAAAAATAGATGCTTTTGAAATAATATATTATTTAACGAATAATAATTTAAAATACATAAAATGAATAATAATATTATATTTTATTTACAATATATTTTTATCTATTGATCATATATAATAATCTAATATACATGTAATAGATTTTAATTATATTAATATGCAGTAAGTTATATTATATATAAATATTTTATAGATATTTATGAAATATTTATTATTAGTTATATATTTATTACATACAATATAATTATAATATAATACATTGAATGTTTTCCGTTCTACAAGCCTTTTTCTAGATACTGAAATCTATTAAAATTGCATCAAGAGATGATTTGGGTTATAATTAGAACCTAAAATATGGCAGCTTTCATATTATTATATTATATCATATTATAAATTTGATCAGTTAGTTACTAAACAGATAAGTTTCTGTTCAACTTCTCACTCCTGTAACATATTGTTGAAGCTTGTCATCAAGTACTCTAGGAGTTTGTCATATTTCAGGAGTGTCGGGATGCCATCTGCTCCGCCAGCTCATCTTGTGATGATAAATGAAGCAAACTCGAATAGCGGTAAGGCCAGCTCTCTCGTTCATATATCATAAAAATATCTTTTAGTGAACCATGTACCAAGTTTATGACTAAAGATGGTCAAGCTTAAAACATACACTTGTTTTCTATTCTGTTGCAGGACCATTTCATTTCAAAATCTATTTTATTTTTTTTGTAAAATGATCTGTTATGAGGAGTTGGTTTAGATGAGTCTTTTCACAGTCTCTGTTTATTTTAAGATCGTTCATCAAATCTTTAATATTTGACAGTACTCACTGGTGACTCTGTGGATGCTGACCCTGAGTGCAGACACGGCAGCAATGACCTCCACTCTGTCTCATCATCTGAGGACAGTTTCATGTGCTCTGAGCTGACTCCATCCAAGTTCTCTAGCACTGCTCAGGCATCAAATCGCCTTGAGACTATCGAGTGCTGAGCACTTGAAAAAAAGTATGCATATTTGGAGTTGTTCTCTCAGGTTTTTAAAGCGCCAAATTTCTATCTAAAAATTAACAAATTATTTTTGATAATAAACCGTCGCTGTAGTCATTTTTATTATAAATTATTCTTTGCGAATTGTGATCTATTTTTTAAGTTGCAATACGGGTTCATATGAGTTGTATTCTTGCCAGCTGAAATATAAAAATACTGTTTTTATTTATTAAACATATGCAAGGCTTAAAACAACCTTCACTTGCGCAACCAAATTATCAAAATATATTATTTTTATTATTGACAGTCAGTTTAATGTTAAAGCTGGTAGATTTAATTATTCCTTATTTTATAAAGCATTAACAAATTAAAATTAGCAAATAATTACTAACACTTCTGTATCTGCTATTTAGGGAACTGGGAAAACTGTTTTTTCGATCATCTTTTGATGTATGATTCAAATTCTTTGATATTGAAACACTTCATGCTATATTCATGTGTCAGCTTTTTTCAGATTTATAATGTATTTTTAATTTTCATTGCTATGAATTGCAGGGAACAACATTTCGCTCCACGTATTATATATATACATGCCATATACATATATATAAATAGCAGTCTACAATAATTTTCATGTTTCTATAAAACTTATTTTATAGAAAATATTGTAAAGGTCTGGCCCCGGTAGCTGAGCCAGCTTTACTTTTCCTAGCAAGGCAGTGTAGTCTGAACACTGGGCCTTCCCCCCGTCGGCCTGCCTGACACACCTAGTGGTCGGGTCAGGCCGCGGCTGGGTATCCGCAGTTCAGGCTCACTTGGAAGGCTAGCACGGCCTGCTCTCTGAGACCCTATCTTGGCTAGTTTAGGTCCCGACTACTTACTGGAGGGCCTGATCTCCAATGCTATCGCATTTCTGATCAGGTCCGATCGTAACGTAGCCCACCCCTAGCCTTCTTTAGGCGTCTCCCCCAAGCAGTTCGTGTTTCGAAGCCAGAGCAGTTCTGGCGGAAGGATCCTCCTTATGCCAACCAGGCAGGCATCAAGCGTAGGCAGTTTATAAGAATAAGTATAGTGTATTTAGCGTATATCAGTACATGTATAACTTCGTCTTGACAGTATAAAATTCGTCAGCAGAATCCCAAAGGGTTGGCTTATGCCTTCTCCTTTTATACTATTTGCTCCGCCCACAATTATATAACATTCATTGTTTCACATCAGGCCTGTGAGGCAGGCCCAGACAATAGGCATAATGGTGTGCTAGCAGGCCTGTGAAGCAGGCCCAAAAAATCAGTATTATGTAACAGTTTTACCAGGGTATTATATAACCGGTTAAGAAATATACGTAAGTGACTAGGCATAATGTAGTCTCAAGCACAAACATATGGTTTAGTATAGTCCCGTCCTCCACAATATGTTTTATATAATTATGGTGCATATATGGTTTAACTTTCCAGCCAATTGGAATGAATATTGATTCTAACATGGTTGTGGGTTACGTGAACTTTAATATTTATCCATGATTATATCTATGCTGAAGTTGTTTTAATATATTTACTAAATTTCTGTATAATTTTGAACTTCAATGCTCTGCGTGATTTCAGGACTTGGATCTTGATCTATAAGGTTGTGGTCGCTTTATAGAACAGAGTGGAAATGCAATTTACATTGATAGTTATATATTATTTGTTTTTTGATTCGTATTAAGTTATAAAATAAGAAGGTGAATAATATCAACCTCTGGTTCCTTTATTTCCAATGGTAGTCAAATATGCATTCAGCAGAATAGCTTCCTGACTTGCGTATACCCTTAACAGAGACGTGTAACTTGGCTTCTCAAGTTAAAAAATCCATGAAAAGTCCACCAGCGAGGCACAAAGACAAATCAAGACTTCTGAAACCACGTTTTCTCATAAATGTTTTCATTTTGCTCAAAAAACTCTATATTTTTAAAATTTCAGCTTTTATAGCACTTATTTTTACAGTTCTTTGTTTCCTGTTTTGTTCAAGAGCTCACTTTTTGGTACTGATCCACTGTAATAGTTCAGCCTCACTAGAGACTATTTCATGTACTGATCCACTGTAATAGTTCAGCCTTACTAGAGACTATTTCATGTACTGATCCACTGTAATAGTTCAGCCTTACTAGAGACTATTTCATGTACTGATCTACTGTAATAGTTCAGCCTTACTAGAGACTATTTCATGTACTGATCGACTGTAATAGTTCAGCCTTACTAGAGACTATTTCATGTACTGATCCACTGTAATAGTTCAGCCTTACTAGAGACTATTTCATGAACTGATCTACTGTAATAGTTCAGCCTTACTAGAGACTATTTCATGTACTGATCGACTGTAATAGTTCAGCCTTACTAGAGACTATTTCATGTACTGATCCACTGTAATAGTTCAGCCTTACTAGAGACTATTTCATGAACTGATCTACTGTAATAGTTCAGCCTTACTAGAGACTATTTCATGTACTGATCCACTGTAATAGTTCAGCCTTACTAGATACTACTTCATGTACTGATCCACTGTAATAGTTCAGCCTTACTAGAGACTATTTCATGTAATGATCCACTGTAATAGTTCAGCCTTACTAGAGACTATTTCATGTACTGATCTACTGTAATAGTTCAGCCTTACTAGATACTATTTCATGTACTGATCTACTGTAATAGTTCAGTCTTACTAGAGACTATTTCATGTACTGATCCACTGTAATAGTTCAGCCTTACTAGAGACTATTTCATGTACTGATCCACTGTAATAGTTCAGCCTTACTAGAGAATATTTCATGTACTGATCCACTGTAATAGTTCAGCCTTACTAGATACTATCTCATGTACTGGTCCACTGTAATAGTTCAGCCTTACTAGAGACTATTTCATGTACTGATCCACTGTAATAGTTCAGCCTCACTAGAGACTTTTTCGTGTGCTATACCTAAAATAAAGCTTTTGGTGAGGGAACCAAGGTAAAACAAATAAATTTAATTATTGTAGAAGAGACCATGCTTATGACTAAATTTTGCCCATTGTCGCTATAGTGACCTTCGCCACTTATACATTATTGAGACAATGATAAGCAATAGCCAACATAGTATCTACTTACTAAAGCCACTATATAAACTGTACTAACTAACCAGATTATACAGCCCCGACATAATGTATAATTCATTTTTAGCGCCTGCATGTCTACACGGAATAAGATGGTGCCTGACCTAGTAACATGTCTGGCACTTGCTGAACTTATCTGTTATATTGCAAGTAATTGTTTATCTTCAACTTTAAACATTACATACTGATGACAATGTCACCTCACATTGACAATGATTCAACACAGAGGTATCTTTGACAAATCCACTGTCTATCACTTGACGCTAGCATGCCATCATTTGCCTCACCTAATGCATCAACTTCCACTCAATGCTGTCCTAGCATTTTTACTGGCCGTGACACAAACTACCATAGTCCTTATAGCCATAAAGGGCTTGCAATTTAAATTCCAACACCATACAC
Organism: Watersipora subatra; assembly: GCF_963576615.1. Taxonomy (NCBI): domain Eukaryota; kingdom Metazoa; phylum Bryozoa; class Gymnolaemata; order Cheilostomatida; family Watersiporidae; genus Watersipora; species Watersipora subatra. The sequence goes on from NC_088713.1 coordinate 28,486,362, forward strand.
CTGTGAAGGATTCACCGCGAACCCTTTACTCTCCCGCATAGAACCAACTGCATTGTTTAAGTACATGTATAATGGAATAAATATTAATATACATCAAATATATATGAGATAAAATTCAAAGTTTTTGAGTACAGCCAACTGCATATGATGAGGCTTTCCTTGGTTCTGCCTTCCTATCGCTTGACTTGCCTCTTTTATACTGCTCTGGGTTTCCTAGGCTCTGCCTCCTTCTATTCGGGGTCGGATGGTCATCTTCTGCCAGCCCTGCATCTGGTCGGTCTTTGGCGCCAGCCGGTCGTTTTCTTATTGTCTGGCAATTGGCTGCTCATACGCCCTGCCGGCTCAATGGCATCTCGGTAGGGCTGGCACGAGTCCTGCTCAGCTGTGCCGGACCAGTCTCCTATCAGCTGCTTAGTCGGCTAGCCATGTGGTTGGTACTTGCCTCTTTGTCCGGTCATCCATTACACACTATTACACAAGCTCTATTCAATGTATTCGAGGAAATTGTGTCTGGGGTCTCCTTTATAATACCAATATAATACTGTTGGTAACTCCAAAACAGTTTGGCCTGGTTTGTCAGACACAGTATTGTAAAAAAGTCGGTGCCAGCTAGAAGTTGTTATATCATATCGACGGGTTGCTATGATATGTCGATGATTTGCTATGACATGTTGATGAATTGCTATGGCATGTTAAGAAACTGCTATGGTATGTTAAGAAACTGCTATGGTATGTTAAGAAACTGCTATGGTATGTTAAGAAACTGCTATGGTATGTTAAGAAACTGCTATGGTATGTTGAGAAATGTTTAGGGTATTTGGTGTAATTTGTGTGGTGTGTTGTGCAATTTCTATGGCACGCTGATGAATTGCTATGGAGTGTTAAGAAATATTTATGGTATGTTGAAGAATTGCCAAGACATGTTGAAGAATTGCAATAGTATGTTGACAAATTAATATATGGCATGTTGACAATTTGCTATGGCATGTTGATGAATTGCTATGGCATGTTGATGACTTGTTATGGTATAGTGAGAAGCCTTCATGCCATGTTGAGGAATTGCTACGAAATGTTGAAGAGTTGCTATGGCATGTTGACGATTTGCTATGGCATGTTGACAAATTGTGCAATTGCTTACATTGAGAAACAGCAAAAGGTTAAACATAAACAGCCTCACATAAGAATTATTTAGTAGATTGCAACTAGTAAACTGGTCTTCATTTGTGGATGTTTCATCTGTACCTGCAAGCACTTTCCACTTATAAAATATTTTGGTGCCGAGAAGTGCCCAAAAGCTTATCTATCACTAACGTGATTCTTGTTGGAATTATAACCAACAGTTGTTATCTCTGATTTCCTGTAGGAGTTTCCTTCATCCCCTTTTTAGAAAACATTTTAACAAATGCAAAATTTTTTGTAATAATTAATAAATTTAAAACGGCTATATCTAGTAAATCTAGATTATGTAGCAATAGATATAGGTAATTCGTTCACCCGCGTAAGTTTGGAACATTCCAGAACTTCTAACGTTTCATCTGTCCTTATAAGCATGTTTTCAACATATAAATGTATTTTAGCAAGTTAATCAACTAAAATCTAGCTGCAATCTAAAGATGTTTTATCTATAGTCTCTGTTTGCTGACAAACTAAACTACGACAGCAAAGCATAAACCTATTGTCAAGAATAGAGCTAAACCAACCTGCCTTTGTGAATCATAACTATTGGCACTCACCTACAAAAAGTTCATTAAACGTGAACAGAAACGAAGAAGTTTGAAAACCGCCATGTTCTGCTGTGACTTTTAAATAGAAAAACATTTACGGGTTCGTCTTTGGCAAAACAATAACCTTTTTTGTTTTGTTGTAGCAGATAATAGGGGAAACCTAATTGAGGCATCCTTTTTATTAGGTTTTTTAAAAATGGTGATCTGAATATCTGAAAGATAGATAGATGGATATGTACAGGCAGAGATGAGCACTTGAATTAATATGCTTACTCAAGGGAGCCCATGAGCTCAACTCTAAACAAATTGAACTGAATAGATTTTCTGCTCCCTTTTACTGATTTTAGAATTGATTGACTCGGCAGATCCTACCAGTAAAAATTGAATTGGATCGGCTCTTTACTGTCATCATAGGCGAATTGAAATTATTCATTCTCTACTTTTAGTAAACAAAATGACTCAACACGCATTAATGCTTTACTTTATCATTACTACAATATATCTATTATTATTACTACAATATATCTATTATTATTACTACAATATATCTTTTATTATTACTACAATATATCTTTTATTATTGCTGCATCGAGAAAAATGCATTATGGACAGTTAAATCCTAAGTAAATGGATCACTTATTTGAAACGTGCAGAAGCAAGGCAAGAATACCTCAATACCATTGTGTATATTCTATTGGTCGATAATATGTGCTACATACTAATATAATATCATTCTATGGTTTACCGTGCACTGCCAATAAATTTAGTTGTTCTGTTTTTATTGCAGTTCAACTAAATGTTATTATTTTAGTTCCGTATCATTTCGTTAGGTCTATATGGGCTAATCATCCAAAAGGGTGCATTTGTTTTTATACTTGCAATGTCATGCTTATATGTACTGTATTTACCCTCTTGAACTCATCTGCTAGAAAAGCTTTTATAACTGCTCGCCATGTAATGATTCGTACGCGTGGCTGTTCAGGTGATCAACGCATGGTTCTGGGGCTTCATTGATATCCTTTAACTTGGAGATTAGTAACGTTCAAAAAGAAACAAGTTGTTTCTTTTTGAGCGTGTGCAATTCAAGCAGCAAGGAAATGTTAGTACTACCCGTCCACTAGTGGTGGAACTTGACTACTAACTATAAGCCATTTATTAACACCCATAGTGGCCATTGCCAAACTCGACATTCCATTTGTCTAAGAGAAGTCGAGTAGTAATTGTTACCCTCAATCTAACAGTGCTGGAACTTAGATATACTAACTATAGATTAGTTGTAATACCAAGAGTAGAAGCAGAGACAACCCATAGTGGCCATTGTCAAACTCTACATTCCATTTATCTAAGAGAGGTAAGTCAAGTAATAATTGTTCCCCTTAATGGTGGTCGCTGGCCACTACCCATGTATGTTTCAATTGGCCAGAAAGCCTTTACATAGGCTTGCCTTACTACATGTGCAAAATATTGATTACAGATAACAGAGTCAACAGGATCACATAATCTTTTCCCCAACAAATTACAAATATTATTGTTAATTTAAATGGTTATTGTTTTGCCAAAGACGAACCAGTAAGTGTTCTTCTATTTAAAAGTCACAGCAGAACATGGCGGTTTCCAAACCTCTTTGTTTCTGGTTTAGGATGAGGTTTAGGATGAAGAGTTGTAAACTTGGTAAGTAACTGCATTATACAATAACTTAAACTGCATTAAGTAAACTTGACGCAGTTTTAAATTGCAGCAACTTAACTAACTCTATCTCTGCTAGTGAGCTTCTTCAACATTAGGCCTAAAATATTTCTTACTGATATATTTTATATTACAGAAATGGATGTATGCATTTTAGTCCTACTGTAAAAATAATAACGTTTTTTTGCAGCTGGTTACCCGGTTTCCGTGGACTACCAAAAATTTAAACGTTGCTTTTGTCTGTTCAATTTATTGATTCTCACGCATAATTGTTTATCGAACTTGAAAAACTTAAATACCAAAATAGCAACAAAAATACCAAATGTTCGCAATAACTTAAATGCGTGTGAATGAGCAAAAATTTCCATAGTGAAAGAGTTAATATTTGCTGCACAAACAGTCAAATGGCTTAGCTAATGCATGTAGTTAAGTAAGTGGTTGTGGCTTATTTGTTATTTTTATACATTGAATAGATCAATTTTTGTTAGTGTTGAAATAGAATTGATTTTGTATTTTTGAGTGAATTGAATTGTACTGATTTATTTAAACCATAACTGCCACGAACAACTTTTATCGTATTTACTAGGTAAATCAGACATGCTGATTCCGATTTTGTAATCAAAATAAAGATTAGGCCACTAACTTTCAGAGTAATGAAGGATTTTTTATAGCGTTTTAATATCGGTCTCAAAAACAACACGATCGGCATAACAAGCTCCGCCCATAAATACTTGACGTAACCTAGCTTTTTAGGAACAGAAGTTACGTAGTGATGTTTAGACCGATTTAGAATAATAGAGATGGCTGTTTTAAAATCTATTAATATCTAAATCCAGCTTTAAAAATAATATCAGTCTTTTCTGAAAGGTAGATAAGCTATTTAGCATTGCATATTTAAAAAGCGCGATAACAACGCTAGCTTGTGATAAAACTGCGCTTTTTGAGCTCATTTTTCTCGGCGTCCGGCCCATTTAAACGTCATGTAACAAGCTGCAAGCAATTTTAAATAGTTTATATCCCTTTCATAAAAAACTGAAACTATTTTACAGGCTGGATTTAGATAATAATGGGTTTTAAGACACCCATCTCTATTATTCTAAATCGGACTAAACTTTACTAACTTCCGTTTCTGAAAAAGCTAGGTTTTGTCACATATTTATGGGCGGAGCTTGTAATGCCGATTGTGTTGTTTTCGAAACGGATATTGCAACGCTTTAAAAAAGCCTGAATGACTTTGAAGGTTAGTGGACTAATCTTTATTTTGATTACAAAATCAGAATCAGCGTGTCTGATTTACCTAGTAAATACAATAAAAGTTGTTCGTGACAGTTATGGTTTAAGGATCATAAACTATTAGTTGTGTAAATGAAATACATTTGTAAATGAATTACAGTATTGAAAAAGAATTGATTTTGTATTTTTGAGTGAATTGAACTGATTTATTTGAGTTGGGATAGCTATAGAATTTAGCTACTTCAGCTACTTAGCTAGTAAATCAATACTGAATTGAATCAATTCTAGCATTTTTTATCATATGAAATAATTGAGAATTAAACTGTCAATTTCCTGAAGAGAATTGAATTCAGTCGAGTCATTTTTAAAGCCTTTAAAACATATCTGGTTACGGGTAAGTGCAGCTATGCGCTGGTAGGTACAGGTAGGTAGGTAGATACATGTAAGTACAGCTAGGTTCGGGTGAGTACAGGAAAGTACAGGTAGGCACAGGTAAGTACTGTTAGCTACAGATATGGATGGATAGATAAATAGACAAATAGATAAGTAGATACAAGTATAGTAATAAAACCATTTGAGAATTATTCCTATGATAGCACTAGTGAAAGACCCCAATATTATACTGGTCATTACATAGAATAACTCATCCATGACAATCTCAACCATGACAGCTCTATGACAGCTCCTTTATTGTGAACTTCTGTTGCTGCTCACAGTTGATAGTTTAGTAGCAGTCTAGAGTCTTACTAGGAGGTAAATCATAATTGGCTTCTATGAATCGCTGACTCAGCGCAGACACATGCTTAGCTGTGTCTGCGACACATGCTTAGCTGTCAGTTGATGAGCTGCATTGGACTTTCTACCAAAGATAAGGCAGAGCCACTATTGTGAACTCCGCATGAGTTGCTCTTACATAATCAGTAGATCATACCACTATTGATGCATCTTAACTGCTTGCATTCGTGTGGTGATTAAATGGTAGCCTATGCTTTTAATGCTGCCGTAGCAAACAGCAGTTAGGGTAACAGGTGAGTAATGTTCAAATTTTGCAATGCCAGATGACCAAACTTTCCCTAAATGCACAGTGGGTGTAAAGCATGGTTATTTTGCTGTGTGAAAATACTGCAGACAGTTCTTGACCATTATGAGAAACACTTGCGACTCCGTTGGGTACCCTGACCTTACTAGCACCCTTACTAGTACCCTTATTAGTGCCCTTACTAGTACCCTTACTAGTACCCTTACTAGTACCCTTACTACTACTAATAGACAGCATTAGATGAGTGCCTGCCTTTTGATACACGAATATAACTGTAGCCTGAGGTTTGTGTTCGTAGTTCAGGTTGGTTGGTTACATCTACTAGCCTTTTCTTTATAGGACAGACAGGATCATATAAAGGTGGGTATGTAACCACATGGAAATTCCAATGTGAACATATAGTATACAGTTACCATTATACAGCTACAGTATACAGAGCATACAGAGAGTGTCAGTCACCTCTGATACTGTACATATCGCCTACTATAATAATACGTACTGATCAGTACACAAGCCTTGAGATATACACAAGTAATAAACGCTTTGTTCAAATACAGCAGTTGACTAAGTTTCACTGAATGTAAGTGTGGCAGTAACTCTTATAAGCCTCTTATAGTAACTACTCAGTCTGAACATGGAACAAGGTCAAGAAGTAGAACAAGGATGAAGGTTGTATGTGCAGGTGTTGATGTCACAATCACTGGGCATTTGAAAATCATGTCATTTGGTGGGCTAAAATGAAATTAACTATCATCTGCCTGTCTTCATCAGTTATGAGTATTGCGTCAATATGGAGATTGTCTTCGTATGCCACTGCCAATTCTATACTGGATACGTGATTGATGCTGCCATAGGAATAAACTAATGCTCCACTGGGTCAAGTGTGACAGCCAATCAGAAAGAGATAGCGCACTCCCTGACTGATTTGTATCTGCCTAAACTGACAGTCACTTGTTTATACTAGCTCCGATTGCTTACATTTGGTAGATCATTTCTCTCCTGCCTGATGTTCTCTTTCTACGTCAACCACTCTGTTTGGCAAGAAATAGGACTCACTTCAAGGTATTTACTTGACTGTATAAATGCTTCAACTATTATCTGTTGTTCATCATGTTGTTTTGACAATTCTGTTTAGTTTCAATTAATAACTACTAATATTAGTTACAGCGGGTACTGTATTTCTTACACCATAAAAAACAGTGAAAAGCCTAAAATTTTCTAAGAATTGATGCTTTGCCCTTTAAAACGGTGGTGCGCCCATGTGGAGCCTGAGTTCTAAAGTTTTTGGTGTGACTTTAGTAATACAGCAGATGTGTGCTGCTAATTGCTATATACTGTTTAATAAGCCATCTAAAATGGCATCCATAAAGGGACACACTTATGAAGCTCAGCTTAAACTTGGAGCAGCGGCGAGCAAGTTACGCCACCATATGTGGGTGGATTGTTGGTGCATGGGCTAAGGTAAAGCCAGCCTCAATAGTCAGAGTTTTAGAGAAAGCCGGCATCAATGTTGAACCACAACCAACCATCGAGTCTGACTCAGACAATGGTGAGAAGTAACCCAGAATGTTGAACAGAATGTTGAAAGAAGAGTGAATATTTTATTCAATGAAGTTTACGGTTTTGCTTAACTTGTTGTTTTTTCAAATGCATCTTATAACAGGGACCAGGGATAATAATACTTATAATACGAGGGAATTGAGACTGTCCCCCCTATGATATGAGGAACTATACAGAGTGGAAAATACAGCTTTTATCATTAGATACACCTGGTGTTCTTCAAGTTATATAAACTTGCAGATGAGGAACTAATTTTAAGCTATAATAATACTACTTGTGGTTAATCATTTATTACTAATCTCATGCTCTGAATGGTACAAGTTTTTTTTGGTTTTAATATCTGTCTCTTATTCAAATGTACATAATTATACACCATTTATTATAAAAACTGCCATATAGTAACAGCTTTTTATGGCAGTTTTTAACTTAAAGCTATTTTATTTTTGGCAGTACGTGAGCTACCTGATTTCACACTATCTGTAATATATCATTGTTTACTAGTTAGATGTACTCTACTACATTAGAGAGGTATACCCTTTAGAAAGCTTAGAAAACTTTAGAAAGCATTAGAAAGCTTTTTGCTTCTGTTAATTGTTTGGGTTTTAAAAGTGTAGACATCATAGATTAACTGAACTATTTTCCGTGACCCCTACAGTTCCTTTTGACAGCTATGAGATAGATGGTATATTACTTTTATTCAGCAACACTATAATTAGTGGTTTTTCTATATTCTTCATATAGTTCTAGAGATGACGGATAAATAATTTTAAAGACTCAGTCAAAATAGCATAGAGCTGGTCTTGATTTGCTAGACACTTCATTTATTTGTAAATTAGCTGTTGGTCAGATATCGCCTGGCTCCATAAAAATTTCTAATAAAAAATGAAAAATGTTTTGTAAAAAAATTGATAAGAAAAATACTGTTTTTATAACTAGTATGTGAAAATATGATTCCGACACATATGGCAGTCATTTCTTGCTGGGCTTTGGAAATCTGCCTCCTTAAATATTTTTTGATGGGATTTTATGTTCAAATTTTTTGGGTCTTATTGGTGTGCATTTTAAGCGTGCAAAATATAACTGCATTTTTGCTGTAATACGATTTTACAAACAGGGAGACTGACAACAGTCACAAAACTTCTACAAACTCCAGACACTTTAAACTTAACAAATTTAAACCTAAAATAGAATATAAAAGTCTTTTTACACCTGCAGACTGTTGTTGTTGTGCGCCATCAATATAGCATTTGCTTCTCTGGTATAGATAACACCTCCTTCAGATATCCTGTATCATTCGTTGACCTTTTTAGGGGTCACCCAATTTACAAGAGTTGCATTCCATTTCATCTATTTTGAAGGCCTGCCTAATCTTTTGAATAACTGCTGAGTAGTAGGGTCAAACGTTTTATCAAGCAATTTGGAAAGGGTTAGAGAAAGTTGACGAGCTTTCGAAACAAGTTTGACCTCAAAGATAAGGCAGCACATTGAAGTAAACACTGAACAGCTAATGCCATGCCAGTTGAGATGAAGGCTATAATACTTGAGCGCCTGTTGACAATTTGAGAGCTAGTTGCAAAGTACGTAGTAACAGTGTTAAGTCTTGATGTGTTGATATTCTGGTGTTTTTCACAATAATCAGGCCTTCAGTATCTTTCTTAAGAACCCACAATGTTTTAAAAGACTCCTTGGGTTTAACATGTCTCGAACTAACTGATTTAGCTGAACTGATATTTTTAGGGGTCACCCATTTTACAAAAGCTGGGTTCCATTTCATCTATTTTGAAGGCCTGCCTAATTGTTTGAATAACTGCTGAGTAGTAGGGTCAAACATTTTAGTCAGAGAAGAGTTAGAGGAAGTTGATGAGCTAATGGAATTAGTTTGACCTCGGGTCAAGATAAGGCAACGCATTGACGTAAACACTCAACTGCTTATGCTCTACCAGTTGAGATGAATACTTGAGCATCTATTAATACTTTGGTAGCTAGTTACTAAGATGAAGTTTGTGACAATTTTGGACAGAGTGTTGAAAGAAGAGTAAATATTCTATTCAATAAAGTTGACTAAGTTTACTGTTTTGCATAACTTGTTGTTTTTTATATGTTTTATAATGCATCTTATAATATAGTGCACCTTATATATTGCTTAAGTACAGAACTTGACCAGGGAATTGAGACTGTGCCTTATGATATGATGAACTATATGGAGTGGAAAATACAGCATTTATCATTAGATACACCTGGTGTTCTTCAAGTTTATAAACTTATAGATGAGGAACAAGTTTTACGCTATAGTAATACTACTTGTTGTTAATCTTTTATTACTAATCTCATACTCTGAATTATACAAGTTCTTCTGGTTTAAATATCTCACTCTCCTATTCAAATGTACATATACAATTATACACCATCTACTATAAAAACTGCCATATAGTAACAGCTTTTTATGGCAGTTTTTAACTTAAGGCTATTTTATTCTTGGCAGTACATGAGCTACCTGATTTCACACTATCTGTAATATATCATTGTCTACTAGTTAGATGTACTCTACTACATTAGAGAGGTATACCCTTTAGAAAGCTTAGAAAACTTTAGAAAGCATTAGAAAGCTTTTCCCTTCTGTTAATTGTTTGGGTTTTAAAATTGTAGACATCATAGATTAACTGAACTATTTTCCGTGACCCCTACAGTTCCTTTTGACAGCTATGAGATAGATGGTATATTACTTTTATTCAGCAACACTATAATTAGTGGTTTTTCTATATTCTTCATATAGTTCTAGAGATGACGGATAAATAATTTTAAAGACTCAGTCAAAATAGCATAGAGCTGGTCTTGATTTGCTAGACACTTCATTTATTTGTAAATTAGCTGTTGGTCAGATATCGCCTGGCTCCATAAAAATTTCTAATAAAAAATGAAAAATGTTTTGTAAAAAAATTGATAAGAAAAATACTGTTTTTATAACTAGTATGTGAAAATATGATTCCGACACATATGGCAGTCATTTCTTGCTGGGCTTTGGAAACTTTCCTCCTTAAACATTTTTTTGTTGATGAGATTAATTTGATCTCGTTTGTCTTTATCAAGTTCAAATTTTATCAATCTGAACGGTGTGCATTTTAAGCGTGTGAAATATAACTGAATTTTTACTGAAATACGATTTTACAAACAGGGAGATTCATAACAGTCACAAAACTACTACAAACTCCAAATACTTTAGATTTAATACATTTAAACCTAAAATAGAATATAAAAGTTTTTTTACATCTGCAGACTGTTGTTGTTGTGCGCTCAGTGGAGCATTTGCTTCTCTGGTATAGATAACTCCTCCTTTGGATATCCTGTATCATTCGTTCACCCTTATAGGGGTCACCCAATTTACAAGAGTTGCGTTCCCTTTGATCTATTTTGAAGGCCTGCCTAATTGTTTGAATAACTGCTGAGTAGTAGGGTCAAACATTTTATCAAACAAGTCGGAAAGGTTAGAGGAAGTTGATGAGCTAATGAAATTAGTTTGACCTCGGGTCAAAGATAAGGCAGCACATTGATGTAAACACTCAGATTCTTATGTCCTACTAGTTGAGATGAAGGCTATAATACTCCAACCTGTATTGATAACTAGTTAGCTAGTTAGAAAATACATAGTAACAGTGGTAAGTCTTGATGTGTTGGTATCCAAGTGTTGTTCACAATCCTCAGGCCTTCAGTGCCTCTCTTAAAAATCCACAATATTTAAAAGACTCTTTGGGCTCAACAATGTCTCAAACTAAGTGATTTAGCTGAACTGACATGTTTCCAAAAACCATTAATAGCAATAGTTGTTATTTCAATATAGAACTATATATCAAAGTAGATCATAAATATAGAAAAAAAACTAATAAGGCTATAACAAACTTCTCTCACAAAAGCTTACGAGATACTTTTTGATAATTTCTGAGCTCCAATCAACCATCTGTGTTTGACAACCTATACCTACTTTTTACTGCTTACTCAAACCATATACCATCTAATGGTGGTATATGGTTTGAGTTTGAAGAAAAAATGGTCTTCACTTTAGTCAACTATCAATCGGCTTAGAGTAGCTAGTTCTTTTCATAAAAAAGATATATCATAAAATATATAAGTTGTATTGTTGGATAATGTACATGTATATAATCTATATGTATAATCAAATCTCAGCGTTTGTCTGTCTGTCATCTGTAATTCGTCTGTCCAGTTATAGTGATAAAGTTTTGAGAATGAAAAATCCATTTCATGGTGGATTTGATCACAGAACCTCCAGTTTTAGAGCTGTCAAGTTTAACTACTAAACAACGCAGTTAACTGAGCACTGGGAATAATAATAGCAAAGGTATTCATTACATCGATTTAAATATAAATAACGATGTTGCATCACTCGCTACGATTACCGCGGGTAATAAAAACAGCTTAAAAACAGTTGCAGGTAATTTAATGTAAAGGTAATGTAAGTAGAGTGATGTTTTAAGCTGCTTTTTAATACTTGTGCAACACCAGACATTTACCTAGTATAGACATATACCTATACGTATCTAGCAGTTCGCTGCGTGCTAAAGAGTCAGTTGACGACGCATGAACAAAAGAGGCAATTTTATTGTATTACACTGTTTTGATTTTCAAGAACTTTTATCAGATCAGTTTAATAACAGGTTAGATACCTCCTTGCACAGAAAGAATTACCTTCTCTCTTTATTAACAATCACGTCTAGGGACAAGGGACAAGCACTGTTTATTCAACATTCCTTTGCTTGTAGGGGGTGAACAGTCTATATGTACATGTAACCAGACCTCAAAGTCCACTGTGCAGTAATTGCATCAGCAACCACACACGTCTCAATGTATGTACTGAATACACAAAATATATATTTGCTAAAACATATTTGCTTTATACTCAGGATACAAGACAACACAGTAATTGGTTTGTGAGTACAAGTGATAAGCTGCCAACCTATATACATGTATAGTAATCACTTCTAGTTTGTGGCTTTAGCTACCAACCCCCCTCCCTTCCTCACCTTTGCTGTATCGTGGAACTTTGAAAATTGTGGCTACTTGAGTTTGTTCATCTTCAGTTGATACTGAAAACTTATGTTTAACATTTGTTTCCTTCGTTCACGATATCAGAAACGAAAATTCCTAATTTCTATTGATGGTTGCTTAGGTTGGGTTGATAGTATGTACACCTAATCATTGGTAATGGTGTCGAAACCGCTACTCGTTGCAGTCCACCACACAACTAAACCTTGATTTGAGTGATAGTGTACATGGGCCTTTAGTTAATGTTAGTTTAAACAGCTAACTACAACAGTAGAAGAGTGTGAGATGTCTTTTCTCTGCTACGGTTGTGACTATTATGAATGAATCATAACTGTGCATTAATTAGTACTCACTGAAGCCCAGACGTAAAAGGCATTGCAGTTGAAATAAGTTCTTGCCTGGATAGTAAGCATGTCACAGCCATGCAATAAGCATTATAATTGCATTAGGTACTTTTACTACTGTCTAGAGTGAATTATACATGCTGTACGACTATTTTCAACTGCGCAGTAAGCAATATTTGCGCAGTGACAATATTTCCTACTGCACAGTGTGCAGTGTTGAATACAGTGTGAGTGTTGCTAGTGTGCATTTCAAAATTCTCAATACAGTAGGAACTTTAGCAGTACAATTTAAAAACATGTGCTGCACATTTTTGTGAAAATTCATCACAGAATCAAGTAATGAGTTGACTTTTACATAACCCCAACCCAATTGCAAGATGTAAATGCTGCTCAAAACTTGATCATAAGAAGGCAAACAAATTGATCACAATTACCACATTGTATATGATTTATATGAAAATCTGTTAAAGCTTTCATATAATACGGCTATCCCATTGCGGTTTTGTAGAAATGGTTCAATGATAATAATGCCTGACTCCCTATTTTGAAATTATAAAGAAATTATAGCTGAAGTTCATGAGTTTGCTAAAAATAGTATCTGACACTCTTGTACAAGTGTCTGTACAATGCAGTACTGACACTTGGTAAGCCAGCAGTGTCAGTTGATCCACGGTATCAACTTTATACTAATATGCAGTTGCAGTACAGAGAGTGTTGATGAGCTGGTGGAACAGTTCAGCAAGTATTGATGAGTTGATAGAACATTTCAAAGAGTGTTGATGATTTGATAGAACAGTTCAGGGAGTATTGATGAGTTGATGGAACAGTTTAAAGAGTGTTGATGAGTTGACGGAACAGTTCAAGGAGTATTGATGAGTTGATGGAACAGTTCAGGGAGTGTTGATCAGTTGATGGAACAGTTCAAAGAGTGATGATGAGTTGATAGAACAGTACAGGGAGTGTTGATGAGTTGATGGAACAGTTTAAAGAGTGTTGATGGGTTGATGGAACAGTTCCAAGAGTGTTGATCAGTTGATGGAACAGTTTAAAGAGTGTTGATCAGTTGATGGAACAGTTCAGGGAGTGTTGATCAGTTGATAGAACAGTTCAGGTAGTGTTGATGAGTTGATGGACTAGTTCAGGAAGTGTTGATGAGTTGATGGGACAGTTTAAAGAGTGTTGATGAGTTGATGGAACAGTTCCAAGAGTGTTGATCAGTTGATGGAACAGTTTAAAGAGTGTTGATCAGTTGATGGAACAGTTCAGGGAGTGTTGATCAGTTGATAGAACAGTTCAGGTAGTGTTGATCAGTTGATAGAACAGTTCAGGTAGTGTTGATCAGTTGATAGAACAGTTCAGGGAGTGTTGATCAGTTGATAGAACAGTTCAGGTAGCGTTGATCAGTTGATAGAACAGTTCAGGTAGTGTTGATGAGTTGATGGAATAGTTCAGGGAGTATTGATGAGTTGATGGAACAGTTTAAAGAGTGTTGATGAGTTGACGGAACAGTTCAAGGAGTATTGATGAGTTGATGGAACAGTTCAGGGAGTGTTGATCAGTTGATGGAACAGTTCAAAGAGTGATGATGAGTTGATAGAACAGTACAGGGAGTGTTGATGAGTTGATGGAACAGTTTAAAGAGTGTTGATGGGTTGATGGAACAGTTCCAAGAGTGTTGATCAGTTGATGGAACAGTTTAAAGAGTGTTGATCAGTTGATGGAACAGTTCAGGGAGTGTTGATCAGTTGATAGAACAGTTCAGGTAGTGTTGATGAGTTGATGGACTAGTTCAGGAAGTGTTGATGAGTTGATGGGACAGTTTAAAGAGTGTTGATGAGTTGATGGAACAGTTCCAAGAGTGTTGATCAGTTGATGGAACAGTTTAAAGAGTGTTGATCAGTTGATGGAACAGTTCAGGGAGTGTTGATCAGTTGATAGAACAGTTCAGGTAGTGTTGATCAGTTGATAGAACAGTTCAGGTAGTGTTGATCAGTTGATAGAACAGTTCAGGGAGTGTTGATCAGTTGATAGAACAGTTCAGGTAGCGTTGATCAGTTGATAGAACAGTTCAGGTAGTGTTGATGAGTTGATGGAACAGTTCAGGGAGTGTTGATCAGTTGATAGAACAGTTTAGGGAGTGTTGATGAGTTGATGGACCAGTTCAGGGAGTGTTGACGAGTTGATGGAACAGTTCAGGGAGTTTTGATGAGTTGATGGAACAGTTTAAAGAGTGTTGATGAGTTGACGGAACAGTTCCAAGAGTGTTGATGAGTTGATGGAACAGTTCAGGGAGTACTGATGAGTTGAGGGAACAGTTCAGGGAGTACTGATGAGTTGAGGGAACAGTTCAGGTAGTGTTGATGAGTTGATGAAATGAAACAATGAAGCAATGAATATGCAACAGATGTTCAAGTTTCTTTTAAGGCTCACACCAACTCCTACTACTAAATGCTTTACTTGTTGGCTTTGATTGTTTGTAATAGCAAAAAGTAAATTTCAGAATTTCCTGAGCAGTTCTTTTTGGTGACAAGACTCATAGAAAAAGTGAATATTTACAGCATAATAATTGATTATGATTGTGACTTGAATAAGTGGCTGTTTTTGAAGACTGTAGGATAGAAGTTTATTTGAGTTTATCTTTGTATTGCAATAGAGGTATGAATCTAATATGACTTGAATTAACTTAATTTACTATTACAATACTTTCTTCTGTCTCAAGTCATTTCAATACATCTTTTGGCCAGTTGCCTTTCTCTCATCATTTTCTAGTTGGTTTTTGTGCCATCGTTTTTACTTTTTTCACACAATATTTAAAGCACATCAATTACATCAGTACATTTATCATATAATTCGGTACATCAGAGAGTTGGCTTTTGTATGAGCCTACATATATTCAATACACAAAGAATAATTAAACTATGAAAAACAGAGTGTCAAAAGTATGTCCTGCAACAAAAAAACACTTGGTTACGGTTGCCACAATGTGATGTCATAATTATCATTTAGCCTTAGGTCGTCAATTCCTTTCACTGCCATTGAAGCTGCGCTTTTCTGTGACATTCGGTGCTCTTAAACCTAATGAGCACTAATAATAAACTAGGATTCTAGATAATCAACAATGCCCGGAGATTGTGCTAACGCTCGACCAATACAAACACATGTTCTGGGTTAATAGATTTCGGGTGATGGTTAGATTTTGCTTTTTTTCATCTCTTTGTTCATTTTAAACATTTGTAGTAATTATTATCACATCGTTTCATATATAAGATTCTAAATGCTTTCTAAATATGATTATGGTTCAATAAATAAAGTGTCGTTGATGAAGGTAATGAAATCAGATTGAATAAGTTGTGATCTGCAGTAACGTGGCCTAGGACTATATGGAAATTGTTATTTCGCAAGATCACGTAATGCTTGAAATTAATTAGCCTCAGTCATGCCCCTCAACATTACAATAAAAAGAGATAGCTAGTGCATAATATCATCGGGAAAATATACTATGCTGCTTGGAATCTGAGCTATTTATCATAGAAATAATTTGTGCATGGAGAGCTAATGACACTGATTACTTTGTCATCTTCATTGGTTCTTTGGAGTTATCCTACCTTTGCCTGCAACTAGCATCATTATCGTAGTTGATCAATAAGCGGTAAGAGCAGACAACACCGAATATTTAAATTGTGACGTCATAACTTCCGAGCCTATAAGATTGAACTTTTTTTGCGGTAGAGCTTTGGGAATTCCTATAAACACCAACCAATGTCTGTCTCACCATGTCAAACAATGGCTCATTTGAAAGCCAAGATATTGAAGAACCTGCCTAAGCTGAAACAGTACTTATGTAATTGATGTGCTTCAATGAATTGTTACATGTATAAACAAAAACTTTGCTTGTGCTTTTTCTATTATTTGTCGTTTCATGTTTTAAAAACCTTATCTCATTTTTACATGACCACCACTTGCACTATTTTTCCTTAGATCATATTAAAATAAAATACAACGATGTGATATACGATGTGAGAAAGAGTTACTGTATGTACAAATATACTGATTTACAAAACATCAATGCTTAGAGAACTTGATGTTCTCCAGAACTGATTAGATATTAGATCATAAATAGAGACAAATATTTTTTGAAACCTTTTGTTGTACGCCCAAGAATTTTAAATAGGAATATGACAATCTTTTGAAGATTTTACAGTACTAGTGCAAATAGGTATGTACAGCCTTCTGTCAGTTGAAGAGCTGGTATTTTTAAAAACAGACGACAAGGAGTTAAGTTCTCTTGTTTTGAGTTAACTGGCTACTTATTGCATGCATTTATTTAAGCTAAATTTAAAAACTATAACTTTGTACTCACAGTTTGTAGAAACACCTGCTATGAGCTTGGCTACCTTTCTGAAATTTATGTGAACACAAAGTGAACCTAGCTTGCTTCCTAAAGATATCGGAGTTATTACCACTCATTCAAAGGGAGCACAACTCTTCCTAAGATGGGTAAGCATCAACAGTTCGCTGCGATAGCATCATATATGTGTCTACAAACTAACTAGATATCCCCAGATGTAACTAGCCATATAGAGCTACTCATTGTAATTGTAATATAGCATGCTTATACATACTGTTATATTACAATATAGCAGTATGTATGTATGTATGTACGTACGTATGTACGTACGTATGTACATATGTACGTATGTATGTACGTACGTATGTACATACGTATGTACGTACGTATGTACGTACATATGTATGTATGTATGTATGTACGTATGTATGTATGTACGTATTTACGTATGTACGTACGTACGTATGTACATATGTACGTATGTATGTATGTATGTACATATGTATGTACGTACATATGTACGTACATTCGTATGTACGTACGTATGTACATACGTATGTACGTACGTATGTACGTACATATGTACGTACGTATGTACGTACATATGTACGTACATATGTATGTACATATGTGCATACGTATGTGCGTATGTATGTGCGTACGTATGTATGTACGTACATATGTACGTACGTATGTACGTACGTATGTACGTATGTATGTACGTACGTATGTACATACGTACGTATGTACGTACGTATGTACATACATATGTACGTACGTATGTACGTACGTACATATGTACGTATGTACGTATGTATGTATACACGTACGTATGTATGTGTGTATGTATGTATGTACGTACATATGTACGTACATATGTATGTATGTACGCATGCATGCATACATGCATGTACGCATGTACGCATGTATGTACATATGCATGTGTGCGTGTATGTACATATGCCTGTATGTATGTGTGTACATATGCATGTATGTATATGTGTACATATGCATGTACATGTATGTATGTGTGTACATATGCATGTATGTATGTGTGTACATATGCATGTATGTACAGATGTAGGTATCTATATGTATGCAAGTAGGTGTGTATGTACATACATATGTATGCACATATGTAAAAATGTACACGTGTATGTATATATTTGTATGTATCAATGTGTGTATGCATGTACATATGCGTGTATGTACATATGTAAGTATGCACATATGTGCCTTTGTATGTATATACACGAGTACAATGATATATGATTGTACCGCTGTACGATTTATTTGAAATACGACATGAAAATTTCTAAAATCATTGTTCTGGCACACAACGAAAAAATGGAGATACAAGTCAATGATCGTCGTGAGTGCTGCTAAGAAGCAGTGCATTTGCTTAGCCTGTTTGGTTGTTGCCGTCGCTCCAGTCACATGTACTTGCTTATTCCTTGGGTTTTGTTTCATTTTGGAGTACATACCCTCACTATGTTATCAAATGAGTTTCCAGGCTAAAGACTCTCATTATGTTATCAAATGGGTCTCAAGGCTAAAGACAAAAGGTTGCAAAGAAAAAGCTTAAGAAAATGACATCAATGGATGCTTAGAGTGAAATTATAGCAAAGCATGAGCGTGATGTTTGTATCATCTACTTGGCAAATGAATATTGTTGCGCTTCTGCAAAGTTTTAGCAATGTTTTCATTAGTGTTTGTTTAGTTATTAAGTGTCTGTCATTTTCTTGAAATGAAACAGTTAACAGTTATTAACTGTTTCATTTTTTTGGTTATTATTTTACTATTTGGTATTAACCGTTTCTAACAGTTCTTTTGTAGCTTGGCTCTTTTCTTTCTTGTCCCAGGGCCAAAAAAGAAAAGAGCCAAGCTACTAAGCCGAGCCGAGGAGACCGCTTCAGCCCTTGCGCAAAGAAAGATATTGTGATCGAGAGAGGAGGGACCAAGCTGGCTCTCAGCTTGGTCAGAAGTGCTACAATCTCTTGGCCTATTGGATTGGCCACCAGCTCGTTTGTAGGCTGACCTGCTACCGAGTCAGGCTCTGTGGTCGAGGGACGAAGCTTATTGCTGAAATAAATATATAAAGAGCGCCGATGAACCCGATGAATTAGAGCACCTGGAAGTGTCATACCGTGCAGTTGACTGCTGCTTGTTGTATACTCTCAACTGTACCATTTGTATATTTGAGAAATATATATTGCTTTTGTACTCAGGTGACTCAGTTACTTGTGAAGCAGTAAAGCTTCTTTTTATACTGGGGCAATGGAGGGATCGATCAGATCCCTGACTCCAAAAGAACCGACGAATCCGTAGATGTACTAACTGAGGCTACCCTAGAGGTGGTGAAGGGAAAAATCCAGGAAGACTGAGTAATCCAAAACAAGATATCCTATGGATTTGGGAAAGCCTCGCTGCCTTGCTTAAACATGGCAGACTGCCTCCAAAGATCAGAAGCATCTCTCTTGAAAGAGTAAGCACCAAAATGGCCACCAGGCATGCTTGGAGCGTAGATAAGAGTATGAATCATTTTGTCAAGGTACTGGAGAGGATGATGATGCCTCTGACCCCCTATTCGCCAGTTCAAGTCACCTCAATATTCTACCTCGGAAAACATAGTGTAATTTATCACCTGTTTTCCGGAAGTAGCTAAGGCCAATGTATGGACTGAAAGAGGAGGCAAAGCATTGTGGTCCAGCCAACCATGTAGAAGCTGTTTTTGATGCTTAACGAGCTTGGTTCAGTCTATCTCCTTAGCAGGCTCAGTCTAGCTACCAATTACCAAGAACACACCATCTTATAGAGCCGCAAGTCCAGTGGTTTATGGCAACTTACCAAACCCTCACCAAACCAACATGGGCCAAAAAAATATTTTGCAGTACACTGAAGAACCTTGGCTGGCAGAGACACCTGCTAACGGTCTCTACACATATATTGATTTACATGATCAAAGTCAGCATGAAGTATTGAAGTATCTCCGGATTAAGTTTGGAGAACGACAGTTGATCACCACCTGATCTGTAGGGAAAGAGCCGGCAGAACAGACCGTTGTGGTGCCGGACAAAACCAAACCATCAGCCAGCTCACACTAATGACGATGAAGCAGGTTCAAAAGCTGCAAGATGAGAGGCACGAGCCCAAAGGAGCCTCACCTACCGAATTTTTTTGATGTTGGGGGTGTGGGGAACAAGGATATGTTCACAGAGACTCCTCAGCAACAAGAAGTTAGCAGAATGATGAAACGGCAAAGAACCGCGACAGTGGTGCTGATTGCAAATTGCAATAAGGGCCCCAACTGTTCTTGCCCTTGCAAAAAAGCACTCTGATCAGGCAGTCGAGAACCCGAGCCCGGTAAAAATTCAGCCAGCAAGGTTTCGAGGAATGATGGGAAGATGAAACAGAGATTCTTTGCCATACCCCCTCAGAACGGGGAGAGATGACGCGGCAACCTTAAATCATAGCCACCCATAATGGGAAGGCGACCAGAGGTTTCCTGCCATATCTACCTGAGATGAGGAAGTGACATGGAAGTCTCTTGCCATAGCAACTCAAAATTATTACGAGGCTTTGGAAAGGCTGGAACTCAAAAACCTGAAACCCAGCCTGGTTGTGGAAACACAACTGGAGCACTAGCGAGCTACTCCAGGCTGTGTCACCAAGAGTGTGATCGAAACTGGACCTAGAAAAAACAGACCAGGAAATGGTCGTAAGTTTGCCTTCAGGACGGCAGAGCTGACTCTGTCAAAGCCCGTTTTTTAGGCAAAACTAACACACCAGAAGTCTGTTCTGGCAGACTCAAGAGTGCTCACGTCTTCTTTAAGAAACTAGAGGAGTGACCCAGACAGTTTCCAATTGACACTGGGTGCACCTTGAAATTGCTGAACAAGCAGAAGAGTGACAATCATGATTTCTTGGCCGATGGAAATTGGCCGCCATTTTAGGGGGCCGCAAGCTTGCTAATACGGCTTCAAGATGTAAAAGCTAAGGAGGTCTTTGTGGTGAGCTACATCAACAAAGTGGCCATCTTATAGATGCCACTCTAGGTGGCCCATCGATGCACTATGCATTTTCAGCAACCTATGGTTTTCCTAAACGGGTGATGATTAACTTGGGTAGATAGACATGGGCGGCTGCTGCTTAACAAATTTTAAATGGTGAGGCTATGGTTGGGCTGGCTAGGACTGAGATGGCTGTTCCATGTTAATTCATCACCTGGAACTGCTGTTTATTGGGACTAATAGAGGGTTGCCCAAGGGCTTTTGCTTGCTACAAGCTCGAGCCAGCCTAGACCGTAGGCGTGTAAGCACATGGTGCCTGAACCTCACAGACCTACCTCTAAAGCTCCAAGCCTGAATCACGATCAGTCCTTATACAAAAGTTGAGGACTACCAGAGAAATGATGAACCATCTCTCTCTGGCTCGGGTCTCACAACAAAGTGCAAAAGCATCGGATGTAGGTGTGCCAACTATCCTAGAGGACCCATTTTGGGAGAAGAGAAATTGCATAAAGCCAAAACAAGCTGAATGATTAGCAAGGTTGCTAATGCTCTACCAAAGCACATTTATCATGGGCAAGAGACATGCGGGTCGAACCTCTGAGATGGAACACTATTCCACTGAAAGAGGGAGCCCGACTTATATGCCAACCCCTTAACGAGCTCACATCAAAGAAGAAGACCCATGCGAAATTCCAGGTGCAAGATCTCCTCAGTAAAGGGCTTATTGTGCTTGCTGGAGGCGCCTGAAGTTTTCCTATAATGTTGGCCCAAAAGAAGGATGGGAAGTACCAGTTCTGTGTTGACTACCAATGGCTGAATGAGGTTACAGAGCAGGATGCTTTCCATCTTTCCCGGCTTGAAGCTAACTTCGATGCTTTTTCTGGTAGCAAGCTCTTCAGGACCTGGTCTGTGGCTACTGGTAAAATCCCTTAAATGCAGATGCTTAGGAAAAGTCAGCATGTCCTACCCGCTCCAGTTTGTTGAAAGGTCTTGCCATTTTGACTTACCTCTGCTCTAGTCACCTTTCAGAAGCTGATGGAGCAAGTGTTGCACGGCCTGCATTGGCGGACGCTACTATTCCACTTGGATGACATCATAGTCATTTCACCAATGTCATTGACATCATAGACATTTACCTGGGGAAGTTCTACATGGCCAATCCCTGCAAACTCCAGGAAGTTGAAGGGTTTCCTAGGCATGGTAAGATACTACTGTCAGCACACCCTGAGCTTTGTTTCACATCCAAAATTAGCTGCGAGCCTGAGGAGTTTTCATCTAAAGCTTCTCGAGTTGCTAGGGCCCACAACCAAGAAAGAAAACAGCCCAACTACCAAGCCGAAGAGACCGATGGGGCTCCTGTGAAAAGGAAGACATGGCGACTGAAAAAAAGAGTGACCGATTCGGACCGCCGCCGGCCCAAAAGCGTGACACTCGAGAGTCAAACAGAGTTGGTGGCCGACTCGGTTTAACTCTTTAAAACATATTTAACATTTTATAAATATTTTCTATATTTAACATTGTTGAATAAAAGCTCATTGCACTCTTTGATATGTTTGCTACAGTTTGCAGCAAAAACTAGCTTTTTATGTGTAATAGAAATGGAATTATAAGCATCGATTCATTGTAAGCCGTGTTAAAATAGCCGCAAGGATGCTATTAAATAACATGGTATAAATCTGCATATTTATAAGTTGTACAATAATAATCTCTCAAATGACACAATCATATATTCATGAACAAGTGACATAAATGAACTATACTTATATTACATGCAGAATCGAAGATTAACTTTTTTGCTAAAATTTGCTTGGATAGCTGCATCTTGATTGTTGCTTTCGATGGAACAAACATCTTCTAGTTGTCCAATACCCTCCACAATATTTTTTGGTCTCAACTCTTTAATTGCACCGCTGAACTAGTCGATATTAGCGTCCAAACAATTGATTGGCAGAGCAAAACTTTCATGCTCCGCATTTAGCACTAATGCAAAGCGTAAAAGTTTGCTTGGTTTAATGTAACCTTTGGTCCAGATTTTGTGAACCGGTTTTTGTATGCATGTCTTTGGAAGTATTAAGACCACATTAAACAAGGAACTACTATTACCCTGAGACAAATAGTAGATATTTCTATGGTGTTGCTTTCAAAGTTCCATCTACCATCTTAAATTTAAACCGGTTTTTATACATGCACAATGTGCATGTACATGTGCATTGCACATGTACTTCGGAGTATCAGGACTGCGTTAAACAAGGAACCACTATTAGCCTGAGACAGTAATTATTTCTATAAGTGTTGCTTTGAAAGTTCATCTACCATCGTAAATTTAAGCCGCTTTTATATATGTAGGCTACTTCGAAGTAGAAAGATCGCGTTGAACAGAGAACTACTACTAGCCTAAGACCGCTATTGATTATTGCTATGGTGTTGCTTTCAAAGTTTTTTAAAGCAAAGCTTTCAAAGCTTTGAGAAAAAAAGCGAAAAGAAAAAAACCAAAAGCAAAACTTTGGGTTTAAAAAAAAAACGAAAAGCTTTGGAATTGGACAGCGAGAGAATTAATTGTTGTTGATATAAACAATTCATTATTAATACGATTTTGTGAACACTTTCCTACTGGGCAGGTGGCATTGTGGGCTCATAAAGATCAAGTAGTGTACGCTTTCCTATTACTCTGACTACGCTAACTCACTGTTCCTTAACGCGTTAACAGCATAAGGTCATCTGACACTTATTTGAAAATAATCACCAATCACTTGCCAAAGCATTGGGAAAATAGTTGGCACCGAGCTGTATTATTTGACAATAAGTTTTGGCACTCCAATTGTTAACTACAGATGATGTCCCACTACATCATGTTGTAAAATATCTATTGCAGGTTAAAACCCATCTAATATGTGGACTACATAATGTCAGAATTTCCATATGTAGAATGGCTAGCAAGAAACTACAAGTCTAAAGGTGAAGAGTCTGGCTCCTGGAGAGACTATGTGCAGGTAAATTAATTTGATTCCCTCATGCATGTAATACAGCATCTTTCTATTTGGTGACTTCATCAATGAGATGATGTTTTCAGCCATTATACCATGTGTAGAAAGGCTACTTGTCACATCATATCACTCTCACTGTGTATATAATCATCTCAGATCACTTACGTGTTATGAAAAAAATTGAAGCACATTATTTTTAAAATCTCAAAGTCTAGTTTGAGTCTTATGTAATTTATTTTCAGAGCTTCTCGACTTGTGTGCAAAATAATTTCAAAGAATTGGTCGTTATATTACGCGTTCACTATTTTGATCATAAATCAAAAATCATTATTTGGTCTTTATGGGCTGTAAATATAAACATAGGAGTAGAAAGTTTTCTACAAAATGGTATTAATAATGACTAGATTACATTAATATAAATAAACTTTTTCTAGCGAAATTGACTGTGCTTTGCGCTCACTGTTTTGGTCAAACTCAAAAACTGCATGTTTGATCTTTATGAACCAATCATAAAATGATCAGTAGAAAATCTCTTACAAAATGATACCTATAAAGACTAGATTACATTTAAATATATATGAGCTTTTGAAGGATACAGTTGGTTTCAATATATTATTTTCAAATGAGGCTACTCAGCCGTAGCATGCCGGCAACATCTACATCTTGCTAAGGTTCACTTGTAAAATTATAAATAATTGGAGGCATATGAATATTTAAACTACTTTTAGCTACTGCAACGATGTACAGTCATACTTCAACTTACGAGCTTAATGCGTTCCGAGACTGAGCTCGTATGTCAATTTACTCGCATGTTGGTGCAATTCATTTATATATAGAACAATTTAAGATATATTGATTGGTTTCCATACTCTAAAAAATGCAAATAAAACACTCAAAACAAGATATTGTAACAGAAAGAACATGTTGGTTATTGTCCTTACGTACTACATGCTTTCAAAAAGCAACAAATAATAAATAATGCAAGAAAATGTGATTAATTAAAATGTAAAATTAAATACATACAATAGCAGTTAACACTCGCATTTGCCAGGGAAGGAGATATAAGTTATCCTTCGTTACAGCAGTTGTCCTTGATAAATTTGGATTTTATCAAAGTGTTAAAAGACAAACTTAGAAGCAAACCTAAAAGCAAACTTTCATTTTCAACTAAACGTAATTAAAATTTCTTCGGCGTTCATAGTTTGAAATTTCTCGCTGGTTAGCGAGAAATTTTTCCTTTTTTTCGCTTTCACGACTAGCCGGCCGTTTTAAGATAAAGCTATCTAAGGCCGTTTGCCTTTGTCGCCCTTGCAACATGTTGCGATTAGGACGAACACAGGTGTCGTCACAAATGGTTAACGCACGACCACTAGCCAACTTGTCCGAATGTCTATTAAACAGTTTGGATAGATAGCGCCGGCCTTTTCACATAGCATCGTTTCAGTTACGCTGTCACCGGCCAATTGTTTGTCCAATGCCATCAGCGGTCGTGAAGATCGCTGCACCGTTTAGAAACTATGGTTAGTCCTTTTGCGAACTAAATGCCCTGAATATAATCATTCTGTTTGATAATTATGAATGTATTTATGTCATATTGCCGAGCTAGCTGAATCACGCATACGCATTTCGCATATTTTTCAATATTTTTCCGTTTAATATTGACTGTTATCATTTGCTTTCTCTTTGTATTATCTTTCATTTTACTGGCAAACTTTCGGTCTACGCACAGTACTTTTAATTCACATAATTCTGCACAGAAAATCGTGCACAAAAAAAAACACGGTACAACAGTATAACCTGAGCAGTTGAAAAATACAGAGTGATGCTGTTCTCATAAAACACCTCCGGCATACTTGGCAACTGACTCAAGTGCTCGTATCTCAAACATGGCTCGTATGTTAGTGCTAAAACTTGCTTGAAAACTGGCTCGTATCTCAAGTTTCTCGTACGTAGGAGCACTCGTAAGTTGAAGTATTACTGTATTACCAACATCACTATTGCCTACTAACTGTTGTCGATGCCGTGATAGTAAATAGAACATGTCTGATGATATCAATTGTTAGAATTACCATAACTAGAGTTACAATTGAAATTACTTGAGATCCTGACACCCTAAGCTCAAATTGCTCCTTGGTCAGTTCTTCTCTAGCCAAAGGCCTCGGTACATGGCAGCAATGGGTTCACAACCAATAGCCTGCTTCTGTGTCAGCCCTTGCCAACATCATCTAGAGTCTTCACCCGAGCTGTTCCACAAAATCCCAAGATGCCCTTGGCCAGTTCTGCGTCAACCTCCCTTTCGCTACTGCACTAACAGCGGGTTGACCCATGTGATTGATCCCTGACACTGACACCTCTGACAAGTACTGGCTCGTCATGGTGAGCTTCTTTAAAGTAGAGCTCCTTTTCAATCTACTTTCAAGCCATCCCTCAACTCAATGAGCTCACACTGCCGGCAGTTCTGACAGGAATGTCGTCTAAGCCCATTGGCATTCCCATGGTGTGCTCCAGTTTGTAGTTCTGGTGTATATGCCATGCTGCTGAGATCTTCAACCATCTTGCCACTTAGTTGAACGGCTTCTTCTTCTTGCATAGCCAATGAAGTAAATAACAGTAGTTTTGAAGCAGGAACTGCCGGCCATACAACTATGGTTGAAAATTCTTGATGGCTTTGACTACTGCCAGCAACCCTTTTCGTGAGATGCAGTAGTTCATTTTAGCAGAGGGCTAGGTTTGGTTGAAAAAAGCAATCACCCTCTCTAATCTGTCTTGGACTTGGAACAGTACTGTTACCACTCCACATCTTCTAGCGTCTGCACTACGATATACGACCGACTTGAATCAGGATGTGCCAGGATGGGTGCAGAAGTGATGCATTCCTTCAAAGCTCAAAAGCAGCCTGTTTTTCTTCTACCCATGTCTATTTCTCGCCTTTTCTTCTCAACTTGTACAAAGGCTATGCCAAGGCACCAACGCTCGAGATGCACTGACAGTAATACCTTGCTAAGTCCAAAAAGCCCTGCAACTTCCTGAACCGTCTAGGGGTCTGCCACTCTTGGACTGCCTCAGTTTTCTCAAAGTCAGTAGCCACTCTTTTTTTGCTTACCACATGGTTTAGTTAGCACACATATGACCGTGAGATTTTGCACTTGGCTGACTTGAGCTTGAGTTCAGCTCCTTTCAGTTGCTGGAACATATCTTCTAGTCTGTGAAGGTGGCTGTCAAAGTCTGGTGTATTGTCATATGATGCCACAATGTTAGAACAACAGTGTTCACCATTGCATGTCGTGCAGCACTAGCTCCATTAGCCTCTGGAAGGTGGCTAGCAAGAAAGTAAGTCCAAATATCAGGATTTTCTAGCTCAACAAATCAGAGTGGATTGAAAAAATAACGTTTCTTGGGCATTGGCATCCAAAGACACTTACTTGCCAGTAACCGCTGATCAGATATAGCACACTGAAACACTTACTGCTGGGAAGGGACACCTTTCTTGGATGGGCCATAGCCTCATTGAGGCTATCATCAATCCGGGAAAGGCGGTAGGCGCTCTGCTCTGTAATCGCGTTCAGCTGGTGGTAGTCAACACAGAACCGCCACTTCTCATCTTCCTTCTGAACAGGTACCACCGAAGAACTTCTGGCTTCTCTAGCAGGCTCAATAAACCTCTTACTGAGGAAATTTTGCACCTGGTTTTCTGCCTTGGCCTCCTTCTCTAGGCCGAGCTAGTGGGAAGGTTGATGTATAGACTAGGTCCCTTCTTTTAATGAAATTGAGTGTTTCACCTCAGAAGTCTGACCCACATCTCCCTCACTTGGGCTGAATGTGCTTTGGTAGCAGGTTAACAACCTTGCTAATTGTTCAGCTTGTGCAAATGATGTAATTCTTTCTCATTGCCTGGAACAGGTCCTTTCGGTGGGTTGGCATCCCTGCCTCCAGTTCTTTCGCACTCCATGTCGCGAGACCCGAGCCAGAGAGAAGTGATTCTTGATCTACCTAGTGGTTCTCCACTCTTGTATTTGTGTTGACAATACACTTCTCTTTGACCCAAGCCGGTTTAAACTTGTAGCCAGTGATGGATCACCTGGGCAACCCTCTCTCAGTCTCAATAGAAAGTAGTTCTGAGTGATGAGCCAACATGAAATGATCACTTCAGTCTAGCCCGGCACCGCCATGTTGCATACCACGTGAACTTTGCTAATCAGCAGCCACCCATGTACGTCTGTGCAAGTTACTGTATTTCACCCATGTATGTCTGTGCATCCACATCATTGTGGATGTGGCTCATCACAAGTCCCTTTTTGGTCTTTACATTTTGGTCATACGCTTGTGGTATCGGCAAGAGTACGACCCTATAGAATGGCAACCACCTTACATTGGCCATGGGACCATGACTGTCACTCTCCTTAAGCAGATCCTTCATTCTTTGAGAAAAAGTGTCAAAAACTTGTTTGCTCAGCAGGTTTTTGGTGCGCTCAGTGTCGAGCTTTAACCGCCTGAGCCTCATCTAGTTTTCAAGAAGAAAATAGCTTGTAGAGCTCAAGTTGGTCTAACTTTGTAACCTGAATGGCTCAGCACCATTGTTACCCCACAAGGCAAATTTACTAACACCAGGCCCTCCTAAGTGTACCGGGCAGACTTCTAGTTTGTCAGCTCATCTCAAAAAAGGGTAGTGACCAGGTCAGTCCTATTGGTTTAAAGGCAGGCTTTATCTCATTTGCAGGCCTGTTTTCTCTGAGTCTTGTTTAGAGTGCATTCCTGTTGACAGTGCATTTACGATAGTGCGCTCCTACCTGGTATGGCCCAGCCAGGATATGGCCTTGTTTATACAACAAGGTTGGTTTCCAGGTGTTCAGGCTCCAGTTTTTCAAGGTTTTGCAGTACTTTCTGATGGATATGACAAAAGACTTTTTTGTCCCCTTCTCATCTCAAGAGGATATGGCAGAAAACCTTTGTGTCACCTCCCCGCTAATGGTGGATATGGCAGAAGGTAGCTGCAACACCTCTCTGTTACAAGGGAATCTGGCAGAAAATCTCCGCATCATTCCCTTGTTATTTTTTGAAACTTTGCGGGCTGAATTCCAATCTGGCTCAGTGACCCCAGCCAGCTTGCGCCAGAGTGCCTTTTGCCGGAACTAAGACAGTTGGGACCTTATTACAACTAGCAGTTGACACTACTGTTGCGGTTCATAGCTGTTTCCTTAGCTCAGTAGCTTCATGTTGCTGAGGCAGTCTCAGCGGTCATGTTCCTGTCCCCCACACCCTAACATTAGAAAGGTTTGGCAGATATAGTTTCTTTGAACCCGTGCCTCTCATCTTGTTATCCTGCAGTTGCTAAGCCTGATTTTTTGTGTGCTTTTACACCAATAGTTTGAGTTGACAGATGGTCTGGTTCTGCACAACTGCAGTTTGTTCTGTTGGCTCTCACTCTATGAACTACAGCTCTTCAATGCTGTTCTTCGGAGGTACGGGAGATACTTCATGCCAGCTCTGACTGTGATGGTTAACATGGGTGTAGGGACCGCCAACAAGGGTTTTTGCACACCAGGATTGTTCAGCGTATTGCAGAACGTTTATTTGGCCATGTCGGCTCGGAAAGGATCAGGTAAGTTGGTGTAAACCACTCGAACTAGCGCTCGACTCAAATGACATGTTCTTAAAGGGTGGTAGTCGCAACCTTTCTCATGATACTCAGCTTGACTTGAGCCTGCCAAAAAAGACCGATACAATCTCATAAAGCATAGGTAAGCCTTAAGGTAAAAGTGGAGGTAACAACGACTTTTACCCACTTAACTTGCCTGCAATTCTCAGCCACCTTCTTCAGGACCTTCAGAAGGAGTAGCAAGCTTGCCGTCTTGGTTTATCTATATGCCTCAGCTACTTCCTGAAAACGGCCGATACGGTACTCCACCTTTTCTGAACCAAAGAGCTGAAGTGACTTGAACTGGTGAGCTAGAGCCAGGGCCCAGAGTGTTATTAGCATCTTCTTTAGTACCTCTGCAAGATGATCCGTACTGCCATCTGCAATCTGAGCATGTCTGTTCGCCACCTCAATGCCTTACCCTTACAAGAGATATTTTTTGGATCTTTGGAGGCAGACTTCCACATTTTAAGAAGCTAGGCTCATTCGAGTGCCAAGGTATCTTGCCACAGATTACTTGCTTTTTGGGGTTTTCCTTATTACTACTAGGTCGCCTCGATTGGTACATTCAAACATCAACCGGCTTTTGCGGAGTTGAGGATCTGATCAATTCAACTGCTGCCACCAGCGTAAAGGAAACCACTGCATTTCTAAACAGAATCACTTGAGTACAAAGCAATAAATATTTCTCAAATATGTAAATGATACAGTTGAGAGTATACAACAAGCAGTAATCAAATGAAAAACACGAGACTCTCAGATGCTCTGATTCTTGGGACTCATCCGCGCTCCTTATATACATATTTTAGTAATAAGATCTGCTCCCCGGTTGCAGATGCCGACTCAGTAGCAAATCGGTCCTCTTCAACTGAGTCAGTGGCTGACCTGGATGGCCTAATAAGTGTCGCACTTCTAGCCGAGCTGTAAGCCGGCTCCTCCTTATTGCTTGGTCGCGATCTGTACCGTGTTGTAGAATCCGAACCGGTTTCTTTGGTGCCGTTCAGTAGTTTTGCTCTTTTCTTTTTTGGCCTCGGGCCCTAGTATCTCACTGCCACATTGTTATAGATTAAGTTACTAGCTTAAGTTACTCAATTTCCTTTGACAAAAAACTTAGCCAAAAGCAACTAATATACCTGCCACTGTTTATAAGCCGTTTTACATCCTGAACAAATGCGTAGCATAAAAAGTAAGAAACGTTTGTCAACAACCAGTTTTAACTATGACTCGAGCTTTCAAATATTTGAATTATGCATTGCTTGAGCACAGAGAAATAAGCAAACACTTTTATTTGAAAAGTAGAATGTTAAATGTTGTATATGTCTATAAAGAATAATTTTCTGTTCAAAAACCTTTTTAATGTTGTACAAAGCCAAGAATTTATCTAATTTAGTTTATTTTTCACTTGTTGTGAGTTGATTAACAATGATTTGAGAAAAAGACAAACTGGAATCCATTGTTAAGAAAACTAAGTTTTCATTTCTATCTTTATGAAACTCAAACAAAAGAGCAACACGATACTGAAAGACACCAAAAATGAGATGCGAAACTTCTGACTTGCTCCTCAATTTTAAAATTTTAAATAAAACATACATTTTATTCACCATTTCATTACTTTAGAAACTTAAACAGACATTTTTGAGTTACAAATGATAAATTGGAATAAATACTGAAATGATTAAATATGATAAATATTAACTTGTTCATTCAATTTTATTAATTTGTATCATCTGATAACGCTGTTTATAAATTCTACTTTATATTTTAGCTTTTTATACAATTTACAGGCTCATGGTCTGGCTAACTTCTGTGTGGCAGAGGATCCACTACCTGATAGACATAAGTTAGTCTATGAAATAGAAGAGAGTTGGTACAAAGGTAACCATCCAATCAGCTATGATGAGCATCAGGAGTTAACTAGAGATCACGGGAAGCTTCTCGACGAGTACCGAGAGAAGACAAATGAAAACTTCAAACTCTTAAATGATTCTGTTGATGAACTATCTACCGATGATATATTTAATGAAAACAGCAAGCAACAAGCCAAAGTATTGTGCAAAAGGGTGTTTGAAGCAAGTAAAAAATGCACAAAAGGCCTCATCAATGTTTCTAGGAACATCTTAAAAACAAGTGTTAAACTTCTTAAGAGGTTGAATGAAGATTGCGATGGAAAGTTTGTAGTCATAGGTCTCGGTTCAGTTGCTAAAGGTGAGGCAACTCCATATTCTGACCTAGAATATGGAATAATAGTCGAAAAGAACTCTAGCTACTTTGAAAGATTAGCCGTAGACAGCTACTTCCGTATAGGGAATCTTAGGGAGACACCATTAAAAGCTTTTGATATTCAGGAACTGATTGAGAATGACTACTTGGATCATCAGATCTCCACCGATAACGTAGTTGTTGGCTACAGAATTGATGGAATTACACAAAGATCAGGTAACATACCAACAGGAAATGGCAAAGGAGGGTATAAGTTGACATTCACTGTAGACGAACTCATGATGCTCTACCAAAATGAAGCTGAAAAACAATTTGATAGTTATGCCGCAGACAAGTCAGACATGCTCTCATCAACTGTTGTTATTTTAGCTAATGAGTCAATATCTGACCCTTGTGAGCCGTACCGATTGTTTCAGTCAGCCCGAAGAAGTTATGAGAATTCTGTCCCTGCAGACAAAATTAACGTCATGCAGAAGCGTTTACAATCATTTCAACAGGACATGCAAACATACTCATTTCTTCTTGAATTTACTAAATTTCAACCACCAAAAAACCAGAGTGTAAAAGTTAAGGAGAAGTTCTTCCGCTATCCAACCTTACTCGCAAACAATATGAAAATGTGTTTGGGGCTTGATGCTGCTTATTGCTGGGAGGTCTTTTCAACCATGCAAGAAAATGGCCTGTTGTCCCATGAAAATCATGAGTACTTGAACATTCTGTTAGCTTCATCAATCTACATACGTACATCTGCTTACCTCAGACTGAAAGCTCAGGCAGAGTTTATTCAGGTTGCTGCCGATCGAACTGTAGCGCAGAGTGAGACTTACATTGCACCCCCTCAGTTAATCCTAACCATGGGGTGCTTGCTTGCTCCAATCAAACAATCCGTAAAAGCAGGTGTATCAAGAGCCACTCACGCATTTAAAAAAACTGGAAACGTTGCCATCTCAATCTCATCTATATGCAAAGACATTTCTGTAAAGAAAAATGACCACTGGGTGAAAGCTGCGGTTTTATACTTTATGGGTAAATACTCTGAGGCTAAAGAAGAGCTAGAACAGGCAATCGGTGAATCCCTAGAATCTTCTGAGTTGGATTTCTTCCTCAATAAAGTAAAGGAACACGCAACGAGTATGTCTGATGGTGAATCCTTTGTGCGCAAGAACACTGAGCTTTGTGCCTATCTGCTGTACTATACTGGGGATTACCAACTTGCTCTGCAGTATTTCAGCCATCTCATCGATAGCAATCAAGCAACCACAGAGCTATTTAAACTTTTAGCTGGGCACTGCTATAAAGAGATTGGTAACTTGATAGATGCTAGAAGGATGCTGCCAAAGGTGAGTGTCAAATAATGCTGCCAAATTGTAAACTAATGCTGGCATAAATTATGTTTTGGTTGATTTGATGCTGATGAGTTCAGAATAGTTTACAATATTAATATGGTATTTGGTTTTGCACATTATACTGTATAAAGGGTTCAGCCCTCTTGTCATGGTGATTAACTTGCATCTTTTGTAAGCATTTTTGAGCCACCAACATTTTGATCCAAGTTCCTGTTTTGACTTTTACGATGCATGAAAGCTAAGTTTAGTTTAACCTTTTGAGGGATTTGCAGACAGAAACTAAATCCTTAAGTTGTTGGTAATTATTTGTTGTAAACTAATTAATCATTTTGGTAAATTTGGTAGACAGATCAATTCCAAATTTTGTTATTTTTACTTATGAAATGATAGACTATCGATTATTGATTGATTATCATGCATCTTTCACTTGTTATTTTATTAGCTGGACATTTTGAAAAAAAATTTCTTGCATATAGAAAATTGTGTTACATGAAATTGTTTGAAAGTTGATAATTTAATAAATAAACTAATAATATAATAAATTGTAATATAAGAAAAAAACTAATAAGGTGTTACTTTGAATTTTCATTGAAATCATAGTCACTCTTGACTTTTTAGATCCATGTTTGAGCTACTCTTGAGTAGATCCATGTGAAAAAGAAGTATAAACTATTTGAAAAATTTCATACCTAATTTTGCAAATGATATAATTTGTAATAGAAAATAATGTTTTTAATTATATCATATGTCTGATGACACTAATATAAACTCTGTTTAGCTGAATGCTGCAATCTCTACTTTTATTTTACACAAAACTGTTTCATGTTCTCTTATCAACATTTCCAATTTAAAATAAACCAGCATGATTTTACCAACTACTAAATAAGATCACATAATATATATTGGCCTATGATATATTATATATAATATATTGTACATGTATATAATATATTATATATATATTGTAATCCTGGCAGGTATAATAAGTAATGAAGGGAATAGCTGTCAGCTGCTGGTTGTGTTACTATGTATATTTAAATTTATTTATACATTTTTTTATATTTATATAAAAAAATGTACATGTATGTAGCTGTTGCAGATGATATATCTCTTCATCACAAGTTTTTAGTGATTATTTTCAAGTGCGCTAAAAAATTACTCTGTTAGAACAAAAATGTAAAAGAAATTTAGACCCAAAATGTAGGCCTAATTAATATCAGAAATTTCAAAAAGTTTACCAAGCTAAAAATTGTGTCAAGTGGATTGTTGTCCAAATTCTTAACCTATGTGATTCAGACACAGTTTTAATGCTAAATCCTTTAATCTGCTGTCTGCTGACACATAGGTTGGTATAACCAGATCTGAACTGGATTTTTATAGACATTTATAAATGTTTATAAATGAATTGTTGCTAGCAATTACTACCAAGTTATTTTACAACCATGAACAACTTTAAATGATTTATATAAAACAACAATAAAGAGCATGCTAGCACTAATAGATTAATAATATTAAATAATCCTAAAATTAGTTTAATGTAATAATAATAATAATAATAATTTAATTTAAGAATTGTTACCCAATGGGCTAACCTGCTAAAAACGTATTTAGTCTTACAGTCAGTCAATTATCGTAGTTATTATTGTAGTTATTAAAGACAATATAAATGTAAATAAAAACATACACTAAAACTACAACTAATACTTTATATGATATAGCGTATTATACTTTATAGCATTGTAGGAAAAAATTCTCTTTGTTACTCTATTAAGATCACCTTTTCACATTTTTACTAAATACACAAAAACATCATTTTGCTTGTACAACATTTAAAATCATTTTAATTTATTATATCATATCAAAGTAACTTTGGCGCATTTACTAAAATATGGCTTGAATGTTCTCAATCTTGAATAACTATTACTAAAGCTGCAATCCAATCATAATACTCAAGTGTTACTTAGCTCTGCAGCTAAACAAACAGTTTACATCTGACATCTGTCAGACTTTTGTTATACATGTAATATAAAACTGTATATGATGGGCCGAGTTCAATGGATGGTTATATGCTAACTATATGGATGGTATAAGCTGGTAAATAACATGAAAAATGATGATGCATTATAACCCTAATATGATTGAGTGATATTTTAGGGCAAACGGAATAACACTGCATTAGATATAATAAAGTGTGACTTTCACGCTGGGACTGATCACAGAGATATATCTACAGCATACTCCAACATTGGACTGATGTATTTATCATTAAGTGAGTACAGACCTGCCTTAGAATTTCTGACTGAGGCCTTGGATATTCAGAAATCTGTGTATAGAGAAACTACTATTCGTTCTGATATTGCTCGCAGCTACATTAACATTGGTTGTGCATATCACTCACTGGGTGACTATAACACAGCATTAGGATATCACACCAAGTCTTTGGTTATGATGAAAGCTGTGTATGAAGAAACTGCTAGTCACTCTGATATTGCTCTCTGCTACAATAACATTGGAAATGCATATCACTCCCTGGGTAACTATAGAGCCGCATTAGAATATCACACCAGAACTTTGAATATTAGAAAAGCTGTGTATGGAGAAACTGTTACTCATTCTGACATTGCTTGCAGCTACAATAATGTTGGTAGTGCATATTACTCCCTGGGTGACTATAGAGCCGCATTAAAATATCACACTAAGTCTTTGGATATGAGGAAAGCTGTGTATGGAAAAACTGCTACTCATTCTGATATTGCTTGTAGCTACATTAACATTGGTAATTCATATAAATCCCTGGGTGACTATAGAGCCGCATTAGAATATTACACCAAGTCTTTGGATATGATGAAAGCTGTGTATGGAGAAACTGCTAATCATGCTGATATTGCTCTCAGCTACAACAATGTTGGTAATGCATATGAATCCCTGGGTGACTATAGAGCAGCATTAGAACATTACACCAAGTCTTTGGATATGATGAAAGCTGTGTATGGAGAAACTGCTACTCATTCTGATATTGCTAGCAGCGACAATAACATCGGTAATGTATACCACTTCCTGGGTGACTATAGAGCCGCATTAGAATATTACACCAAGTCTTTGGATATGAGGAAAGCTGTGTACGGAGAAACTGCTAATCATGCTGAAATTGCTCAGAGCTACAATAACATTGGAAATACATATGACTGCCTAGGTGATTATAAAGCCGCATTAGAATATTACACCAAGTCTTTGGATATGAAGAAAGCTGTGTATGGAGAAACTGCTAGTCATTCTGATATTGCAAGCAGCTGCAATAACATTGGGAATGCCTATAAATTCCTGGATGACTATAGAGCCGCATTAGAATATCACACCAAAACTTTGGATATGAGGAAAGCTGTGTATGGAAAAACTGTTACCCATTCTGATATTGCTAGCAGCTACAATAACATCGGTAATGCATATAAATCCCTGGGTGACTATAGAGCCGCATTAAAGTATTACACCAAGTCTTTGGATATGATGAAAGCTGTGTATGGAGAAACTGCTACTCATTCTCATATTGCTAGCAGCTACAATAATATCGGTAATACATATCGCTACCTGGGTGACTATAGAGCAGCATTAGAATATTACACCAAGTCTTTAGATATGATGAAAGATGTGTATGGAAAAACTGCTAATCATGCTGATATTGCTCGCAGCTACAATAACATTGGTAATGCATATAACTCCCTAGGTTGTTATAGAAAAGCATTAGAATATTACACCAAGTCTTTGGATATGAGGAAAGCTGTGTATGGAGAAAGTGCTACTCATTCTGATATTGCTAGCAGCTACAATAACATTGGTAATGCATATGAATCCCTGGGTGATTATAAAGCCGCATTAGAATATCTCACCAAGTCTTTGGATATGATGAAAGCGGTGCATGGAGAAACTGCTACTCATTCTAATATTGCTAGCTGCTACAATAACATCGGCGGTGCACATTCATCTTTGGGTGACTATAGAAAAGCATTAAAATATCACAAAAAGTCGTTGGATATGATGAAAGCTGTGTATGGAGAAACTACTAGTAATTCTGATATTGCTAGCAGCTACAATAATGTTGGTAGTGCATATTACTCCCTGGGTGACTATAGAGCCGCATTAGAAAATCACACCAAGTCTTTGGATATGAAAAAAGCTGTGCATGGAGAAACTACTAGTAATTCTGATATTGCTAGCAGCTACAATAATGTTGGTAGTGCATATTACTCTCTGGGTGACTATAGAGCCGCATTAGAATATCATGCCAAGTCTTTGGATATGATGAAAGTTGTGTACGGAGAAACTGCTAATCATTCTGATATTGCTTGCAGATACAATAACGTCGGTAATGCATATTACTCCCTGGGTGACTATAGAGCAGCATTAGAATTTTACACCAAGTCTTTGGATATGATGAAAGCTGTGTATGGAGAAACTGCTAAACATGCTGATATTACTAGCAGCTGCAATAATGTTGGTAGTGCATATTACTCCCTGGGTGACTATAGAGCCGCATTAGAATATTACACTAAGTCTTTGGATATGAGGAAAGCTGTGTATGGAGAAACTACTACTCATTCTGATATTGCTAGCAGCTACAATAATGTTGGTAGTGCATATTACTCCCTGGGTGACTATAGAGCCGCATTAAAATATTACACTAAGTCTTTGGATATGAGGAAAGCTGTGTATGGAGAAACTGCTAGACATTCTGATATTGCTAACAGCTACAATAACATTGGTAGTGCATATTACTCCCTGGGTGACTATAGAGCCGCATTAGAATATCACACCAAGTCTGTGGATATGATGAAAGCTGTGTACGGAGAAACTGCTAGACATTCTGATATTGCTCGCAGCTACAATAACATTGGAAATGCATATTACTCCTTGGGTAACTATAGAGCCGCGTTAGAATATTACACCAAGTCTTTGGATATGAAGACAGCCATTTTTGGGAAAACTCCTACTCATTCTGACATTGCGATCAGCTGCCTTAACATCGGTACCGCACATTATTCCCTGGGTGACTATAGGGAAGCATTAGAATATTACACCAAGTCTTTGGATATGATGAAAGCTGTGTACTGAGAAACTGCTAATCATTCTGCAATTGCTTGCAGATACAATAACATTGGTAATGCATATTACTCCCTGGGTGACTACAGAGCAGCATTAGAATATTACACCAACTTGCTAGCAGCTACCTTAACATTGCCAGTACATATGACTATCTGGGTGACTACAGAGCAGCAGAAGAATTTATCACGAAGTATTCAAATATGATTGAAGCTGTGCAAAAAACTCTGTTCATGTCTTGATAACAAAGGCAAAAGGAATATTGGCAAAACACAAAGAAAGATTCATTCCAAAGGATAAAAGAGTACATATATTGTTACCTTATAAATAAGTGGTAGTTGTACTTACTAACACTATATACATAATAAAATATATATATTTTCTCTTGTAGTCAACCCAGTAATACAGTGTCAGTATTGCTTGTAAGGATAGGCCTCATTACACATACTTCCTTTGTAAATTATTAGCCTGCGGAGTTCTGCTACAGGAAAACTTGATTGGTAACACTAAATTGAATAAACCATTAAAAAAGCATGAAAATACATACACTAGATGAATGCCTGATGTTACATGGGTTATTAAAAGTTTTCAATCAAATTTTGTCAATCAACAATTTTACTTCTTATGCTTCCCGTTTGTGCAGGATTCAGAACAGCCTGTAAACAGTGACAGTTAATTTAGTTGTCATTGGCTAAGTTTCTTTACCCAATGAACTTGAGTAACTTAAGGTAGTTTAGATCTTGACTATAATAACAGCTGTGTTTGTTC
Source organism: Watersipora subatra (assembly GCF_963576615.1). Taxonomy (NCBI): domain Eukaryota; kingdom Metazoa; phylum Bryozoa; class Gymnolaemata; order Cheilostomatida; family Watersiporidae; genus Watersipora; species Watersipora subatra. The sequence goes on from NC_088713.1 coordinate 28,525,408, forward strand.
GTATGAAGCCAGCAATAGCAAACAACGATTGCACCAAGTTAGGTGATTGGAATACTGGAATATTGTAATATACTGTTTTAGGGGCTTTTCAGAGTGTCGGAACATATGAAGTTGTATTTGGCTATTTTATATTGGAAAATTTGCTTCCAGATAGAAATGAATATTAACTTTATTTACTAGCAGTGGGTAAAGCCAATAAGGTCATAGAAACTAGAATAAAATACTAAAGGGGGTTGCTGTCTATGAACAAAAGAATAAAACAGTGATTTGCTCATCAGAGTAGTGTGGCAGTGCGTATTAAATGTGTCACTTAATATTATACAGTGATGCCTGGAGATCCGGTGAGCAAAAGTATGACAGCTTGTTGTCGAGGGTATTTGACCTTGAGCACATAATTTACACACATAAACTCTAGATAGGTGTTTATCTCTGTAATGTTGGCTATATACAACCACTCAGCATAGGATTCTATCCATGGGTATATGATACGGAGGCTTGGGCTTTGATGCTCATCTAGTTGATCTTCTGATTGTTGCAAAACATAGCTATATGAGCTGCATAAGACAGTACTGGAATTATCCATCCTTGATAAAATCTTACAAGGCTCTTGGCGATTACTTTATGACGTGTCAGGGTAAGTAATCTATTAACAACAAACCTAGATTTATCTATGACTGAGTTAGCATACTGATTGAAGTTCAAATGAGTATCCATGTTCAGTCCAAGAAGCTTTGGGAATGAGTTGGAAGGATATGAATTTCATTGATTTTTATTTGTGCTGTGAGTTGTTTAGCTGTAGAGTAAAGAACATGTATTGTGTTATGGTAGTTTTTAGTTGCTGGTGGTTGGTGTTGCACCAGAAAACTGTTTCATTAGCTACGCCCTGCATGTGGTTCTTTTGTAATGAAATTATATGTTCTCTCCCTGATTTATTGTCTTTTAGCACATTATTCTTTTCAACATGTTGATTAAGTGTAGTGCCATCAACAAACATTATTCTTTTATCAGTTGGTGATCAGATACACAAATATTCCACAGAGTTGGTATCAGTACAAAATATAAGTGAATTGACGAGCTCGATCCTGAAACACATTAAAGCTGTATCTCAATGTACCACTGCACACACTGTTTAGCACAGTTATACATTAATTTTATAATTAATTTTCAATTATAAAATTAAGTAACTTTAATTAATGAATTAATTAACTGAAAATAATTAATTGATTTGGCAATTAACTAATTATTAACTAATTATAATTAAATAATAATTAATAACTAATGATTTAATTAATTAATTGGGAATGAAAATCTTAGCGACTATGGAGTGACTATGTGACTAAAGACAATGGCTATAAAATTTAATATATCCCCAATATTGTATAATATAACAGAACATAAATTTTATCATCAGATTGTTCATATTCGCGTGTTGACTCCGTAAATGCCAGAAAAGAATGGAAGACTTTTTTTCTCTTTCTTTTTAATTATTGAATTGATCAATTAATTTAATAAATAAAGATCTTTTTTCTTTTCTCTGAGAAAAGAAAATTAAAAGATAATTAAAAAGAATTTTTTTGTATTAAAAAATTAACTAATTTATTTAATTAATTAATATAGTTAACTATATAGTTTGCAATTGCAGCTACAGTTTTGCAATTACAACTGCAATCTACATGCATTGCAAACAACAGTTTGCAATGCATGTAGTTTGCCGAGCATCAATGATAGTCTAAACAATGTCCATCATTTCGGCGGTGGGGATTCGCTGTCGTGGATAGCTTCATCTATATATTTCTGTTTGTGATAGTCGCTGCGAGATTAGTATCTGATTCGAGCACACAACAAGAAAGACATTACCTCATGCAAAATTATACAGAAAAGTGGAAACGGAAGCAAACAACAGCTTGGGTTTATGATAGTGTGAACTTTGTTACCACTGGTGATCACCGAAGTACTGTGGCATCAACGCCATGATAAGACAATATAGTGAACCAGCTTTTAGTGAAAATACTCGTAGCAAGGTACTCGAAGTGTGTTATGACATTGCTGACAGGTGCACGGATCAACAAAGAACAATCTCCCTATAACATTTGGTCTCAAGGATCTCCTATCTGAAGGTGGTGTCAAGGGTCTCTGGAGAGGAAATGGAGGGAATGTAATCAAGATAGCCCCAGAAACTGCCATGAAGTTCATGGCCTACAAACAGGTAAGGAACTCTCTGGTAAAATGATTGGTCTTTTTATAAGGATCAACTTGTAGTTTTAAGGATATCTCATTCTCTGCAGTTGAAAGGACTGATAAAGGTGGTGAAAAGAAGAGAGAAGATAACTCCTTTTAGAGTGGGATACGAACAGGTAAGGAACTCTCTGGTAAAATGATTGGTCTTTTTCTAAGGATCAACTTGTAGTTTTAAGGATATCTCATTCTCTGCAGTTGTAAGGACTGATAAAGATAGTGAAAAGAAGTGAAATGATAACTCCTTTTAGACAGATTCATTGCTGGCTCGTCAGCTGGTGCCATTGTTCAAACAGTCTTTTATCTATTAGAGGTGAAGGGAGACGATAACTCCTTTTAGAGGTGGGACACGAACAGGTAAGGAATTCTCTTTTCTCTTCATTCTTTTCCTTTTTAATTTTGATCATTACTTCTTTTCTTCTTATTCTATTAGAACTGAATAAGAAGTACGCTTGACTAATATAAACCTCTAAACCAGTTTGTAATGAGTATTGTACCTTTATGGAGCCACCTTGTAGCTTTATGAGTCCAACTTGTAGCTTTATGGAGCCAACTAGTAGCTTTATGGAGCCAACTAGTAGCTTTATGGAGCCACCTTGTAGCTTTATGGAGCCAATTAGTAGCTTTATGGAGCCGCCTTGTGGTATGTATTTGAAAATTTGAAAGGAACCACTCCAAGTACTATAGTGCCTCGTGTGGTTTTAGCACTGATCAAAGGCTTCTCTCGCAATAAAATCAGAAAGAAGTACAGCCAATACATCTGAGTAGAATTTTAGGTGCAGCAGCTGCTGAAAAATACCCGCCCTGCAGAAGTCAACAACTCAATGAAGCTCCAACTCTGTATTATGTTGAGGCACAAGAACATTTTGAGACCGGATGCCTGTTCCGTCATCGCATAGCAATATTCAAGTTGCTGACCTTTTGCATATTCAGTAGCAGTCAAACAGCATGATGCTGCTCTAGTGGTATTTGTATTTGGTCTTTTACTCATGATTTAATTTTCTGCTCAGAACGAACTGTCGTTTTTTCATCAATATAGTACGTGTATGAGGAGTTAGTATTTGATTTTTGTATGTCAATTGGCTAGATATTCTAGATATAGTTTTTCATTCCCCGCTCTTTTATTAACTCTTTCTTTTGAATTTGATAAAATAGATTGTTTTGGAAGAGCACCGTGATCTGAACCGGAGTGACCAACCCAGGGTCGCAGACATCATTGCACCAAGCCCTCCTATCATCATGTCATTATCTTGATTTTATTTATGCTATTATTATTATTATTATTATGTAGAGCTGTATCCGATGACTTGAAGGCATGTTATTAGAAAAAAGGGAAGACAACTCTTTGCCTAATGCGTACACTCGCATCTATAGATTTCTATAACTTGTTATATAAAAAAAGGAAATGTAAAAGAAAATATAATAATTTCATTGAGAAAAATATGGAAAATATTTGAGGTAATACAATTTAGAACCTTGTAAACATCAGTCTATGATTTACAGTTTGAATGAAAAACCTTTCCATCAACCCCCATATATAGGGTATATTTGTATTTTCAAAGGAGTTGTTAGCTCACCTACTTTCTATTATAGATATGCAAAGTGCTTGATTACTAAAAACTTTATGCATTACTTTATTGTTGCCAATTTCTAAACTTGTTTGATTTTTTTTTCATAAAACTATAAAATATAAAAATATGTACGTCTCAAAAACATTTGGAAAACTGCCTGACCTCTGTCATGACCTTTTTGCAATGACTCGTATAAAGCATAATGAGAAACACCAAAGTTGAAGTTAGGATTGTGAATTTGCTTCTTGACGTGGTAGTCATTCATAAGAGCCAAAGAAGACAACTCATACTACAATATTTACTACAGAGCTATGCCAATGCCTTTATCCAAAGTCATGGTTGGAGGTTAGCACAATATTGCCTTGTACGTGATTTAAACTTTTAACATTCCACTTATCAGCACAACATTTTTGCACCTACAATAATCGTCAACCATTGAATAGCTGTTGGCATTTTTAGTTAATGTTTATTAGCTCACCTAAGGATCTCTTATCACACACAAAACTGCCAAGGTACTAGTAAGTACACAACTAAGGCACTAGTATAGCACGGTATTTTAGTATGGCACTGGCCGTACAGAACCCACAGCAGGAAGGAGTTTCACTTTACACATCCACTATCATGCACAAGTGCTATTAGTATAAAAAGATTTTAATAATAAAATCTTACACATTTTTAGCATGTAAATGTTATATACTTATTTTATATTGTTGTTTGACAGTTTGTCCTACCACCTCTGCAGATTATATTTCTTAATTATGCATCCCATTTATGCGCTAGTAATCTCATGTGATGGCTAAGCAATAAAAGCTTCAATAACAGAGATTGAAGCAAAAGCTCAGCTACCTAAATAATAACCAAAGTCGGACCATAGTACGGACAATCTATACACACAAATCAGTAAAAAACTAGCCAAAACTACTACTCATCAATTGATCATCTATAAAAGTTATAATTCTTAGATTTTACGGCTGTCTATAAATTAATGGATATAAGTAACTGGTATCACTAATTGTAAGTAAAGTGCTGTTTTACATGTCTGAGTCTTTGTTGCTTTGTACTTTTCACATTTCCTAGTACTCTGCCAGTCCAGGGTGCCATGAAAGATTGCCAGGTGTAATAGCTATACACACAGCTATGCAAAAATTCAGCAAGGTTGTTGAGCAGTAAAATTGGTAGCGTGCATGACTGGTAAGTTGAACATTTGAGTTTGATTCACGTACTATGACTAGTAGACTAGAATCATGCTCTGTAAAAGGTCATCATGTGTAATAACGATATGTACACAATTATTCTTTTGGTGTGGAACGGTTGTTGAGCAGTGCATTGGTAGCGGGCTTGGCTGTGAATCCAAATGTAGACTCAATTCATGCGTGGTGCAATACCTTTTCCTAATGATTTATGCATGGTTTCGGACAATCGAATGGACAGATGATAGCACTTATTATAACAAAGATTTTAGAGTGGGTCTGCAGGAAATATGGACTAGTAAAGAGAACTTTCAGGAGTAGGGTGGAGACAACTCTTACTTCTAACGTATCTGCCCTGAACAAAAAGCAGCTGATGATACAGTCTGCTGAACTCAACAGGAAGAAGCTGAAACTGACTCACTTGTTATTTAATTATTTGTTGTAATATTCTCTGAGCTTGCCGATAGTCTTTTAATAGCGATAAGAAAAAGGATATTGATCCAACGAATAAATGATTTTATTACAGAAATAATATTATGTCTCTTTTAAGAGCAAAACACCAGCTGTCCTTTTTAAACCAAAATCTCACAGACCCCTCTTAATAGCGGAACACTTGACATTACGTTCTTATTCAAACTCGCCAATCACATCGATTGATGTAAAAACTAGTATTGATGGAAAACTAACCATTGCAGTCCAATAATCTAAACTCTAATGAAGTTCTACATATACTATGTAGAAAATAACATTCTTGAGAAACAGTAAGACACATCTTCTCAACAAAAAAGACAAAATACAAAATGTTATCTTGAGAAAAAGTAACAAAAAAACCGAAAAATGACTTTAACAGCTAGTTCTTGATTGGAACAGATATATTATTCTGATAAACAATTATGAACATAAATAAATCCTTCGAACATGTGAACAGTAAAAAGTAAATTTGTTAAACGTTCATTCCGTATAAATTTTCTACAAATCCCATTAATGACGTTTATCGCCTTTTCTTGAGTCTATTTTAAATAAAGGCTTATGGAGTTGCTCTCTCACGGCTCTTTGTAAAATCATCACCCATTCAACTCAGAGAAGGAGCTGCACATCTCTCCATCTGGCCAATATTAATACTTAATATTAATAATAGTTAATATTAATAATAATAATTAATATTAATAATTACTAATTATTATTGATTAATTATTGTTTTCTCACAAAAACAATAATTAATAAATTGAATGATAAAGTGTCAGCAATGCACGTTGATGACTATATAAGTATTGCAGTAGTAGCACATAGTGACAGCTATAGCAGGTGGCAGAAAACTTGATATATTCAAGTAATTAACAAAGGAGTTGTAATTCTCTTCATAACATAAAACTGCTAGGCGATTAAAAATATAGTGAACAGATGGCATAGTTAAGGACTAGCCAATGAAGAAATGGCATAAAAAGATCTAGCCAATGAACAAATGACATTGTGAAAGACTAGCCAATGAAGAAAGGGCATATTAACATTAAGTTTTGCAGTAGCTTTTGCAATAAATAGGGTACATGATGACATACAAGAAACAAATCATAAAAGTGTATTTACATTATGTAAGATTCAAAAACAGGTCCTTTTTAATATTTTCATTTAAAAATTAATTTATGTAGATTTTGGTTAAAAAGAATTAGTAATTGTTACTGTTTTAAAAAGAAGAGAGAAAATTAGCACAAACCTGAAATTCCAAATGCATGTAAACGAGAAAGTTAAGTCATTGCTGCCTCAGGACTTCCAACATCCTTTAAAATAGTCATCGGCAGCCACACAACAAACAAGTCTTTATCGTGTCATCAGAAGAATCAGAAAATCAATTTAAGTCAATGTGACTCAAGTCTCAAGTAACAGATAGACACATGTTCACCTGGTCACCCATTCCTATACAAACTACCTCATCTTGATATTAGCTAAATCTTTAATGTCAACATGGCCATTGAGAACATACTGACTATTATTGCTATGAGGTAGAAAAAACCATTGCATGGGACATGAGTCGACTTTGACATTCAAAGTTACCAGAATAAAACTTTGCTTTAACCTGTTTTTATAATGTGCGCTGCCCTTGCAACCGTAAAGCAAATTTAAAGCAAGCTGCCATCTTTCCAACTTAGTCAGGCACCATCACTTTTTCATAACCACACATTGCAGCAAAAGGAGGTAATGACTGCAGCAACCCATTAGACTAAATCATGGAATAGTTTCAAAAAAGGCTTTGGTATTTTTACTAATTCACATTTTGTGTTTTCCATCTCTTTCTTAAATCTATTCCACTAAACCTAGTTCATATGAACACCACTCGTATCACTTTGTAGACCACCCATAGCCAATAGCTTACCAATAGCACACAATAGCTTTATATAACTTTCTGTGTCCCTCTTTTCCTTAAATCTATTCCACTAAACCTAGTTCATATGAACACCACTCATATCACTCTGCAGACCACCCATAGCCAATAGCTTACCAATAGCACACAATAGCTTTACATAACTTTCTGTGCCCCTCTTTTCCTTAAATCTATTCTACTAAACCTAGTTCATATGAACACCACTCATATCACTCTGTAGACCACCCATAGCCAATAGCTTACCAGTAGCACAAAATAGCTTTACATAACTTTCTGTGTCCCTCTCTTCCTTAAATCTATTCTACTAAACCTAGTTCATATGAACACCACTCATATCACTCTGCAGACCACCCATAGCCAATAGCTTACCAGTAGCACAAAATGGCTTTATATAACTTTCTGCGCCCCTCTCTTCCTTAAATTTATTCTACTAAACCTAGTTCCTATGAACACCACTCATATCACTCTGTAGATCACCCATAGCCAATAGCTTACCAATAGCATACAATAGCTTTACATAACTTACTGTGTCCCTCTCTTCCTTAAATCTATTCTACTAAACCTAGTTCATATGAACACCACTCATATCACTCTGTAGACCACCCATAGCCAATAGCTTACCAATAGCATACAATAGCTTTACATAACTTACTGTGTCCCTCTCTTCCTTAAATCTATTCTACTAAACCTAGTTCACATGAACACCACTCATATCACTCTGCAGACCACCCATAGCCAATAGCTTACCAATAGCATACAATAGCTTTACATAACTTACTGTGTCCCTCTCTTCCTTAAATCTATTCTACTAAACCTAGTTCATATGAACACCACTCATATCACTCAGCAGACCACCCATAGCCAATAGCTTACCAATAGCACAAAATAGCTTTACATAACTTTCTGTGCCCCCCTCTTCCTTAATTCTATTCTACTAAACCTAGTTCATATGAACACCACTCATATCACTCTGCAGACCACCCATAGCCAATAGCTTACCAATAGCACACAATAGCTTTATATAACTTTCTGTGCCCCTCTCTTCCTTAAATCTATTCTACTAAACCATTTTACTAAACATGTATTCTACTAAACCTAGTTCATATGAACACCACTCATATCACTCAGCAGACCACCCATAGCTAATAGCTTACCAATAGCACACAATAGCTTTACATAACTTTCTGTGCCCCTCTCTTCCTTAAATCTATTCTACTAAACCTAGTTCATATGAACACCACTCATATCACTCTGCAGACCACCCATAGCCAATAGCTTACCAACAGCACACAGTAGCTTTACATAATTTTCTGTGTCCGAACAGAACCTGAGTGCCTAAACACCTTCTCACAGGCTAAAAGAGACATCTTTAAAAGGGAACAGCTCTAACAACTCAGCCTCTGTCTAGCGGTCGATCTACCTCTCCTTCCTGAAGGACTTGCTAAGGCTCCCTCCGCTGCTGAGGCACTATCTTCTGCCTCTAGAGCCTCCCTCTCTCTTCCCTCTACCTCTGGAGCCTCTATTCCTTTTTTACCTATGGAGCTTTCTTCTCCATCATCAGCTGATCCTATTCTACTTTCCTATCTCACCTACTGAGCCTCTATATATAAGGAATGCCATGACTCTCATCTGAATGTCGAAACTCGCAGCTGTACGGACCGAGCAAGTAAGACCATTCGAGTAAGGGTGTAACTTTCATTGGCTATTTTAACCTTTTTTCATTAATATTATTGTTTAGAATTGTTAGTTGTGTATTTTAATCGTCGAACCTATAGAATATAGAATTAACTTTTGCTGGTAAATACTAGTACTGCTTACAACAGCTTAACACCTTCACTTGTACCTGAACCAGTAATAATCAAATTAGTTCCCACATGACAAAGTAAAAGTGCACAAACTGAACATAGTCAAAGTAGAGTGAAATGACAAAGCAAATTCAACACTGAATTGTGTGTGGATTCGGATTAGTTATGCATAACATAATGCAATTTCTCCACATCCGCACATAACACTATTTTAGCAATTAAGTTCATATTTGTCACTTTTTAGCGCAGGCATTAAATTACAACAACTAACGTTTTTCCACCTTAATATCTTGTTTAATGGGGGGGTTTTTCATAGTTTAGTAACCGATCAATTTGTATTTAGTTGCTTTATATAAGAAATAGTGCCTTAAGAAACGAGTAAATTGATATATGAGCTCAGTCTCTGAACGCATTCAGCTCGTATGTAGAGGTGTGACTGTACATGTATCAGCTAGTGACCTCGTCATTTCATCTGTCCATCGGAACTGAATGTCTATGGAGTTGCTCCTTCATGGCCTTTTTCATCACTACCACTCATTTCATAGTTTGCTCGCTAGCATAGCATCCGCGATTTTTGGGGCTACTCACTGAATTATACTACCCCTGGAATGGCATTGGCTTATCTAAACCAATGAACTTCCGTGCAACAATTTCAGCGCCATCTTGATTACTGCCACATGGGCTGTAATTAGGGAAATGGCGGATCATAGTTATCCCAAGAAAAAAACTTATTTATCTACTGGAAATCAGTGTTTTGCCATTCATTGCTACTACTACGACAACTCTGAAACACGGAGGGTTAATGATATATCATTTCACAGGTGAGTTTAGCGTTTTATTCATGCATTAGTAGCACTAGTACAGCAGTAGCTGTACTTTAAACTCGGCCTTGAACAGCAACTCGAGTTGATGAACTCGAGTTGCTGTTCAAAGAACTTGGCCCTGGTTTTTGATGAAGTCGAGTTGGGTTACGCAAAACTAACCCAGGTTTGTAAAATAAAAGCAAAGTGAGTAATTGGGGTGTCTCATTTACAGAACTGCACTTGAGCATATTATATAAATTTTAATAATTGATTAATAATAATAATTTAAATATATATATACAAATTTAAATTATATATATGGTGATATTTGCGCATATATACTTATATAAATATAAAGTGTAAGTTCTGAATCTTGGTCTACTAATCTTACTAAATGCCTCTCAACTTCAGCTCTGTTGTGATACTCTCCTTTATTCACCAAGCATACGTAGCTTACTAACTCCAGCAACACAATGCTCCTAGCATAACTCATCAGCAGCAAAAACAGCTACGAAAACCATAGCATAATTGCTTTATAATAACATACCATAACATACCTTAGGCAAGACTAACTAATGACAAACACATATCGTGATTATTTTAATAGATGATGGAGTCAGCGCTAAAACAATTATAAATGACAGACCTAATCCTACTACGCATATGATAGGTATTCCAATTCACATTCTCCCCTGATCTCTAGATCATATAAATGTACCTGCAACGTCAGTAAAGAACAAAATCATTCAAGTAAGGAGGTAACCTTCTGTCTCTCCCTAGGGGTAAAGTATCGTTCTCACGTAAATCACTGTCACTATTGCTCTCACTATTGTCAGTATCATTGCTAGGCTCACTAACATCAAAGTCACTGATTTGGTCATCACTATCCTCTACGCAATATTCTACAGTTCCATTGGTCACCAGGATGTGATACCTCTGTGATATTTGTGAGTCAGCTATAACAGGTCTTACATCGGCCACGTGTCTATTTATACCTTCCACTTCGACTACATGATCTGCTACCTCTCTTGTCACTTTAGCTTGCTTCCATGTCGTATCAGTTCGCATGTTCCTCGGTTTCACATAAACCACATCGCCCGCCTGATAGGGATTGGCTTTTGTATCCCACAATTCTCCTAGTAACCCAATAGCCTTGGGCGCTCCTAATAGCCTGGCCTCATACTGATACACATTAGCTGCAGGAACTATATTGTCAAAGTTGGGTGAGTTGTTGTACCAGTAGACCATGTCTTCAACCCGACCACCAGTTCGGGCAACCATTCTTTTAATTGTACGGCGGTTGCGCTCTATCATGCCGTTTCCTAAATGTTTATATGCACAACAGAACACCTGCATTATCCCCCACTCCTTGAAAAATTGAGTCTTCTCAAAGCTTCTGAAGTATGGCCCATTGTCACATAGCACCTCGTCTGGAGCTCCTCGTTCCAAGAATATTCTATGCAACTCCTTGGCTACTGTAGAAGAAGTTTCATTTGGCAGTCTTCTCCACATAGCAAAGCGACTTGGTCCGCAGTCAATCAAAGTCAGAAAAGCTCTTTTATTAACATACGCAATGTCCATTGCCACCCTCTGCCATACTTTGTCAACTGACAGCCATCCGTGATTCCATTTAATTGAGACGGGATCCACTCGCCGACACTGATTGCAAGAATCTACCACCTGCTTCACGACCTTCTCATCCACATCTTGTCCACACATCCTCTTGGCCAAATACAGGGTCCTCTTGACTCCCAAATGATGCTTACCATGAAGCTTTGTTATTTCCTTGGTTTTATCATCTAATGTCACTACAGCTAGGCACGGGCTGTTCAGCCACTTCTGTGGGACCCTGGTTAGCACATCCACCTTGTTAGATGATGAAGGCACCAGCTGAATAGTCATCTTGATGTAATACTCTATTACCAATTGAAAAATAATCCCAAGTCTTCTCTCCGTCACCATCTCACTCAGGCCACTGACCTTAGGTCTTTTACTATCCACTAATAATGACCGCACCCAGCCGTATACACTAGCAGAATCAGTTACGATTTTAAGTTTAGCAATCCCCAGGCGCAGGGCAATATTCAGCCCTTTTATCACTGCTTCCAACTTAGCGACATTGATATATGACCCATCAACTTTCCTGAGCCATGTAGCATCTTCCACGATACTTCCATCTATCTCCAGACAACAAAAAACTGCCAAACTGCCTGCATCACACCACACAGCACCTTCTAAAACATTGCTCACACTCCAACGCCCAGTGACTGGATCATGCTGCGAGATTCTGTTCATGACTTCCTTGGCAAACGCTCTGACAGGAACTGGAATCTCTTCATCCCATCCTATCTCATTAGTTTGTCATTTCAGGTAACTGCAGGAAGGTCTCAGCCATCCTGCTACTGGGTAATGACCAATCAACTTCCCAAACACAGAGAATAACTCACGTTTTGTTGGAATCTCTTGTAATATGGGCACTACGCCATCTCTGTACCATTTGTACTGGTTATCTGGGTCTTTGATTACTCTCAGGCTTAGCACATGGGAGTTGGTCAACGGCACAGGCTCTTTTGTCTCTAAGCCATACTTTGACAAGAGCCGTCTGACTTCTTCAGCTGTAACGACACTTTCGTCTACCCAAATGTCATCTATATAGTGATCAGTTCCCTCTGATATGCGGCTGTTTTGGGCGAGAACCTTCGCATTTATCTTTGACATTACTTTAGGGGCAACACTCAAGCCAAAACCCATTCTTTTCATCACATATAGTTGTCCTTTGAACTTCACAAGTTGAAATTTTTGCAATTGTTCTGACACGTGTATTTGTAGGTATGCTTTCCTCAAGTCCAAAATTGAAGCCTGATTGTCTCTTTTACGCCATGCCCGTAGTTTTTCTTGGCACACTGCCACATCAATTCCAAGGTTACTCTTTATAAAAGTGTTGAGCTGTCGATAATCCATGACCGGTCTGACCTTTTTTTGGCTTGTTTGGCTGCCGTGCAGCCATTAACGGTATAACACCATCTGCTTTGCCATAATCATGAGGGTTAAACTTTTTAAGCCATCCATTGCTTATTCATTGACTAACTTCATCACCAAAAATCTCTCTACAATCGTTGGGCACTGCATATTCACTGCACTGGTTTTCCATTGTAGGTTCACCATTTTCCCATTTCCACTCCATCGTCCACTTTACACCATCAAACACAGCTGTAAAGTCACTTTCATCAATCGTCAATTGCTCTGGATCATTTTCTGTCACTGCACCTGCTGCACAGTGCTGTCTTCCAAACCGTACATCATTATTACTTCCAACATACACTCCTCCCAGCATGGTTATAATGTCCATTCCAATAATCATCTGGGCATCACACACAAGTTGTGGGGCAACCAGGCATCTAGCTGTTACATTTGTATTATTCACCAACAAATGTACTAATACTTCACCACAGCATCTTGTACTTTCACCATTTAGCATTTTTACTACCTTTTGTGGTCCACGTTTTGACAAGCCCAACTCTTGACAAAGCTGACTTATAAGCACGGACTGTTGACATTTAGTGTCCACTAGAGTTTCTATCATGTAATCTTGTATTTTGATGGTGATAAATGGCAGCACCTGACTGATTACTGACGTTGTGGAGGAACATCCGGTGCTGACGCTCCCCCTGACCATTTCCCTGTTGTGCAGTCTCCTTGCCAACTGCACAGTGCTTTGCCAGATGGCCTGGCTAACCACATGTGTAACATACTCGAGGCTTTCTTGTCTGTTGCCTAGGAGTAGTATTACCAGGACAATCACGAGCAAAATGATTTGAGCCTCCACAAGTATAACAACCTCGTTTGCGCTTCATCGTCGCACCCGCTGCACATGCCATCTCAGATGCTTTGGTGCTCAAAATCATTCTTGCTCGAGCTACAAGTTCACTCAAGCCTAATTTTTCTACTGATGCCATGGATTTTAGCTGAATAGAAATATCTATTGGCAGCCTTGCCATGAAAGCACATTTCATGATTGGTTCCGCATCATTTTGCCCCACTAATGCTACTAACCTTCTGATGTCAGCCAGATAAACATCAACTGGCTCACCCTCTTGCAGCACTCTTTTTTGCAGTTGCTCATAAGCTGCATAACAATTAACTCCAAAAGCCATCAGCAATGCAGATTTTAGCTTATCATAATCCTCTTTTTCACTGTCCGGCAGTTGTTTATACACTGCGAAGGCTGGTCCAGCAAGAAACAAGGACAGAAATGTTTGAAGATCTGCAATCTTTTGTAATTTTCCAACCAGTTCTAGCTTATCCAACCACTCACTGAATTCTCCACTGGAGCTGTCCTGATACTTAGTGATTATATCTGACAGCTTTACCGATGCCATTGTTGAGCCGAAATAGCTTGTAAGTTCTGAATCTTGGTCTACTAATCTTACTAAATGCCTCTCAACTTCAGCTCTGTTGTGATACTCTCCTTTATTCACCAAGCATACGTAGCTTACTAACTCCAGCAACACAATGCTCCTAGCATAACTCATCAACAGCAAAAACAGCTACGAAAACCACAGCATAATTGCTTTATAATAACATACCATAACATACCTTAGGCAAGACTAACTAATGACGAAAACATATCGTGATTACTCTAATAGATGATGGAGTGTGAGTCAGTGCTAAAACAATTATAAATGACAGACCTAATCCTATTACGCATATGATAGGTATTCCAATTCACATAAAGAGACAAAAACAATTGTAGAATGTAAAAAGCAAACTAAAAACAGTCATGTGGGGGTCACTTCTTTTTCAAATGAAAAAAGATTTTTATCTTTCTAGAACCTGACAAAAAACTGAATGTACACTGAAAATTAACGAACATAGAAATTATGTCAACAAAGTATACTGATGTTTAAAGAGAATCCCATATTAAAAATATAGCTAGAGAAAATGAAATAATGAGTTGTTTAGTATGGCACCTTACAGTGCTTAACGTTCAATGTTCTCAAGCCGAGTTGTTGAATTCGAATTGCTATTGAAAGAACTCAGCCTAGGTTTTTGATGAACTCGAGTTGCGTAACTCGAGTTGTACAACTCGAGTTATATTTACCCACTTGAATTTGTAAATATAACTTGAGTTGTACAACTCGAGTTGCAAACTCGGGACACTCTAATTCACCATTAGCTCTAGTTTTACAGTACATTCATAGTTTAACTTCTATTAGCTAACGAGTGCCTATTGATGTACCATTGTTAATATAACTAGATCTACAGTTATGCTACCTTAATACCCATATATTGCACCTTACTTTTACCAACTCTAGTTTGTAAATACAACTCCAGTTTTACAACTCGAGTTGTGTAACTTGAGTTGTAAAACTGGAGTTGTACGGAACACGGAACATGAGGCACTGTAAGGCGCCATAAGAAGCTTGCTAGTAGCTGGTTAGTAGTAGCTTGCTAGCAACTGGTTAGTAGTAGCTTGCTAATAGGTGGTTGGCAGTAGCCTGCTAGTAGTAGCTGGTTATAAGCTTGCTAGTAGCTGGTTAGTAGTAGCTTGCTAGTAGCTGGTTATAAGCTTGCTAATAGCAGGTTGGTAGTAGCTTGCTAGTAGTAGCTGGTTAGTATCTTGCTAGTAGTTGGTTAGTAGCTTTTAGTAGTAGCTGTTTATAAGCTTGCTAGTAGTTGGTTAGTAGTAGCTCGCTAGCAACTGGTTAGTAGTAGCTTGCTAATAGCTGGTTAGTAACTTGCTTCTGTTACTACTCACAGCCGGCCTTTAGTGAACCATTACCTGATTTTTATTATTTTACACATCACTATCGTTGACTGTTTTAACTAGAATTAAATTGTGCTGCTGGTTGATTCATCTTGGCTGGTTTTGGAGACAAAGTAGGTCAGTACTGGTGCTGCTAAATTCAAATAACAACAGTCACTGTTCACATAGATCAGGAGTGCCAGTTACATGGAACAGACTTTGTTAGTAACTGCAATCCATAATCATTATCACTAGAGCAAGTTTTTTCTTAATAAAGTAAACTTCTGTTAGTTGATAAGAATTTTTTAAAACACAAAAAGACATCCTGAACATCAAAGGTACATTGTTCTAAAAGGTTGAAAGTCAATCTTTCAGTTTTTTCTTTGTCAATAAGCGTTTCCCCTAATTATAACTGACTAAAAGACCACAAATCCTAATCTGTATGTTTTTTAATAATTTGATTACCTAGTTTTCTTATCATCAGGTTTCCTAGTAAAGAGAAAGAACCAGAAAGATGGTATACTTGGTGGACTATTTCCAGGCGGCAGGAGATTCCCAGCAAAAGTGAAATTCTATGTAGTGCCCACTTCAATGAGTCTATGATCGATAAAACTGATGAATCATTATTATTCAGTCCATATTTTAGCACCATTTCCATTTTATTTCCAATTGCATCAAAGGATAACTGTTATTGGTTCAGGAGGCTGGAACAACAACCCAGCAGTTCTAGCATATCTTTAAGCGCTTGGTTACAAGATGCAGTGTTACACCAGGAGCTACTGGTAATGTCAGATCTATGGATGACACTGCATTGTTTCAAGTTTCTCCTACCTATGTGCCACCAACTGTTGGTAGTGAAGATTACGTTGAAGATGTTATTGACAGACAAATTATGCTTCCCGAAGGAATGCTAAACATTACATCACATCCTGTTCTTTGTAACATTGTTGTATATTTATCTGGTTGGCTTGTCAGAAAACTGTTTAAAAAGTTGCGCTGTGAACCACGTAGACTCTTCCTAATTCAGTCTAAGGAAGTTAGCAAATATGATGATATTCATGTTCTGTTAAGAGTTAGAACAATGGTGGCTTGATTTCTCCTTCTGATTGTGTTGTAACAACTGTTCTATGCACCATCAAGTATCTGACGGCGGCTACATCAGCAAATCAATGTTTGAAATATCCCAAGAATCTGAAGTGTGTAAAAGAAGAGATTGCATGCTATGATATATTTGAATTAAAGCAACATTGTACTGACACTTCTGTAGGAATTGATAATCATCACTTCTCACTACTTGCTTTAGTGGTTGAAACATACTTTGATTTAAGACAGCACCACTTTGCCAACTTAAAAAACCTAGATTTACGTGAAGTGAACATCGGACATAATGCTACAAAAACATATTATTTAGAGGGCAGCAAACTGTTATGTCGCTTTGACATAAATTGTCTATAGCCGGTTTAAGTTAGTATTTATTTTTAAGACTTCTTTATATATATGCATACAATTTGTACAGTTTGCAGGCATGTAGTAATTCAATTTATTATATAATTTTTATATACTATAATGCTATTAGACGTTATGTTAGGATCATCAGAGCATCTGGCTTATTAATTTTTTATTCATAGATCATTTATTTTCTGAATCACAAAAAAAATTGATGGTCAAGCATAATGTAATTAAGATTTATAGTTTTCTTTATATATGCATACAATTTTTACAGTTCGAAGGCATTTAGTTGTTTAATTTATTATATACTTTTTATATATAATGCTATTAGCCATTGTATTAGCATCCGAGCATCTGGCTCAATTTCTATGCATATATCATTTATTTTCTAAATCACAAATAAATTTTGTGGTCAAGCATGCTGTAGTTAAGATTTATAGTTTGCTTTTGGTCTATTTCAAGGAATAACACAAATAAATATAACACAAATCAAGATATATTGAGTGTTGGGACCTACTGGCGCAATACCTAAAAGTAATCTAGGCTCGAGGCCGATCCAATCACTTTTCGAACTAAACAATGTGGGTTGCAAGATTTTAGTCAAATGTATACAACAGTTTTGGCCAGTTTTCTGCTTTTGGTGATGTAAACAACTATTGTGATCTCTTATTAGGTAGTCAATAAGTTTTAAAGCTAAAGTTAACTTGGCTGGTAAGGCGAGCAATGCCATTGATACCTTTAAATCCAGTGGAAACATCTGTTGATAAGAAATACAGATTATATAGAGCCCATATAGAGTTGTCTACCTATTGTTGAAACCATGCCAATAGACATCTACAACAAAAACTTATAGCCTAGAATCTGTAGATCTTTAGCTAGCTTGACTTTGATATATAGGTTGATAAAGATTGGAGACGGATAAAAGCACCCACAAGCTCATTGAGATTAAATGCTGTACAATGTTGCTAGGTTACTATAAAAGGGAGCGTGACAATGTAGCATAGACCAAGATGGCGCTTAATATGTAACACAGCTAAATGGCCTTAGCCATTACAGAGGTAGTATAGTTAGGTGCAGTGTCGTATAGTTTCACAGAGTCCCGTGACCAAAAACCGGAAACAAAAACGCTCGTTTCCAAACAAACCCGATCGGCATACTGATCTCTAATGGAATTTTTGTACCTTGCTCTCAATACTTCACTTCTTTGCAAAGAAAAAGATTGTGGATTTGGACCTGTACCATATCATTTAAATAAGCAAAAATTTTGCTTTCTAATCATATACAAGAAGTGTGGTTTCCGACCATTTTTAATCTGGTTAATACCTGTCTAAACAAGAACAGGCGCAAAAATAATTTGCAAGGCTCATTCGATATTTTGCCTCGTAGACGCGATTGCGGTTTGTATATTAAAATGGTAAATTGCTGGGCAGTTAAGTGCACAAACCGATCTAAAGCTGGTTTGCAGTTTTTTCGGTTCCCTCGAGACAGTTCATTAAGAAAAATATGGGTTCAAATTGTCAGTAGGTTGGACGCAAGCAGCAACCCAAGAGCCCCTAAACTTCTAGAGCCAGGCAACGCAACTGTAATCTGTGGGTGAGTTTCCCTTTTCGTAGTAATAAAAACAATAATATTTCTGATTTTTTTCTACTACCTTTTTTTCTGGAATAATAATGACATTTAGCTAGTTGGTGTTTTAGGCTAGAGGGAAATTAAAGAAAGAAATGAGTTAAGTATCATTGATTTGGGAGAATGGTAGATTAAAAACAAGTCTTTATCACCACCACCACTATGACCATGACATGGATCACATCAATATATGTTTCAAGAAGAAAATCAAGCAGCAGCCTTGGGCCTGCTATCATACTGCTTGTACATGTACTGGCTAGCCTGATTTTATGTGTGTACCGAAAATTATATGATATATTATGTATGATATATGTTTCATAAATATTTAACAGAAACATTTTGAAGAGCATTGGTTTACCCTGACTAAGACTGAAAAGAGACGTTTGAAACCCGGAGCTATCCCTACTGTATTTGCTCACAAAAGACCACACCCTCGGACAGAAAGAGCCAAAAGCCACAAGGCCATAGAAGGCTGACACCAAAGCAGTAGCAGCCATGCATCTCATACAGTTGCTTCACCCACGACTAACTGACTTGATTTGCATAAGTCTGGCAGTGTTGGACAGTTTGGTGAGACTTGGTGGAATTTTAATCAAATTTCATGTTACATTTTAACCTGTTACAAAGATTTCCTCATATTGACTACAATTTATTGCCATGATCTATTTTTTCACACGCAGCCAATTCAGCAAAGTGGTATGTATTTTAAGTGTGTAACTGCTGTGTGTGTGTGGTAGATATGTTGTTGATAGGGTTGTTCATGAACTAAACAATCGTGATAGGCAATACATCATTTATTTGTATTTAGCTTGACTCAATTCATCCTTCAATTTCATTATTATCACAAATTCAAACTATACCCATTTATCCTTTCACATTTACATATGGGTGACTTTTGCAGGCATAGCCAAAAGATGGAAGCAGGTAGTCGGGTATCATTTTACTGGTCGCTCAATGTCAGCTTTGAGCTTAAAGATCACCATAATTATAGATATCATTGCCAAGGCAAAAGCACTCGGGCTGAATGTCATAGCAATCACCTCAGACATGGTTCCTGGTAACCGGAGTATGTGGAGACAGTTTGGAGTCACCAGCAAAATTAACAGTCTAGTTACATCCGCGGTAATTGAAGGCAGTGCTACTGAGTTCATAGCTGATGTGCCGCATGTCATCAAAAACCTTGCCAAGCTTTCCTCAATCACAGGACAATAACTCTCTCTGCTACCACAGTCAACAAACATCTGCCTGCGAATACAGTGGATATAGGTCATGTCGAGGACCTCGTTAGATTCCAGAAAGATAAAGATCTTAGACTGACACCTTACCTTAAGTTAGGCGATCTGACTAGCAGCGCTCACTTTAGAAAGATGAATGTTGGCAAGGCATTGCACATATTTAGTAACTCAGTCGGTGCAAGCCTGCAGTATCTTGTCGAGAAGGAGGGACGACCTGTGTCATACCTGACCACAGCTTGGTTTATCAAAGCCTTTGACAAATGGTTTGATCTGATGAGCAGCCGTCATCCTGTAATGGCTCACTCCGCGAATAACCCTGCGATGTATACTGCTGCATTTGCATTTCTTAGTGATTTTCTCACAACTGTCCAAACCTGTCACATCGGACAGAAAGCAACATGGAAGCCAGTACAGGCAGGTATACAACTATCTACAACCACTGTTTTGAATCTATTTAAATCACTGATAGATTCTGGAAAGTTGCAGTTCCTGTTAACATCGCGGCTGACACAAGACTGCGTACAAAATATTTTCTCCGTTATCCGCAGTAAAAACCCTGTACCATCACCGTACGACTTTAAATATGCTTTAAAAAATATTTGTATCGCTCAGTATTTAAAAAAAATAAAAACTGGAGACTATGCGATTGATGGACGTCAGTATTTAGCACAGTTTCTGCCTGCTAACTTAATGCCTTCAGTCGATAAAGACTACTGTTGAGATTCCATCAGCATTCACAACTGGAAGTGTTTTATGTGAAGCTGAGCAGCAGTCTCTCTATTATCTCGGCGGATACTGCAATCAATCGTTGATGAAACTGTGGCAACTGTGCAAGACCTGCACAGACCAATTCCGTGTTGCGGACAGCTGTCATCAAAACCAATAAAGGTTCACCCAGCTCAAGAATTTTAAAGATGGTGCCCTTTTTGAGGTGAGCGATGAGTTCTTTGCTGAGCTTATGAAATAGGAGGTTGCTGTACATGCCTATGAGGCAAAAATTCATCTGCCAAAAATAGCTGAAGCATTGACCAACCATTGCTTAGAACTCAGCGCCGGCTGCCGTGCACTGACATCGATAAACTGCATGCATCAGCTAGGGCATCGTCTGGCGAAGAAGTTCATAACGGTACGTCTGCACTTCATGTGTAGAAAAGCCACTGAAGCGCTGAAAAATGGATCGTCTGAGAGCTTTGGGAGTGCTTCAATGGCAATGCGAGATCTTGTGCGAAGATTTGGCGTCATCAGTTAACTCTTAGCTTAAAGCGTCTGTTGAGGAGCAGAACCGAAGAGCGCCTTCTAAGCCGAATGTTCTTTTTATTACTCGCTCTGTTTATATTTTCTTATGCCTAATATTTTTCAGCTTAATATATTGTCAAAATATTAATAGTATCCAACTGCTCACCTGAAACCAGTGTTGCGAATGCTTTTTAACAGACTTCCAAATTTTACTGCAATATTATTTTGTTTTTGTGGTTTGTCACTGCTACATGAATTATATTTTTATTTAGTCACGTGCAGATGATCTTAATATCTGTAACTGCTTGCCTGAGCCTGGTTTTTGCATATGTATTGCGATACTACATGTATATACAATATGTTTTGCTTAATTGATCTTCAGCTGATAGTACCTTGGTGTTTGTGAGACAGAGAATTGAAGGAAATGTATCCACAAGCAATATTCAAATGAATATTGCTTGTGGATACATTTCCTTCAAGTTTAATATATTCAAAAGAACATTGCTGCCGGCCACTATGCCATATCTGATTAGTCGCGGCATCCATGGTTTCTACACAAAAATTAAAACATAATTCCTTTAGAAACCCAAACAGAAACTGGTTGCCGATACAAAACCTATCAGTACTTGAGCTATAAATCAATTTAGGTAAGATGTTTTTTAAATTCGGCTTTGACAGGGTTAGTTTCTTAAATAAAAAAAATTATCAATAGCTTCTTGTAGGGAATTTTGTCCTCTTTCAAATGGTGTATAATGCAATCATCAATTTTAGAGTGACTGCCCATGGGAGTGATTTTTTGTGGTTAATGTTGCGGCCTCTCTATTATAACTTATATAAGAATAGTGGGCGTGGCCGGTTTGTTTGGAATCGAGCGAGCTCCCGTATACGCTTCTGTTGGTTGCAGGACTCTGTGAAACTATATGGCTCTGGTTCGGTGGGTCTACTATTCTCATGGGCTACTTTCGGCTACTTTGAACACAGCTCGTTACACACGCATTAATAGCAATACAATGCGTAAATACTTGGCGATTTGCTTTTTATATTGAGAACTATGGTTATTTATTTCCTCCCCGTCCTCAGAGCCGTATGTTTCACAGTCCAGCGACCAACAGAAGCGTATGCGGGAGCTCGGTCGATTCGAAACAAACAGGCCACGCCTACTATTTTATATAAGTTATAAAGGAGAGGCCGCTACATTAATCAACAAAAACTAATCCCATTAGCAGTCGCTTTAAAATTGATTGTTGTATCATAAACCATTTAAAAGAAAACAAAATTTCCTACAAGAAGCTGCTATTAAAGTTTTTGTAAATGCAAAAAAGAGCGGTATTGAGAGCGGTATGAATATTCCACTAGAGATCAGTAAGTCGATCGGGTTTGTTTGGAAACGGTCGTTTTTGTTTCTGGTTTTGGTCGCTAGACTTTGTAAAGCTATAGGACTCTGACAGTACAGAGCTGCATAACTTTACAGAGTGTCGCTGCTAACGGATGCGTATATCAGAGCTTGCACGGCTCCAAACAAACAAGCCGCGTCCACTATTGTTTTATATAAGCTATAATGGAGAGGCCGCAAGACTAACCAACAAAAGTTACTCCTATTGGCAGTCGCTCTGAAATTGATTGTTGTATTATATACTGTGCTATATTCGTGTTATGTTACACTGCATTGTATAATACTAGGAGTTGTGTACCTCCGGGTTTTCATGTTAAAGGACGTCAAATAAATATAGACAGTTGCGCTCGTTACAACGACAATGGCTACTTTTTTATTATCAGTGCTCACGTGCAGAATAAATAATCTCCTACCATCTAACTAGTAACAACTACGCATGATGGCAGTGGTGTTTGTATCATGTCTGACGAAGAGGGGGAAGCCGGTGATGCTGATGAGCAAACGGTGGAGCCATTAAGAATGCAATGTTCTGCACCCAAGCTGTACCCACCTGACAAATTTGACTTTGCCGAACCTGCCGGTTGAACAAGATGGTATAGTAGATGGAGGAGGTACAGAGAAGCGAGCGGTTTGGATACTAGACCTCAGCATGAACAGATTAACACTTTTATTTATATGTTAGAGGAGCAAGCAGAGGATGTAGTGCTTAACCGTAGAATAGAAGAAACTGACTACGATTCTGTGATTGATGCATTCAATGAATACTTCGGAGTTAGGAGAAATCTCATTGTTGAGAGAGCTAA
Organism: Watersipora subatra; assembly: GCF_963576615.1. NCBI lineage: Eukaryota > Metazoa > Bryozoa > Gymnolaemata > Cheilostomatida > Watersiporidae > Watersipora > Watersipora subatra. The sequence goes on from NC_088713.1 coordinate 28,548,877, forward strand.
ATTCAACAAACTGACACAAGGTAGTGATTCTATAAATGTGTTTATTCACAATCTATATCGTCAAAGCAAGTTTTGTGACTATAGAGACCTACGGGAAGAGCTAATACGTGACAGATTAGTAGTGGATGTTACTGAAGACAAGTTGAGTGAAAACCTACAAGCCGATGCAGATCTGACGCTAAATTACGCATTGATGATAGCTAGACGCTTTGAATCAGCTAAACAAGCACAGTCAGTAGTCAGGGGATCAGCTGTAGGTGTACATGCCAACAGATTCAGTTCACGACAGCCACAACAAAGCCGAAAGAATGACACATCTAGCTCAAACCGAAACTCTTACTTAAAAGGACACAAATCATCGAATACTGGTAATGTTAGACACAGGCCGACAACCCAAGGACACGCCAATAGCTTTGACAAACTTCTGCAAATATTAGGGTTGCCTCATCTATCCCTAAAGACCAATGTAAACGCTGTGAAAAAGCCCCACATTCCAGAGACTCCTGCCCAGCATTGAGATCTACTTGTACTGCATGTGGCAAGAGAGGCCATTGGAAGCAAATGTGCTTCTCTGGAAAATCTGTGACTGAAGTCGAGCTGTTTACTGGAGAAATCAAGAACAGCGATAGAAATGGTAGTAAACCATGGATGGCCAAACTAGCCATTGACATACAGGGTCATACCAATACAGCAACATTTAAACTAGATTCTGGTGCTGCAGCAACTGTGTGTGGACCATATGCTATATCCGCTCCAATGCAGCCCAATACTAAGAGACTAAGAGGTCCTGGTAACTTAGAAATACCTTGTATTGGTCAAACTGATGCAATTCTTACACATGGTGACAAATCTATATCAGAAACAATTTACATCGTGCATAATCAAGATGTGAACCTATTGAGCAAATTTGCATGTCAAAGTCTTGGTTTGCTTGCCTGTAATGTTGATAATGTTGATGATTTTGCAAATGGTGTTGATAATTTTGTTGATAAAAGACTTTTTCAGGGTCTAGGAGCTGTAAAGACTGAATGTGAGATCAGACTGACTGACGATGCCAAGCCATACAGTATATTCGTGCCACGAGCCATACATTTCCATTACTTGACAAAACTAAGTTAGAGTTGGAGCGTATGAAATCTTTAGGCATTATTGTAGAAGCGAAACAGCCTACGGAATGGTGTGCACTGATGGTCGTTGTACCTAAACAGGACAGTGTTCGTATCTGTACAGACTTTACACAGCTAAATAATTACGTACGACATGAAGTTTTTACCATGGCAACCGTCGAGGACAGTCTGTCAAAACTTAATGGTGGTCACATATTTTCAAAACTAGATGCCAACTGCGAATTTTGGCAAATACCATTGTCTGCCAAATCCCAACATCTCACCACTTTCTTGACACAATTTGGACGTTTCTACTACCGTAAACTGCCATGTGGACTAAAATCAGCTCCAGAGATATTCTGCAGAGAAATGACAAAAATATTAGAAGGTATCGCAGGTGTCGTAGTACATATGGATGATGTATTAGTGATGGGTAATGACGAGAGAGAGCATAACTCCTGTTTATCGCAAGTGCTACGCCGTATGCACGACGCTGGTCTAACATTAAATCATGCCAAGTGCGCTCTAAAGAAAACGTCAGTAGAGTATTTAGGGTATCGCACTGACGCTAGTGGTATTCACGCAGGGGAAGAATATATACATTGCTTGACTTTCCAACACCAACGTGTGTACGTGATGTTAGGAGCTTCCTAGGCATAGTCAACCAATATGGCAAGTTTAGTTCTGCTGTAGCACATATTAGCCAACCGCTCCTAGAGTTATTGTGCAAAAAGAGTTGTTGGATATGGAATGATTCCCAGCAAAAAACGTTTGATCGTCTCAAAGAGGAGTTTAAATCTACACCGATTCTTGCCCCGTATGACCCAAATAAAGAGACATATTTGTCAACGGATGCGTCCGACTACGGATTAGGAGCTGTCTTGAGTCAGAAACAGTCAGATGGCACTCGTCGACTAGTAGCTGCCGAAAGCCGATCTCTGTCCGAAACTGAACGTAAATATGCCGTAATAGAGAAGGAGGCATTGGGAGTTACTTGGGCCACAGAAAGGTTTGCTCGATATATCATTGGTATACAGGACCTTACTATAGAGACCGACCACAAACCCTTAGTTTCACTGCTTAGGGATCAGGAAATCAGTAAACTGCCAGCTCGAATGCAACGATTCAGGCTAAGACTAATACGTTTCAAATATCAGATAAAGCATATTCCTGCTAAGGAGAATGCTTCTGCTGATGCAGTGTCGAGATACCCGTGTGCCATTCCCACAGAGAATAATACTCTATTTGTAGAAGAAGTAGACACGTATTCTCATCAAGCTATGCTCATGCCAAGCACAGATATGCATGTCGAAAAGCTTAAGCTGTTTCAAGAAGCGGACGAAGTGATGTGCCAGGTCAAGAAGTATGTAAACTCTGGGTGGCCACACTATTTGTCCAGTATCGATTCCATAATCAAACCATACTTTGAAAGCAGAGGGTATATTACGCTGTGCAATGATTTGTTGACTTATCAAAACCGCATAATTATTCCACAAACAGAACGTCTGGAAACTTTAGCCAACCTGCATGAAGGACATTTAGGATTAAATAAACGTACCGAGAGAGCACGTCGATGCGTTTGGTGGCCAAACATGGCACGAGAGATAGAGGAAATGATTAAAAACTGCAGGGTATGGAAAGAGACCGCTCCTGTCACTAAAGAACCTTTACTACCTACAGCCACTCCTAGCCGACCATGGCAGATAGTAGGCACCGACTTTTTTTATCACAATAGAAAGCCTTTTCTACTCGTGACTGACTACTACTCTCGATACCCAGAGGTAGCCCTACTACCCAATGAAAGCAGCAAAAGTGTAATCAACCAGATGAAAAGCATTTTTGCCAGGCACGGAGTACCCGAAATGGTTCTGTCTAATAATGGACCAAAATATTCTTCACAAGATTTTAGAGACTTTGCAAAAACCTACAAGTTTCAAAGTGCGACTTCATCGCCTATGTATCCCAGAGCCAACGGTGCTGCAGAAAGAATGGTTAAGACTATAAAGTCCATACTTCAGAAATCTGGAGATTTGTACCTCAGACTTCTAGCTTATCGTACATCGCCGATACATGGAGGAAGATCGCCCGCTGAGTTGCTAATGAACCGTAGTCTTCGTACACAGGTTGCTCAAATTCACTATCACACAACCAGCCAGGTAGATCACAAAGCGTTCCAGTCTGTCAATGAGGAATACAAGGTGAAAATGAAAGAGCGACATGACCGATCACAACAGGTTAAAGCGTTGCCTACCCTACGAAAAGTCAGCCCCGTATTTGTACGTGATTTACAATGATATGGACAAGTGAAGGAGGTGTTACCTAACCGCACAAACATTATGTACATAGTATCTGCAGGTAGCGAGATTCGCCGAAACCGAACAGCACTTATTGACTCTCCGCCCAATACTGACAATTCAATACCTGACAATCCGGAATCACACAGTTCTCTGTCAAGTTGTGCCCAAAGTATGGATAGCACGCCTACGACTTCAAGACCTCATCGTACAATCAGACCGCCACGTCGACTGATTGAAGAATGCTAGGCATCGCCAGTCAGTCAGATTATAGCTTTTATATGTTATTCATTTTGTAGCTAGTTGCTTACAGTACTCAGTGCATTTCCCTTGCTAGTCATGTTAGTCATATCACTTTGTTACTCATGTTTGGTTTTACTTATTTCAAAGGCATTATCTGTTTTACTCATTGCTTCAAACATACTTAGGAAAGGAGATGTGCTATATTCGTATTACATGTATGTTACACTGCATTGTATAATACTAGGAGTTGTGTACCTCCGGGGTTTTGTGTTAAAGGACGTTAAAGGTGTGTTAAAGGTGTTATATGAAAATAAATTTTCTGTCCAAAGACCTTTTTATTACTCGGGCAGTACAGCTCATAGTTGATGGCAGTCGATTAGCTTCCCATCACACTAATGTAATACAACCCCAGTATGACTATCTATCTTATCTATGAGTAACCAATGATATACATCCCCCATGTGTGGGGGCTGTATATCATTGGAGTAATTGATTGCATTAACTCACTTACTTAACACTATCTATTCAGTGCCTTTGCAAGGCATGTAGGTATTGAATTGCTTTAAATAATAAACATATATTAGAGTAATAAACTATAATCATCATTTCTTTAATATGAGTAATAATTACTATCTTAACTGTGGAAATTCATGATCATTCTCATGGCTGATGTTATCGTTCTGTCAATTACTACGATCGACTAGCACAAAAAAGGGGCGTGGCCTAAACGCTCTTTGTTGGCACCGGAAACGCTCGTGTTGTTAAATGCACAGTTATCACTCTAGGGGGAGATTACTCTATGCCCACGACCAACAGAAGCGTATATACGGGAGCTCGCTCGATTCCAAACAAACAGGCCACGCCTACTATTTTTAAATAAGTTATAATGGCGAGGCCGCAACATCAATCAACAAAAACTACTACCATAAACAGTCGCTTTAAAATTGATTGGTGTATCATAAACCATTTGAAAGAAAACAAAATTTTCTGCAAAAAGCTACTAATAACGTTTTTGTAAAAACGTAAAGTAAATGCAAAAAAGAGCAGTATTGAGAGCGAGGTATGAATATTCCATTAGAGATCAGTATGTCGATCGGGTTTGTTTGGAATTGGACGTTTTTGTTTCCGGTTTTGGTCGCGAGACTTTGTAAAGCTATAGGATTCTGACAGTACAGAGCTGCATAACTTCACAGAGTGTCGCTGCTAACGGATGCGTATATAGGAGCTTGCACGGCTCCAGACAAACAAGCCGCGCCCAATATTGTTTTATATAACCTATAATGGAGAGGCCGCAAGACTAACCAACAAATATTACTCCCATTGGCAGTCGCTCCATAATTGTGTTGAGATAATACAATCTGCACACGATTAGACGGACTCATGTTTACTAATTAGCATTACTGTTCTACAATTTTCAGTTATCTTCTCCTTTTTGTTTTGTTTGCACTTCGTAGTTGTCTTCTCACCACGAAACATTTTTACATTACTAGTGGGTACTAAGTGTGTATCGATGTCTATGCTATATTACTAAAGCTTATAATAGCTACGTCTATGTTCCTTCTTCTTCCTGTTTATAAAATAAAACGGCTAAAACGTATTTTTGTAATATACTAAAGTTTATCCATCCATCATAATGGCATCTGCTCAGAACTCAACAGGTTATGGGCCCAGGACGAGACTATACTTTGACGGTAACCCAACTTCATTTCCAATATGGGAAACTAGATTCCTGAACTATCTGTATACACAGGATAAAGATGTTCACAAATCTATTATTCCTAAACCTACTGATGGGGAAGACCCAACTAACTTTGAGGAGAAAAGCAGGATGGCAGATGCGGAATTTGTGCAAGTATTGGATGAGAAATCCCTATTGCTAATTATGACTGACGCTGCAGATGATGGTAGGAAAGCTCTGTTTATTTTGAGACAACATTTTGCCAGTACCGATTAACCCAGAGTGTTAACTCTCTATGAAGAACTCACAACCCTTCGGATGCAGGACCACGAAGATATAACCGACTACATTATAAGAGCAGAAAAAGCATCCACAGGCTTGCGAACGGCAGGTGAGCAAATTACTGACAATTTAATAATCGCCATGCTTCTAAAAGGATTGCCCGAGTCCTTTAAGCCCTTTGTAGTGGTTCACACACAACTAGACAAGGTCAAAACTTTATCTGAATTCAAGGCATCGTTAACAAATTATGCCAGTACCGAGGCCATCCGCAACCAACGTGAGTGTTCAACTGCTATGACAGCTCAAACATCCTTTAAAACACAATGTAAGGCATGTGCTAAATATGGCCATCGGTCCCTCAATTGCTCTGTGAAAGAAAGTCTTACGTGCTCCTATTGTAATAAACCACGACATGTTGAAGCTGTATGCTTTCTAAAGAAAAGAGGTGTAAAACCTGTGACCTCACAGAATTCAACAAACCTAACATTTACTTTCCTGATGAATACTACTACATATGCTGACAACATTTCACAGCCAAAACCAATGATGCATGACAAACTTCTAGTGGACTGTGGGGCCACGGCACACATAGTCAACAATCCTGATCGTTTCATTACATATGACAATGAATTTGTCCCAGAAAGACATTACATAGAATTGGCAGATGGAAGGCGTAGCAATGAGCTAGTTACAGCCAAAGGCAGTGCAGTATTCAACATATTTGACTCAAAGGGGGAGACAAAGCATATTAGTCTCAAAAATTCTCTTCTGGCACCAAGTTTCCCTACAAACTTATTTTCTGTTAGCGCTGCTGTTGGAACTGGTGCTCAAGTCACATTTACGCAGAACAGCAGTACTCTATCATCAAATCACACAGATTTCAACATTATAAAGGAAGGGCAACTCTACTTTCTGCAAACTCAATATGAATCAGCATACATTACAAAAACTCTTGACCAGTGGCACAAAGACCTTGGCCACATGAACTACGACGATATCGTCAAACTACAACCTGCCACCAAAGGTATGAAAGTTGACAAACCAACACTAAAACCAAAAAGCTGTAAGACCTGCAGTTAAAACAAAATAACGGTGCAACCAAAGTCTCAAGATGACACACCAACACATGCCACAAAACCTTTGCAAAGAGTCCACACTGATATAGCTGGACCGATCAATCCCACATCAAAGGATGGACAGAAGTACATCATCAGCTTCATCGATGAATACTCAAGCATGCTTTTCCTCTACTTTCTACGCAGTAAAGAGGAATCACATCGGGCACTAAAAAGATTCCTAAGTGATGTGACATCTATCGGAAATGTTCAAGAGATACACTCTGATAATGGCGGAGAATACACTGGTACAGAATTTCAGAATGTCTTACTAAATAACAAAATCAAGTTCACGTCTACAGCACCATATTCCCTATATCAAAACGGGAAAGCCGAGCGTAATTGGAGAAGCCTGCTAGAAATGTCCAGATGCCTGCTATCTGATGCCAATCTAAGCAAGAATTTGTGGACATATGCCGTGCGTCACGCTCAATACTTACGCAACAGAAGTTACCAAAGGCGCACTAACAAGACAGCATATGAACTCCTCACGAATCACAAACCAGATATGAGACTCATTTATACTTTTGGTGCACCATGTACATACTACAATGAAGGACATAAATTAAAACTGGATGCCAGAGGTTATGAAGGCATCTACCTCGGTATCAATACAACTAGTCAAAGTTATTATGTTCTCAAAACAAACCAGCAAGTGGTCACCTCAAGGAATGTAACTGTAAATTCAACTTCTCCGCTAGCCATTTGTGAACAGGAAGCCCTCATGGTTCCGCTCAGTGCTAATCAAGGTAAACGCACAGAGCCTGCTGGGGATGGTGATCTGTCATCTGGTCCAGCTACCCGGGTATCTCATCCAGAACAGAATGACGATGCACACATATCAGCCGAAGAGCTAAATGAAACAGATGGTACATCTGATATAGCTGTACCGGAGGACAGACCAACACGAGAACGTAGACCTCCAAGGTACTTATCTGACTACTACCTAACCACCACTGATTATGCTTACTAAGTACTGATGGATATCCCAAATACATACGAAGAAGCTATTCGTTCTAAAGATGCTGAATGCTGGAAAGCAGCAATGGACAGAGAAATGGATTCGCTTAATGCTAACGAAACGTGGGAGATCAAGCCCTTACCCAGCGATCGATCTGAGACCAAAGGTCGGTGGGTATATACGTTGAAGCAAGGAAAAGAAAAGAATCAAGTTGAGTACAAGGCACGATACGTCGCAAAAGGCTACTCACAAACATATGGGGTAAACTACTTTGACACTTACTCTCCCACAACTAGATTCTCCTCAATTAGATCCATACTGCAAATGGCAACCAACAGTGACCTCATACTTCACCAACTAGATGTTAAGGGGGCCTACCTTAACGCTCCAATAGATACAGATATCTACCTTGAGCAACCAGCTGGTTATCTTCAAACCGATGAAAGAAATACAAAGCTTACCTGCCACCTAAAGAAGTCGATCTATGGCCTAAAACAAGTGGACGTAACTGGCACCAAACACTAATTGAGTTTCTAAAGACGGAAGGTTTCCAGGCTGTTCAGAACGATCCTTGTGTTTACAAGAACAGAGCTGCAGACAACGAGCTAACATACATACTGTTCTGGGTTGACGACATTATAGTGGCCAGCAACACACTCACATCAATCAATAGAACCAAACAGAAACTAAGTCAAAAGTTCAGCATGGATGACAGGGGTGAGTTGAGATGGTTTCTTGGCATTGACTTTTCACGTCTTGACAATGGCAACTATTCAATGTCACAAGAACGCTATGTTGATAGTATTCTAAAAAGATTTAACATCACTGAATGTAATCCTACTCAAACACCTGCTGATAAACATGTTGTTTTAGAAAAAGCTACTGAGGGTGAACACAACAAGGTTCTTAAATCAAATTATCCTTACCGTCAAGTGGTCGGCAGTTTGATCTATCTCATGACTGCAACACGTCCAGATATCAGCTGGATAGTCTCCAAACTGTCACAGTTTCTGGAAAAACCAGGACCGCAGCATATCACCGCAGCCAAACGCGTGCTGAGATATCTCAAAGCCACCAAAAACTATTCACTGACTTTCAAACCAACAGATAATCAGCTTACTGGTTATACTGATTCAGATTGGGCTGGGGACACCGAAGACAGAAAGTCTACCACAGGCTATGTATTCACACTTGGGCAGTCCAGTGCACCTATTAGCTGGAAGACACAGAAACAGCAAACCGTGGCTTTATCATCCTGTGAGGCAGAGTATATGGCACTAGCAGAAGCTGTCAAAGAAATGATCTATCTTTGCTCATTCTGCTCCAGTCTTGGCATTGAACAATCAAACGACAACACAATCTTCTCCGACAATCAGGGTACTCTATCACTTGCTAAAGGTGATCCAGTTAAACACAATCGTACAAAGCATATAGACATTCGCTACCACTTTCTCAGAGAGCAGTCTAACATCAAATATCAATACATCCCGAGTTGTGATAACCCTGCAGACTGTATGACTAAAGCACTGGCGAAACCACAATTTACCAGTGCTGTAACACGCTTGGGTATGGCAGATTGAGAGGGGCTGTTGAGATAATACAATCTGCACACGATTAGACTGACTCATGTTTACTAATTAGCATTACTGTTCTACAATTTTCAGTTATCTTCTCCTTTTTGTTTTGTTTGCACTTCGTAGTTGTCTTCTCACCACGAAACATTTTTACATTACTAGTGGGTACTAAGTGTGTATCGATGTCTATGCTATATTATAATTATATTATAAGCTTATAATAGCTACGTCTATGTTCCTTCTTCTTCCTGTTTATAAAATAAAACGGCTAAAACGTATTTTTGTAATATACTAAAGTTTATCATCATCCATCATAATGGCATCTGCTCAGAACTCAACAAATTGATTGTTGTATTATACATTTTTAGAAAAAAGACAAAATTTCTTACAAGAAACTACAACCGATTTTTTGTAATAAAATAAAGTAAATGCAAAAGAGCGAGATGTTGAGAGCGAGGTAAGAATATTACATTAGAGATCCGTATGTCGATCGGGTTTGTTTGGAATCGAGCGATTTTGTTTCCGGTTTTTGATCGCGGGACTCTGTGAAACTATACGTCACTGCCCTGTACCTACAGAGCCGTACTTGATACAAACTCCAAACCTATCTCATAAAACACATGGTCAAGTACAAGGAAGTTTGTTGTTTTTGTATTATGTAGTCACGCTTCTTTTGTTTTGTACGCCACTGGCGAAACGGCAGGCAATGAAAATGATACGTAATTCGTAAGCGCGATAGTCGTTATCGTGGAATTGTAAGTATAACATCACTAATAGTTGCATTTTCGCGAGATAAGTCACTAATTCAAACACTTTTATATTACTTATTAATCTATATAGAAAACCTAATGTGAATGATTTATCTTTAAGATCAGTCAGATTGTTCCCACTGAGAGCCTCTAAAGGCAAAAAGATTTCTCACGTCTTTTTGCCTTTAGAGGCTCTCAGTGGGAACAATCTGATCTGATATGAGCTGTTTTGATGTCGCATAAATGAGTGTTTTTTGCTAATAGTGCCGGTAGGTTGTAAAAGCAGTACCTCGTTCGGCCTGTAACATTTTAATTGAATTAGAAGATGTTTGAAAGGTGTTAATTTTAAAAAAGTTGTTTTATTTTTAGTACCTTTTTTAACAGGTTTCATATGTACGATAGTAAAGCTGAGTAGGCCTAATTGAGACTATAGCTCTGACTCACAACAATTGATCTTTTTCTTCAACATACTTGTATTAGTGAGGGGGTAATATAGGGTCATATAAGAATATAATAACAGAGTTAGTCTATCGCATCCATTAGTGAAAGTATATAAGACAGTGTTGTGAGTTAATCGGTTCACTTCGCTAACAGACTGTCTGCCAGCAAATGTTTGGGAATAAGTATTTAAGAGCAACAATAAGTTAACAACAGTAAGTTTGCTATTGGTTATTAGCAAACCATTAGCTATGCATAGAATTGATTTATAACATTCGGGAAAGAGAGAATCGGAAGTTAACTGCAACATAATGACGACGAATCATCTCACTCTGCTCTACTTTAGATATAAATGATGGGATGAAGTATATACGTAGTCATATCATTTTCAATACAAATGAAGCATTTTATATAGTGCACAATGGGCTCCCAAAGTAAAAATTATCAATACGGCTTCGGATTTTGTGAACCCAAGTCATTCTCAACATTCATAAAAATGTAATGTTTGTACAGTGCGGTTGATATTATTTGATTTGAGTTTATTTTCATCATAAAAACAGATGCACACAGAGACATAAACTAAATAAATATACATGTATGAATAAGCAATCATAATACAATAGGGAGTGATGAAGGCCCACGTGCACAGTAGCAGGGCTAATCAAGGTGCAGGGACCGAGTTGACAATTTTCTTAATATAATAATGTTCACATATTAAGACCTAAAGCTATCCCAATGAGTCAAGTAGATGCCTTTTTAAAGCAATATTAAAACTATTTTAGTTTTCAATGTACCTGATCGATATTGGTAAGTCATTCCAATTACTGGACAACTGGTAAGTTACCTGTCACAGTTACACTCTGCAGCATTGCCCTATGCTTTTAAACAATAAATTAGTTTACTGTTTATTAAACTGTTATAAAGCAATGTCAAAATGTCAGTTTGAAAAATTTCTGAGGCTTTGAAAATTATACCCATGTTTTTATGCAGTTGACTTCTCAAATAATCAATATGAGAAGACCAGTTTAATGAGTTGTCAATCACTATGTTTCCATGATGCGCAGTGCTTCGGAGTTGCGCTATCTCCGAATCATGGAAACGGCGTCTTCGCACTGAAATCACTGCGCACTGATCAGTGCGAAGCCAGTGCAAATTCGCAGCAAGGAAACAGCGACTGCGCAGTGGCTGCGCATAGCTCTCATGCCGTGGAGACGGATTCTTCGAGGGCCATAAACTAGTACAAAGGTTGTCCTGCTAATCTTGTTGTTTTACTATTCTTCCGATCTTCTTTCACCTAAATTTAATTATGGTCTGCATTCACGAGGATGATGATGAGGTGATTACTTTCCTGGACTTTGTTATCGATGCCAACACTTTTCGAAAAATAGATGGCAAGTCCTAAATAAACGTTTAAATAATATATTACTTAAAATACTTATTAAAAATACATTACTATGTAAAAAGTGTGTTAAGGTTTGTAAAACCTTGTGAATGTGTATTGTAAATAAAAGTATAATGACGACAGAATCATAAAAAGACCGTTTATGACGTTCGGTATCTGTGATCGATTCTATTTCTCCATCAGGCGATTCGATTTATACAATTTCTCTTCTCTGGCTAATTTGCAGTATTTGCTGAAAACCACTGCGCAGCATGGAAACGTACAATCCCCTCGACTTCGGAGGGGGCCTGCTTCGCAGTACTGCGCACCATAGAAACATAGTGAATAACTACTCCTAAGAATTTCACATTTGTATCTTTATTTATTGGCTTTTCGTTGATACTTATATTTTGGCTAAGTCCGAACTTATTTTGATGATTTTTGATTATTATAACATTTGTTTTATCAATGTTAAGAGTTAGCTTGTTTGCAGTACACCAATTTTGAACTTTATCTAAAGCTGAATTGATTTTGTGGATATTATCATTTAATTTCTTGTTAGTAAAAACAGATTTGTATCATCAGCAAACAAAATAGTAGAGAAGGGTTTCGAATAATAAATAGAGAAGGAACAATGTAGGGCCAAGGATAGAACCTTGTGGAACCCCACATTCAATTTGTTGTGATTCTGATAGAGTAGATTTATTTAAATATACTGACTGAGTTCTATCAGAAAGGTAACTTTTAAGTAGTTTGACATTGCTACATGAAAAATTATAAGCTGCGAGTTTTAAAAGCAAAATAGAGTGATTTATGGTGTCGAAAGCCTTCAAGAAGTCAATAAAAATACCTAGGACAATGTTTTTTCCATTTAAAGCAGAAAAGACTGATTTAAAAAATCGGTTAAAGCATTATGTGTGCCTTTCCCTTTTTGAAACCCATAGGGGAGAGCGGGGTAGGTTGGCCCTATGGGGCAGGTTGGACTATGTCAATTTTGGAAAATATATGTGTGTTTGGAGTTTTCTTCCCATATGAAATATAGGTCAAGGTAATTACATCACTTCCTGTCAATGGCTGCCTCTCACATGTGCAAGGGTAAGTGAAATAATGTCAAATCTATAATTTTTGCTCAAAAAGTAACTTTATGAAATATAACTTGTGGTCAGCATATTCTTGATTGTGTTAATTCTACTTCTGTCATACTCTTAATAAGAGATGTCTAGCATATATTCAACCAAATTCAGATTAAGTTGGGAAGCCAGCAATAATAAAATTTTTGATGGTTGAAATTATGTCCACCAACTTCAGATGGGGCAAGTTGGCCTTTTGAAAAAGGGGCAGGTTGGCCTGTGGGCCAACCTACCCCATCAAGATTGTGAAATGGAAGTAAAGATTATGGCTTGTTTGAATCAGAATTAGGCCTATTCAGTGGAGTACATATCCAAACAGACTCCAGCATAAAATATAGGCATATTTGTTGTAGAAACTTTATACTAGAATTTGACAAGCAATTAATCATGGTTCGAAACTACAAGCGTAAAGCAGAACGAGGGGCGACCAAAGAGGACATCACAGCTGCACTTCGGTTTTTGAATGAAGGTGCCTCGCTGGACCAGACAGTAAAAACATTTAAAATTCCTGCCACAACCCTTAAAAGGCATAGAAAGAAATTGGGTGAGGGCTATACGCACTGTAAAACTGTAAAAATGGTTTTCAGCGATGCAATGGAGCTGAACTTAGCTAATCATCTTCAAGAGCTAGACCTTCGATTTTATGGTTTGACACCAGTTAAGTGTCGTGAATTGGTTTATGAGTACGCCAAGAGCAACAAAGGAGAAGTTACTATGCCTGAGAGTTGGAAAACAAACAAGACCGCTGGTAAAGATTGGCTTGCTGGATTCTTGAAGCGACATAAGCTGTCTTAAGAACTCCGGAGGCCACCTCACTTGCTAGACAGTCAGGATTCAATCGGCCAGCAGTTAGCTTGTTCTTCAACAAACTTAAAGAAGTGACAGATAGGTAAGCAAATCACACCGAAGTGGAAAGCAATGCGCTATTACTAACTGACCAAAAGAGACAAATTGAATTTTAAGCCTATATAAATTGTACAATGTTTAACCATGGATGTTTAACCATGGATATTAATACAGGCTCATGTTTCTAACTTTATTAAACCATCAAATCATTCATGTAAGGCCTACGGCTACTGTAACTATTTTGTTTCTGAATTGCTATGTTGTATTGTTTTAGGACCCAGATATCGCCTCAAAATATATACAATCTTGATGAAACTGGAGTTACCACCGTGCAAAATCCTGGAAGGGTGGTTAGCGTACTGGGAAAAAAGCAAGTGGCAGCAACTGCTTCTCAAGAGCGTGGGGAGCTCGTGACAATGTGTTGTGCCATAAACGCAATCGGCAATTCTCTGCCGCCATTTTATATATTTCCTAGAGTTAATTTTAAACAGCACTTTCTCAATAGAGCTGCTGCTGGCTCAAAGGGAGTAGCGTGCAAAACCGGGTATATGAATAGCGATATTTTCACAAATGATTACTTACCATTTTTCGTTAGCCATACAAAGCCCACCAGCAGTGAACCAATTCTTTTAATTCTGGACAATCATAGCTCTCATATATCTATCCAGTCAATTGAATTTTGCAAAGAAAACAACGTAATTTTGTTAACTCTCCCACCTTACACCTCTCATAGGCTCCAACCCCTAGATCGCAGTGTATATGGACCTTTGAAACGCTACTTGAACGCAGCGATGGACGATTGGCTGCGATGTCATCCGAGTCGCTACATTTCCATTTATGAAATGGCAGAGCTATCAGGCATAGCATTTACTAAAAGCATCACAAATTCTAACATTACAGCTGGATTTCGTGCTACCGGTATATACCCCTATAACTCAGATGTATTCGACGACAGTGATTTCTTTCCCGCAGATATAACTGACCAACCTGACCCCAAGGCATGTTCATATGCTGCACAACAACCAAATCTTAAACGTCAACTTGATCCTGAACGTCAACCTGATCCTGAGTCACAATCAAACGGTAATCCACAACCTTCTACATCTACCCAATAGAGTGTTCCATCAACTAGTAACTGCAGCAATCCAAAGCAACTTGCAGCAACACCAGTGGCTAAAAGACAACTGCCAGTTCAGCACATAACCCCAGAACAACTCATGCCCTTGCCGAAAGCCTGCAGTCACCAAAGAAAGTTGAACAGGAAAAAAGTCTCATCAGCAATTCTCACCGACACACCCGAAAAAAATCGAATAGCAGAAAATGCAAAAGCCAGAATACCAAAACCTCCTGCCAAAAAGCGAAAAAAATCACCAATGCCTGATTCCACCGATGAAGATGTTGTATCAATTGATTTAACTGATTCAGAATCTGGAGACAACTTTCTAGAATTGGAATATAATGACCAAGAGGTTGGGGACATAACTCAAGGAGCTCACGTGTTGGTAAAATACCCGGCAGGTAGGAAAACAGTATTTTATGCCGGGTGTGTTCTTGAAGTTATGGATGATGATAAGTTTGAAGTGAACTTTGTACACAAAGTCACCAACAGCAAGAATTGTGCGTTTCAATATCCCGACAAGGAAGACCGCGACTTGGTCAGCAAGGAGGACATTGTTATGAAATTAGGAGATCCGATTTCAACCGGGGGAACAATGAGATCAATTAAAAAGCTCACATTTGACGTTGATTTGAGATATTTCTATGACAATCTTCGCTAACCACCTTTATTGCAGTATTAACCAAATCATTACACATTTTCTGTTATTTTTTCTTTTCTTGATTCCCTGGCTGGGATTAGATGATGTGGCAAACATTCTTATTCAGCTGTACTTCAAATAACTGCTTGTATTGCAGTGAATAAATAAATGAATAAATAGTATTTATTTTTTGTGGTCAAACAAACTTTCTTAACACGTGTTTTGGTACATAATATAAACTAGATAATGAATACTCCAACCTGCCCCATTGAGAGGTCCAACCTACCCCGTGTGTGGGGTAGGTTGGACTTCTAATGATATGTTTAAAAAGTTTGAATAACCCTTGAAATAACTTTCTCAGGGCTTTTCTAAAGCAGCACAATGTAGTTAAGAGCTAAAAATGTGGTCATACAAAGAATCATCAGCATCTGATAAAAAACACAGAACCAATAACAAAAATTCTGAAAAGGGGGCCAACCTACCCCGGTCTCCCCTATTGATGTTTGGTTATAATGCTGTGTGTTTCCAAATGGTTCAGCGCCTGAGCGCTCATAACTTTCTCAAAAACTTTCGAAAAAACTGGTAGAATTGATATAGGTCTATAATTGCTAGACACCATTTTTGATCCTTTTTTAAACAACGTTAGTGCTTTTGCAATTTTCATGTTAGTAAGAACAGTGCCAATGTTAATTCCCATGCTTATTATATAGGTTAAGGGTAATGTAAGGTAGGGTGCACACATTTTAACAAGCTTAGTGGGAATCAAATCCAATCCTGCAGCTCTCTCTTCATTTAGACCAGTTAAAGTTGGCAAAATTATCATGCTTCATTCACATTTCTTGCATCATATACAGGGTTCCATTTTACATTTTTATATATACTTTCTAGATTATATGAATTTGTATTTTTGAAACATCGCTTTGATATTTTGGGAGTTACCTCACAGTTTTTGTCTTGAAAGATTGCAAAAGTTGGAAAGGGATCGGAGGTGTCTTTAGTAATAGTACCACACACTATATCATTTGATTCAAAGTTAACGATAATGTGATCAATACATGTCTTAAAAGTAGAGGTAACTCGAGTTGGAATATCTATTTAATTTCTAAAATTGTACTGATGAAAAATATCAATGTAACTAGAACTTCCCTCAATGCATTGATGTTGTTTTGCATTCACTATATTAGTAAACTCATAAAACCAGTTGTTTTGTACTTCAATTAACTATTTCGAATGTGGCCAGTAAATATTTGCTACAAATTGATACTGATAATGACTAAATAATGTTGACTATACACGACTTTTTGGGATGCAGTTGGTTTCAACATATATTTGAACATATTCTTTTCAAAAAATGGCGGCGTGCTTTTTTTGTTTATTAGCTAGTTTCCGGTGTGGGTAGCAACTGCGAACTTAGCTGATACAAAAGCTGCGATGAAATAAGTTAACTCGTCTACCTAATTACTGTAGACCGGCAGAATCTTTGTCAGTACTCAGATGTTTACACAGCATTTAGAGGATGCTAATATGACAAGTTTTTCATTTCCCTTATTTGAGGCGTCTGAGACATTCGTAATAATGTATCTGTAGCTGGATTAAAAGTTTTATTCTAGCCAACATGAGCAAATAAAAAATAAAATATATGCCAATAGAGCCGCGTAGGACTAGAATTTTATCGCAATAGCCGCTGTGAATACACGAGATAGAGACAGGTTGTATCACTTGTTACATCATTTTGGACAAGTCTTGGCATGGTTTTTTTGGCCTGGGCGTTTTTACCGCAATCAATTTTTTTCGATTTTAATCTTAAAATATCTTGACAATGAGATCGCCTAACACAACAAACAACATATCAACTGATAGACAAAAAATGCTTTCTTTTGAAATAACTAAAATTTGAGCCTATCACATCTTTAAGGTGATCTTAGCATTAGTTGCTAGCAAACTCGTTAACCAAGATGAAGGCACTTCAGAGATTCGCCGATTGAAGCTAAACTGTACATCAAACTCTAGCGAAAAGCTGACTTTATCATTGGTCGAGTCACTGTCACAATTGCTATCATTGGTCGAGTCATTTTTGCAATTGTTTCTGCTAAATTAAAACCTTGCATCAAAATTTAATTGTAAAAAGTGACTACATTTTTCCAACTTAGAGAATTGTTGAGTGATTCACATTGTTGATCCTGTATCATGTCAACGTCTGATGTTTTGCAGGTGTGGCTCGCTCCACCAGTCCTGATCTCACTATGCTGCTGAACACCATTTCAATCGGATTAATTCTTTGTGTTTGCTGTGTTCTACCCAGCTTTGCAAATGTCATTCCGTGCACCACAGAGTCCTCTGTAAGTTCTAAGCCAGTAACCATTCCCTGACCATTTTGGAAACTTTGAAATTGACAATAATTTGACATAAGCTAGCAGTCAGCAATCCTTGAATATGATTGGCTGATTCTACTTTATTGTTATGTATATCACCATGATATTTGGTAGCTTAAAAATTGAAATCAACAGGATTCACTATCTGATAGCCTCAGCTCTTGCAGTGAAACTTTAATACTTCTGATGTGGCTGCAAATTTTCTGCTTCAAATTACCCAAAATAGTTCCAAAGCTCTCTTCTTCTTCTTTTAGCCAATAATAATCTGTCTTACCCTTATGTTAGCCAATCACAACCTCTCTTACCCCTTCGGTTAATCATAACTTGCTGTAGCCTTCTGTTAGCCAATCACAACTTTTCTTGCCCTTTTGTTACCCAATTGTAACCTTTCTTACCTTTCTGTTACCCAATAATAAACTTTCTTACCCTTCTGTTATTCAATCATATTCTCTCTTACCCTTTTGCTAGCCAACCACGACCTATTACCCTTTTGTCAGGCAATCATTCTCTGTGGTACCCTTCTGTTAGCCAATCATAACCTCTCTTACCTTTCCGTTAGCAAATCATAGCCTGTCTTACTTTTCTGTTAGCCAATCATAACCTCTCTTACCTTTTCGTTAGCAAATCATAGCCCGTCTTACTTTGCTGTTAGCCAATCATAACCTTTCTTACTTTTCTGTTATCCAATCACAAGCTGTCTTTTGCTTTATTGCTCCTGACTTAACTTAAAAGCAGTCTATAGTAGGACAAATTTTATTGTTCAGCAAGATTTGAGCATATCTCAAGATTTACACTGCCTGCTTATATGTTTTTTTCTTTGTGTACTCAGATCAAATAATCATACCAACAGTTGCGGGTAGATGTCTTCTGCTTGGCTACAGTTTGTTAATGACAGTCTTTGATTTTTTTAGATGACCGTTTCATGTCTGGTTTCAGAAGACAAAGGTATGTTTTAGCTCTATACAATCATAAAATGTCTCAAATTTTATAATTCTTGTTGTTTGACGTTTAATACAGTCAAACCTCAAGAAACTCATGTGTCTTAGAGACAAATCTATATACATATTTCTCAATGTTGGCCATCGGTCATTGTATATGTCCATCTATAGCTATTGGAATCTTAGAATAAAGAATCCTTGAAGCAGAAGATTTGATCTAGGTACCTCCCATTAGCCAATCCGACACCTTACTATCTAAACCACACAAGCTTGATAGATTTGCCAGGCAATATATGTCACTATATTGGAGCGGATACGCTACCGCTTTTGGTCACGACGCAAAGTTATGGCGTAACATCATTGAGAAGCGGTAGCTCTTATTAGTAAGCTTACTCAAATTATCCATTGGCAATGTGCCGGGTTAATAACAAGTGGCAGGCAACTCTCATTATCTCTCATGGTTTATAAGCTGATTTTTAATACCCGGGCAGCACCGGGTAGCTCAGCTAGTATTATTCTAAGAATATGTTTATTTCGTTTGATTTACTTCAGAGCTCAAAGTTCAATGATACATATTTCAAGCAATGTTTGCTATAATAAGAGCCATGCCGATCCGTTTGAAGCCATGTTAGAAGTTGAGAAAAAAAAAAGTTTTTAAAGGTATTCGAACCGGGGACTTTCGGCTTACTAGATCGACCACGACTGACACACTACCAACGTTAGTTAGGTTATAGTTATCTATATATATATATATATTTCTCAAAGTATGTATGTGTGTCCTTCCAGCTATAGCTATTATTAGAATAGTTGTAGCTGGACAACGCTGACGCAGCGTCATGGCGTACTGTCATTAGAAGCCTAGCGCTTATTAACTAGCTTACTGAAATTTTCCATTGGCAATGTGCCAGGCTAATAGCAAGCGGCGAGCAACTCTCATTACTTCTCGTTGTCTATAAGTTGAGTTTTCATACTATTTTCTATTGGCAATATGCCAGGCTAATAGCAAGGGGTAGGCAACTCTCATCACTTCGCATCGCTTATAAGCTGATTTTTACTACCCGGGCAACGCCGGGAAGCACAGCTACTATACATATATATAGAAGCATAAAATCCGAGCAGAATACTCAATAATCAAATCAGAGGAAGTTAAAATCAGCAAAACAGACTATAACTTTAGATAAAACACTTCATTACTAATAGTTTCATGCTTGCTGAGAGCAATCTTCAGATCTGAAGATGTCTACAGCAATCTTCAGATCTGAGGATGACTACAGAAATCTGAAGATTGCTCCCAACAAGCATAAAACTATTAATAAAATGTTTCACATAAAGAAATAGTCTGCTTTACCGATTATATATATACATAAATATACATTGTATAGTAAAGTATTGTATACATTATATATACATTGTATAATATTATATATATTATATATACATTGTGCCGGTATAGTATAATATTATATACATTATATATACATTGTGCCGGTATAGTATAATGTTATATACATTGTATATACATTGTATAGTATAATATTCCCACGACCAAACGCGCGGAGCGAATGTTTGAGAGTATTTATGATAAATGCATGTGCACACAACTTACAAAAATTAAAACTTACCTATCTGATCGGATTATACGTAAATAGACAGATTAATTCGGCCAAAAATCGCCACAAAACTCTTGAAAAGCTTGGTTTAATAATAGTTAAGACCGGCCTACGATACGCCAATAAAGCCGTGCGACAGATAGTAGAACTATTTAGCAGTGCGCATTTCACGAGAAAAACATGCTCATTTTACCAGTCTATGGCATTGTTTACTTGCTAAGGTTTCTAATATTTTTGTTAGATTTAATTATAAGAATAATTAATCGAATTTATCCGAAGGTTTCTGTAATAAACGTAGACCGTTTGAGGCGTAGACCGATTTACAGGTATGAAATTGTGGTACACAGTTTATCAGCCTATGTTTTTTTGTCCAATTACCGAAAGTTTCATTGAATTATTTAAAACGTTAGCCGAAATTCTTTATAACTTATGTACAAGCTAAGGCCGAACTACAATGCCCCTTTATGACGAGAACATTTTTTTATTTTGCTGTAGTTTGCAGAAAACTTCCAGACGCGTGAACGCTCATACTTGCTTTCTGTTGCTACATTCAACACAACCAACTTTCAAACTGTGTATAGTACACAGCAGCTTGCCATTTTACTTCTAATTTTGCATTTCAGAGTTATAATAAACATATTTCCTTATTGTTGTTGTTAAATTACATACATTACAGTAGGCTAGGCCTACAGCTTTAATTAATATTTATTTTATTGTTGTAAAACATAGCTTTGAGATAGTACTCGATTAGGCATGATTTGTTGTGTGATTAGGTGTGATTTATTGTTGTAAAATATACTTTTTGACAACTACTTTTTCAACAACCAGCACTGCCATTTCTTTTTCCCATTATCACATATTCCATTATCAGGTCGTGGGCTGTATGACAGGGGAATTTCTAGTTATACGATGGTATAATGACTAGCAACATGGAGAAGGAAGGACAAGCAAATAGGTTCATAGGTCCTGGTATCTTTTGTGTAAAACTTTGGTTATGGGCTGTAACTATATTGACTAGCTCTAAAGAGGTAGTCAATATAAATGCAAGGCTAATGAGTATAAGGGTATTTCCCTTCACAGAGAACGTATAAGAGGAAAATGTTTCTATTATTCCAATTATATATCAATACATGAATAGTTCATGTTAATCTGCACATGAATAGAATCAGCTTCCTTTGAATCATATTTCTCCATGTAAAAATAGTTCCTGGTCGATAAAACTCAATAACTCCTGGACTCTCCATTCTCTCTAGATATTTGTTTAGCAGGTTACAAGAGTTTACTTCCTGCTTTGAGGAGTTGAGAATTTAGCTTTGGGATAAGGAGTTTAGAGTTTAGCTTTGAGATAAGGAGTTTAGAGTTTAGCTTTGAGATAAGGAGTTTAGAGTTTAGCTTTGAGATAAGGAGTTTAGAGTTTAGCTTTGAGATAAGGAGTTTGTCTTTTATTTTTCTTGCTGATTGCTATTAATGGTCTGAATTTCCTGTCAGTATAATCACCAGCCAACTCTTACCATACAGTCAGGCCTTGATGTAAGAGTTGATCCATTCTGATGTTATCATCATAGCTCCAAACTGACCTATGTCAAATTAATATTCGCAAAAGTATATATTGTAACCGGATTAATTTTTTCAGCAGCTCAAAAATACAGTGATAAATATGTATAATATTTATATATATGTATATATTATTTAAAATAAATGCATTATTTAATACTGTCTGGTAACCAAATATAAAGTCCTAGGTAATATGTAAAAACTAATTTATTACACTGCAATTAGTAAAGAAGATTTCTATTCGAATTGTAATATTAGTAAGAAAGGTTTCTATTGCTGCTGTATTGTTGCTAAAAGGTTTCTATCGCTACCAGAATTTACCAAATGAAAACCATCATTTGCTCAAATTGTATGTCGTGTGTTGAAAGGTTCATAAGTAGAAATAGTCAGAAGTCTGTTTGTCTATACTTAGTACTAGTAGACATGATATCTCCGTGAGCCGTGAGAAATCATCATATGTAATAAGTATCCGCACAATTATTCTGTTGTACAGCAAGTGGATGTAAGTAAGGGAACATAGTTCTTATTATAGTAAATACTAGCCCAATATGTTGCACAGGTGGTCGAGTGGTGCAGGTGATGGTATGCCTGGCTGCTAAGCTGAATATCAGAGTTTGATTAGTTTTGTTTAGATCAGAGTTTGGTATAAAGTAGTTATGAAGTTAATAAAATTGTTAATAAATTAATATTTAATAAATTGTTTTAACAGTTGCTTTGCGTTGTACAAAACATGGCTATATCTTATAATTTTATATGCTACGCCTTAGCTTCCTCATCCAGCAACAACATACTGGTATAGAGTTATTAGCGCTCTAGGCTAGATAATGACCAGGAAAACTACAGGAGTAGCAATTTGGCTAGCTGCCATATCTGGAATGTTTTGCTTGGCAGTGAGTTGTTTAAACAAAGTGCCTTGTGACCGCTTTTATACCTGTCAACATGGAGTATTAGTAATTAGTTTGACAGGTGAGACAAGCCGGATATTCGGAGTACGTAATCATAGAAAGGCATTTCTAAATGCTTGTTTTTAAACTACATGGCTACGAGCACTTTTAAGGAACAAAAACTTTTGCGTGTATTCGGTAAAATCAGACTGTTCAACTTTTTTTAGTTCTGCCTCTTCCACATGCTAACAATATTAGACAACTTGTGTTTAAATCACAAATCTACGAACACTCGTAGTAAATGTCTCAACAAGCTTATAATGATAAAATGTTTAAGAAGTTATGCGGAGAATATTTTCTATAACATTTGCTATCATAAAAACCGTGTTCGTTCGTCTATCTGGAGCCACTGTTAGAGGTTTGGAAAAAGATTGCTTTTAACAGGATTTGAACTCACGACTGTCAGCTTGGTAGACTGACAATACAGTAGCCTGCACTAATCTTACTCCTTGCTGTTTATTGGAGTACTTACGCAGTTAGTTATTACACCGGAGGGTCTCTAAGCGTGTGTGTGACTGCCAGGGTGCTAGTGTTATTATAAATACATGATTCCTACTGACCATTTTTATTTTACCATCCTGTGTAGGCATATCCATAATAAATTGTTTATGATTTGTTATCCTTTAATGTTTAGTGTACCCTGTATTATTACTATGCATTGTCTCTCTCTGTTATAGTAATTAGCTCTGGTCACTATGTTTTTGTCTAATTATGATGAAAACTGCCTGTCCCTTCTGCCGTGTCCCTGTCATGCCCATGGTCACTCTCTCTCTCTCAGCTCTGATCACTATGTTTTTGGCTAATTGTAAAGAAAACTGCTGTGTCCCTTTTACTGCTCTACAATAATCAAAACCACCGAGTGCAAGGCAATAAGATAAATATGTATTGATCAAGAACATATATGAATACTTGTGATTCAATGTGGGCGCATAGCATACGAAGAACAACATGCCAGAGACTGCCAGCGATCCAGCCTCCTTATATATCATCTTGTTTCATACGGGCTCCATCCATCGGTCTCTCAGTCTTCTGTCAGCGTCGGAGACCGTCTCTCGGTCGACCGGGTTCTCATCAAGCCGGTGATCGGCCCAATCGTTTCGTCGATCCTTGGGTTGTCGAGGCAGCTGGCTCTCTTTAACTTCACCTTAAAAAGCCTATTCGAGTTTAGACATGGAGACAAAAAGATGAAAAATGAATGAAAAAAGATGAACAATGGTATACATACAGAACAATCTAGAACAATGGCATATGTACTGAATAGTCTAGAACAATAGCATATATACAGAATAATCGCGAACAATGGTATATGTACATGTGCTGCCTACTAGTTGTCCTACTACTGTTTCCAGTCCAACTAATTGTCAATATGTCACCAATAGGTGTTACATTACCTCTAAATGGATTTGCTATTTCTTAGAATATATCTCTAACTGGAGTTGTTATTCTTTCAAATATATCTCTAATTGGAGTCGTTATTCCTTTGATTACATCACAAATTATTATAAATTTAGAAAATATAGGCGTATAAAGGGCATTTATACCAAACTATTTCTGATGTTTTTCTTGTAAAAATGTGTGCTGTCACTGTTTTATCTATTGTTGTCTCATTAAAAATAAGCTACTTATAACAAACTTATGCTAGACCCTCCATATTAGACCATTTTATTACTCCTAACACTGTTGACTAATATTTCATAGTTTTCAGTGAATACGAAATAAGTTCAAGAGAGAATGATCGAATGCAAGCTCAAGAAACAGTTTTATAAATTCTCTCAAGGTCTGGTTTCATAATCTCGCTGTTGCTGTCCTGTGTCCTTTCATTGTTTGGTGAACTCATCAGTCTGCCTCCTTTGCAGATGATTGCTCTGGTCAAAGTAATATTAGAATAGAAAGGAGCGTATTCTCTAAAGTCATCAATCACACGGGCCTTGTATTCAAGAGCCCTGGTAATGACTTCAACAGCATGACAATTTCATGGAACGCTCCATCCCCTAAAGGTAGGCTGGAAAGTGCCCAGGTAGCCTCTTCAGGCAAATAGTCAGGTTGAAGCAAGTACGATGAAATAATATGTGGATTTATGCCATGAATCACGACCCAGTGGTCCAGCGTGTCTGACCTGCAAACAACAGGTTGGAGTTCACTACCCATAAAAGGCCCTTGGCGGTGACAGAGATGACATCTCACCTTATAAGACATGCACAATTGGGCCTGTCTTTTGTGGAAAAGTCTATTTTCCAATCTTTTTTATTGCGACAAAATTTTATCAATTGTAGTCTTGAAACAAGATGAGAGAAAAATATGTATACTTTCTAACAAAATAGTGTAAAATTTGACAAGAGTTTTAATAATTTGAATCTGCCAATAAATCTATCAATTTAATCTTTTGTCAGATGACTTGATCCTTCATATGATTGAATCTGAAACACCAACAGAGAACATTATTCAACAATTACTGACCTTTGAGAACAGTTATTTCATGTGATACCCATTTCATATTAGTATCGTGTGGAAGACCATAGGGTCATGTCAGTAATGTGTCAAAGGTCATAAGGTCACATATCATTTTAGTATTGTGTAGAAGGCCGGAAGAGGATATCGCAATTGTCTCGATAGCTAACATTATAAGATAGGATCTCACCCTGCATTATTATTATTATAGCTGTATTTATCCTTTTTCAGACTTGTATGATGCAGAAGGATATATGCTGAAAGTCTATCGTCACTTGGATATTGGCAGGGTAAGTACAGGTGCCAATATCAGTAAAATTATCCCTCATTGATCGTAATTAAAGGCTTGTTTGTAATTTGCTATTGGTCACTTGAAATCAGTTCCTCTGTCAATTGATCACCTCAAATTGGTTCCTCTGTCAATTGATCACTTCAAATTGGTTCCTCTGTCAATTGTTATGTACGCTGGCGGTTTCTATCCCAAGGTATTAGCCTGCAAAGGTATTTATAAATCATTCAGATCATGCCATGCAATACCACCTTTATTTTGTCCATTCAGCCATTACAGTTGACACTTTACTAAATAAAGTTAATTTTGACAAGCTAGGTCTACATTTTGTAATAATTGTTACTGTAGTCAAATATAACACAGCATACTCATGACTAATAAAGTGCACTGACATTTTTGTACGATGATAACAGCCTATTTACATATGGATGGAAATATTCTCACTTTTAGCTCTTACGAAGGTCACTAGTATAAATTACAATATTTTTGTTGATACCAGTGACTGGTACTCTGTTAATATCTGGAGTTGCTGACTTTGTCTATTTTTAGCTCTGCTGCTCATTTCACGATTGTTTTGACCTAGGAAGTTTAAGTTCTGGTATGTCCGGTGTTTCTGGTATGTCCGGTGTTTCTGGTATGTCCAGTGTTTCTGGTATGTCCAGTGTTTCTGGTATGATCAGTGTTTCTGGTATGTCCGGTGTTTCTGGTATGTCCGGTGTTTCTAGTATGTCCGGTGTTTCTGATATTATCAGTGTTTCTGGTATGTCCGGTGTTTCTGGTATGATCAGTGTTTCTGATATGGTTAGTGTTTCTGGTATTGCTGGTTTTGTTTAGTATGGTTGGTGTTTCTATTGTGATTAGGGTTTCTGGTGTGATTGGTGTTTCTGGTATGATCTCTGTTATTAGTACGGTCTGTGTTTTTGCTATGGTTGGTGATGTTTTGGCTCCAGTGCCATAAAAGTGCCCAATTTATTTTTTAATTTGGTTGAAGTTTTGATACATTGTTTTCAAGAGTCAAGCTCTCACTGTAGATTCTGCAGTAATAGACATTATGGAAGCGGCTATTGAATCTACTTTACTACAATGGACCCCTGGGGTCCACTGCAGAAAGGTAACAGCGTACCTGTCTTGCAGTTTTTTCGCCTTGCGATGTGGAACACATAAGGTCCTGAAAATGCCGTAACAAGAGGTTTAATGTCGTAACAGTGAATATTACAGCATTAAACCTCTCGTTACGGCACTTTCCTCGCCACACAACATAACAAAAATGTCTCACAATGCACCGTGTACGTTGGAGTCGTGAAGATGCCGCTATGCTAGTTGCTGTAATCCTTCAAAACAACACCTGAAAGAGATGCGATGCTCTCTCTCTCATTTCAGTATTATTCGTGTTTCATAAAGGCTTGATTGTGCGTGATTGAAATGACATCAAATTTATTGTACATTATTGTGTTTAGTATAATATTTATTACAGACTTCAAGTTACCAAGGTTAATATAATATTTTGTTGCTAATTTTTAACATGTACATTTTATATACAGTAAATGTATATAGAATTTGATGCTTTTTTACCGGATGGGGTGTTCGCATAAGATTATTACAATGGTTGTCTATAGCCTTTTATATGACACTAGCTGCATTACCCGCCTACAGGAACAGATTCACACCTACAGGAACAGATTCACGTGCAGCATAAGGTTTATTGAGAGTGGTCTTTCATACTGTATAACAACTCGAAATATGCAGTCTACTGAAATTGTTGCCCTGAATATGCATGCACATATTATACATGTCAATAATTTTTGGGAGAACAATGGAAGTCTGCAATGTGTTTTACAGCTAGATGCATGTAAAATCTAGTAGATATTCTAGATTCATGTGTCTAGATTCAAGCATCCGTTCATACCCGTCTATATTTGCAGTTGATGATTGCGCACTTCTGCCGCCGAGCACCCGCCTTGGCTGACCAGTCTTTACCTCGCAGTTGACCATCATGCTCTTACACTCACCTCGCAATCAATCACACTGCACTCGCAATCAATCGGCCCGCACCCGCCCCGCAATCGATCCCCTTGCAGTCGCCATGCAATCAATTGCCTCGCACAAGCCTTGCAATCAATAGCCTCGAATGCGCAACCAATCGCCTCGCAACCAATTGCCTCGCACTCGCAATCAATCACCTCACAATCAATCGCCCAGCACTCAATCGCTTCTTAATCAACCGTCTCGCACTAGCCAACTCATTCATCTGAAAAGCCGTGCCTGAATACTCTCGCTGCACTCGGGGCGAAAAAGGTCTTCCATGCATCTCCGAGTGACGCCACGGCCCCAAACTGCTAGGTGCATTACCAGTCCGTGAGAACAGATTCATTTACAGCAAGAGGTTTATTGAGAGTTGTCTTTCATACTGTAAAGCAACTCCAAGTATGGAGTTTACTAAAAAAATTTGCCCTGATCACACTATGCATACACATATTCAGTCATATATGCCAATAATTTTGGAAGAATAGAAATCTGCAATACGTTTTACAGCTAGTCTACAATGCAACAGTCTCAAACCACTCAAATCGCAGTTGCCCTATTTGTGTACAGAGAACTGATAATGAAATTGACATTGCTAGACAAACTGAAGTTCTTCAAACGGGCAGTATTGAAAAGTTTTGCATCTTTTAAAAAAATATACAAAATATTTTGCTATCGCCAGCATTCATCGAATGGAGACTTCTACATGCTTAAAACACTAATTGTAGCTCACCAGTTTTTCGTCTATAGCCTGTGTTTTGACATGGTACAGTCAAACATGGATAACTCGAACTTCACGGGACCGAGCAAAAGTGTTCGAATTATCAGAGCGTTCAAGTTATCAGAGCACTGTCACAAGTCCATGTATTTACTTATTTATTAGTAGATACATGTACATATGCAAACTATAATATAAATCAAAAGCACAAATGGCTTGTTTCAAATTAAATGCTTCTAATGTAAAGTTTAAAACGTTTTTATCAAAAAGTATAGAGATTTTTCTATCACTTGAGATTGGTTTGTTGTTTGAGGTGATGTTATTGCCAGGACGTTTTTTTAGATTGACATTGGCAAAACTTGATCGTTGTTGAAATGCTCAAAAGAAAAGACATCTTTTTCTTTTGAGCGTTTTACCCACGATCAATTTTGCCGATTTTTCTTGAAGTTTATGCAACTTCAAGAAAAAGTTACCAAAGAAAAATCCCTTACTTTACCTGGGATTCGTTAAGAGCAACACTCCGAGGCAGTTCAATTAAAAGTTTTACGAGGTTTAACGGTACATTGTATATCACTCACGCTTTTTGAATGGATACTTATTGAATGTACACACGTATTTTGTGTTTAGGTCAAACGATGAATAGTTTTTTTAGCTAAGACAACGTATACGTTTAATAAAAAACAATTTTAAGACGTTTTAAACATTCAACATTCCGACGTTGATTCAACACGGAATCAACGTCGGAAAACTATTCGTCACGGGCTAGCCGGGTCACGCACTCAAGGACTTTCGCCACGCACATACAAAACAACATGCTGTTTTTGTTTTGTATGTGCATGGCGAAAATCCTTGCGCGCGTGACCCAGCAAGCCCGTGCTATTAATCGTATAGCACTATAAATCAAATTTGACCAAACCTTTAGAAAAGTCGTTGACAAAATTATTTTGCCGATGGTGGTAATAACAACGCTTATGAATTACGAAAATATGAGGTTTACCTCTATGGCTTTGAATAAAGTGATTTTGTAAAGCGATAACAACCGTTTCGGTAGCCGTTGGGCAAAAAAACAGTTCGAATTAACAGTGTTGAGTTCGAGTTATCTATAGCAATTTATCATTACGTGGGAACGGACCAAAGAAACCGTTCGAATTAGCCATGTTTTCGAGCTATCCGTGGCCGAGTTATCCATGTTTGACTGTATATACAGACAGTAATGAGGTTGTGTCGATAAAATTTATATGTATAACAGCGCAGACAGTATGTCAGGGCAGATACAGCATTAGCACCTTACAATAATAAAACATAACGCCAACATGATAGCCTTTTTATGAGATACAATAAAACAAACAAATGCATGAAAATATATATATACTGAACAACATTTTTTTGTTTTTCTGTCGGGTGTATGAACAAACAGTTTTCGGCTTGTGCCTACTTTTGAGAAGGCGACGTACAGCTGGTCATGACTAAAGCAGGGTGACAGTAAGTCGATACCAGCTGCTCTCTTTCTTCTCACCATCGCCTATCGCAACCCTCGGAGTACTCGTGCAAGTTCTGTAGTAGTAAGTTACAGTAGGCCTACTCGTAGCTGGAAAAAAATTAGTAACTCAGCTGCTGAAGGAAATGAACTTGTCCAACTATCACAAACGGTGGCAAATCCAACGTTATTAGGTAGTTGAGGTGTGGCAATTTATAGACAATACAACATGCATTGTATAAGAAGCACTTACCTTTTTGATGTGAAAATTTAGTAGGTGAGAACTGCGTTTTTCTAACGTTTACGTGACCTTCGCAGTACACGTTGGCAGTAAATATTAATTGCATGTAAATCACTAATAATTTATTTTATTTAATGAGTAGTACATTTGTATAGCTGTATAGACACTTTTGTAGGCTGCAGAACTCAGGACGGTGCTTTTTAACACGACAGCAACTTTCCTGTTTAAAAAGCGTGCTAACCAGAGATTTCGGTTAATGAGGTGAAAGAAAAACAACAGAATCGCCGCACCTTTATATAAGCCGCCGTGCTCAAATCGTCAGACAAAAGTAGCGGTTAATAGTCCGAAATTACGATATTTACTACTCATATTAATTCGGTCGGCTTCGTACGACTGAATGGCAAAAGAAAGACCGCTCTATAATTTATTTACTGTCACTACTCGTCTTAATTCAATTCACTTAGTATGACCGAAATTCGTACGACGATAAAAGGAAAGACCGCTCTATAAGGCGGACAGACAGACAACGATTGCCGTTTATATAGTAGATTATTGCGGAAGAGTGTTTTTCCAGTGGTTGCAAGAAACAAATGTTCACATGACCTTCCCGGTACACGTTGGCAGTAAATATTAGTTAGATGTTATTTGCTAAACATTAATTTATTTAGAGAGTAGTAAATTTTATTTAATTCACTACTGATATTTACTACTAATTTAATTTTACTACTTACTCATATTGATTAAGTTTGCTTCGTACGATCGAATCGAAAAAGAAAAGACCGCCATATAATCTATTTATACAGCTCCCATTTGGGAGTTATCGGTAACTAGATATATCAAGATGACAACTCATATTATTAGCATATCAGTATTTATCGTCCATCCCTACGATGAATAGTAGGTTACGTATTATAATAGAGGCGTGTACTAACCAGATACTCCCGTTAATACGCCCTGGCGATGAAAGAAAAAACCACCGAATAGCCGCGCCCTTATATAAGCCGCATGGCTCACAAACCATCAGAAAAAAGAAGCGGCTAATAGTCCGAAAAGTACGGGATTCTATAAAGCGGATAGACAGATAGACGATTGCCGTTTATATAGTAGACTAGCTGCATTACCCGTGTTCGGGAACAGATTTTCGTAAAGCAATAGTTTTATTGAGAGTTGTCTTTCATACTGTAAAACAACTCCAAATATGCAATCTACTGAAATTTTAGTGCTGATCTGACTGCATACACATATGCAGTTGTACATGTCAATAATGTTGGAAAGACCAATGGAAATATGCAATGGGTTTTACAGCTAGTCTACGATGCATCAGTCTCGAACCAATCAAATCGGAATTGTCCTAATTTTGTACACAGAACTGATTATGAAATTGACAAGCTAGGCAAACTGAAGTTCTTCAAACTGGCAGTATTGAAAAGTTTTACATATTTTCAGAAATTCTAGAAAATGTTTTGCTATTACACTGCTTAGCTATCACCAGCATTTATTGAATAGAGACTTCTACATGCTTGAAACACTAATCATGAATCACCAGTTCTTCATCTATAGCCTGTGTTTTGACACGGTATATACAAACTTTGCAGCAGTAATGTGGTCGTGTTAATAAAATTTATTATCAATAAAATCTACTATATAAATTACATATATGGCCTCTCGCCTTTCCAACGTAAGGCATTACATCTGGAGCATTTTTGGACATTTGTCCCATAGAAAAATTCGGCCCTATACTGTGTTGCAGGACTGTAGTCAAGTGCGAAGTTTTCTGTCTATACGCAGCGCCTGCATGGTAGCAGCTGCTGTAGTTAGTGCATCTTGCTGTTGTCGCCGGTTCATCTGCTCAGAAAATGCAGCTCGCCGAGCAGCTGTTGTAGCTAGTGCATCATGTTCTTGTCGCCGCTGCATCTGCTCGGAGGCTTCTGCATGTCTGGCCGAAGTAGCGGCTGCTCTGAGCCGTTTGAGTCGCTGCTGGGTCGGTTCAGTAGTCTCTGCACTTCTAGCAGCTGCAGCATCTATTCTGGCCTGCTATCGATGTACCTGTGTTTGTTCAGCGGTTTCTGCTCTTCTAGCAGCTGCTATTCTGTTTCGTTGTAGGCGTAGCTGTGTTTGATCTGCAGTTTCTGCACTTCTAGCAGATGCAGTAGCTATTCTGTTTTGTTGTAGGCGTAGCTGTGTTTGCTCTGCAGTTTCTGCACTTCTAGCAGATGCAGTAGCAGTTCCGTTTTGTTGTGGGCGTAGCTGTGTTTGCTCTGCAGTTTTTGCTCATCTACCCGCTGCTTTGCGAATTCGGTCTCTTTCTCTACGGGAATCAATCTGTTCTTGCGTTTGGGCAGTAGGTTTTTTGGAAGGCATTGCACTGCTTCAAGCATTTTTAAAATTGAATGAGATTGGCTGCTTTTTTGTAATATACACTGCTCGCTTTCTTCTCACCGTCGCCTATCGCAACGCTCGGAGTGCCCGTGCAAGTTCTGTAGTAGCTGTAGTTCTGTAGTACTCATAGCTGGAAAATAAGTAAAAGTAACTCAGCTGCGGAAGGAAATGAACATGTTAACTATCACAAACAGTGGCATATCCAACGTTTTTAACCCTTTCACCGAAGTAGACTCATTTATGCGTTTTCTATGGTCGAACGCCGTAGACGCATATTTGCGACTTCCCCAGCAATTGAATTTTATTATTCGTTGATAACATAACCAACGATCTTTTATAGCAGTTACAGTGTCGTCCAAAGATTACTCTATAAAATTAGCCTAAAATTTAATTTTAAATCTTCGTTTGAGAATTTCCAACCTAAAAACGAAGATTTTTTGTGCGAGTTCATTAAATGCGTCCGAGTTAAAAAACAAATAACTACTTGTGTTGATGAAATTATAGACGACTCAGATTTTTGTGATTACACAGATAATTAAAACGCACAAAGTATAGACACAACAAATTTTTTGTATAGCAGTGCTTGTTAACATGTTGGCAAAATGAAATATATAACCAAAACAAATGTTCTAGATCGAGTTTGAAATTGAAATAATATCGTATACATATTAAGAAATATCGGCAAAATGGCTGGCAGTAGGCCGATAGCTAAATTTGTACACGGACGCAAGTGAAAGGGTTAAGTAGTGGAAGTGTGGCAATTCATAGACAATACAACATTGATTAAGAAATACTTACCTTTTTTATGTAGAAATTTAGTAGGAGAGATCTGCGTTTTCCAGTGTCCGCAAGAAACCAACGTTCGCGTGACCTTCTCGGTACACGTTGGTAGTAAAAATTAATCGCATGTAAATTACTATTCATTAATTTAATTAATTTAATGATTAGTACATTTTTATAGCTGTATAGGCCGCCGAACTCAGGACGGTGCTTTTTAACACGACAGCAAACTTGCTGTTTCAAACGCGCCAGTGTCGTTGGGTGCCGTAAAGAGGCGCGCGCTAACCGGAGATGACGTGTTTTTGCGTAAAACCGATGAATAGGCTATGTATAGAGGAGTGTACTAACCGGAGATTCCCGTTAACGCGCCCTAGATACCTAGTAGCGGCTAATAGTCCGAAAAGTGTGGTACTCTATAAGGCGGACAGATAGAGAGACAGACAGATAGACAACAATTGCCGTTTATATAGTAGATTTTTGCCTTATGATCCCAAAACCATAACGACTTACATGTAATATCTTATGGTGAGGCCCTCTGTATTTTTGTTTTGATCAGATTGACCGTCAGACAACGGGTTGCATCGTCAACCATTTTACTTATTTTACAGAGCCTTGAGTTGTGTCGAGTGCTCAATGTGACCAGCAATGGGAGCAGCGTCGGTGTCTCGGATGTTGCTGTTACTTTCAACTATACTATCAAAGAAATTGCATCTGGTGATGATCTCTATAGCTACGAGATCTACACACTTCCCTTGACCTCTCCGGAACCTTCTAAGTTTTCTAGTGGCTACATTCAGTCATTGTCAACCGTAACAGGTAAATATAGTTCAGTGTCTGCAGATGATTTGCAGAATCATCTGGGATATAGTGGGAACCAGTCTTTACTCTGTTGGTAACCAGCAGATAAATCCAATAAGACATGTTTATTAGGTATAAAATATGCTTTGTTTTCAGGCAATTGCACGATTATCGTAGCCTCAGAACATTAAACTGTTAAAACGATCTTGCGGCCATGACTTGTGCTGATGCATTGAATGAATTTATCCTTTGTCGAGAGGTTTACCCAACTCCAGTACCATAGCATAGTCTAATCAAGGCAAAATGTGCCCTAAACCTCCTCAGATTTTGAGGGGGACTCAAATTGAGTTTGAAGGTTTCATGTATCTACAGGTTTCGAGATCTACACACTTCCCTTGACCTCTCCAGAACCTTCTAGGTTTTCTAGTGACTACATTCAGTCATTGTCAACCGTAACAGGTAAATATAGCTCAGTGTCCGCAGATGATTTGCAGGTCTGGTGTGTGAAAGCTGAATTTTATTTGGTTTAACTGCTGTTGAATGCATATTGAGAAGAGGTTTTATGCTGAGTTCCATGTTTGCATATTCCAAATCAATTTGACCTACACCCTATTCACCTATTCCCCTTTGAGAGAGGGATATCTTCGCCTCTCACTTTACCTGCTTAAACCGTGTAAAAACAACCTTTGACTACTGCTCAGACTTACAGTCGA